>NC_142569.1:11857500-12175000 GCF_041283825.1 Pyrus communis
TGTTGCAGTCACCTATCTACTCACTAGTTACAAAGAAGCATTATCGACCCGCTTTCCCCAGGTTTTACTTCTCTCGGCAAGGTTCTGAACGCCCTTTATCTGATGTTCCTCAGGCAAAGGTTCCTTCTAAATGGGTCAAAGTAAACGAAAAGAGAACAGTTTATGACGTGAACCTAACCTCATCATTCCAAGGATCCCAGGTGTGTCTTTAATTTATCACAGTCACCTTCAATTCAGATGGTATCTGTTTTGTTCCCTTGGTTTTCTTACCAGTTGATAAATAGGGTAGTGAGCATACACCACACTAAATGGTGGTGAGCAAAAGTGCTCCCAAATTTGTAGATGAATCGAGAATTGTTAATTTTTTTAAATTGCTTCTTCAATAATTAAAAACGTTTCATTTAACTTGGTTTAATTTTTGAAAATGTGTGATCTCCAATATAGGAATATCAGTTATTTCTACGCGTACTTGATGCCCACTAGTCTTCTTTCCAATTGGAATTCTCTTAGAATCTCCAAGAAATTGGGATCTTTTTCCACAATAAATACCCCTTCACGTTCTCCGCCCATCTCCCATATTTCCACCTCCCTCCTTCACCCTCCGTCATGGCGGCTGCTATTTCTTGCTCAGCCACCGACCTCCGACCCCTTTTGGGCGCAGCTGCCAACGCGAGTGCAGCTGCAGAATACATCTGCAGCCGCTTTGATGCTGTGTCAAACAAGTTTGTCGACACAGCCTATGCTGTGGACAACACCTATCTTCTGTTCTCTGCCTACCTTGTTTTTGCAATGCAGTTTGGGTTTGCCATGCTCTGCGCAGGATCAGTTCGCGCGAAAAACACCATGAACATTATGCTCACCAACGTCCTTGACGCTGCAACGAGCAGCATCTTCTACTACCTCTTTGGATTTGCATTGGCCTTTGGCAAACCGTCAAACGGTTTCATAGGGCAGCACTTCTTCGGCCTCAACAAGTTTCCCTCTCAATCTTTCGATTACGGTTACTTCCTTTATCAATGGTCTTTTGCCATTGCAGCTGCTGGGATCACAAGTGGTTCCATTGCTGAACGAACCCAATTCGTCGCGTACTTGATCTATTCGTCCTTCCTGACTGGATTTGTCTACCCAATTGTGTCCCATTGGTTCTGGTCTGCCGACGGATGGGCTAGCCCGACACGTGCTGACAATCTCTTATTCGGGTCTGGGGTCATTGATTTCGCAGGCTCCGGCGTTGTTCACTTGGTTGGTGGCATTGCTGGCTTGTGGGGTGCCCTAATTGAAGGCCCCCGCATTGGACGTTTTGATCAAGAAGGCAGGTCCGTGGCAATGCGTGGACACAACGGCACATTGGTTGTTTTGGGCACATTTCTTCTCTGGTTTGGTTGGTATGGCTTCAATGCTGGCTCTTTCCTCAACATCCTAAAGGCATACAGAACAAGCGGATCATATTACGGGCAATGGAGTGCAATTGGAAGAACTGCGGTCACAACCACACTCGCTGGATGCTCAGCAGCACTCACTACTCTCTTCGGAAAGCGCTTGCTCTCCAGTCATTGGAACGTTACTGATGTCTGCAAGGGTTTGCTTGGTGGGTTTGCAGCAATCACTTCTGGCTGCTCGGTTGTCGATCCTTGGGCTGCAATCATTTGCGGGTTTGTGGTAGCTTGGGTTTTGATTGGGTACAACAAGCTTGCTGAGAAGTTGAAGTATGATGATCCGCTTGAAGCAGCACAGCTCCATGGGGGGTGTGGCTCGTGGGGGATTATTTTCACGGCATTGTTTGCAAAAAAGGCTTATGTGAATGAGATATATGCAGGGCAGCCAAACAGGCCGTATGGGCTTCTGATGGGCGGTGGCGGAAAACTACTGGCGGCGCATTTGGTCCAGATTGTGGTGATTATAGGGTTTGTGAGCGTGACAATGGGGACATTGTTTTTCTTGCTTCACAAGTTAAAGCTCTTGAGGATTTCAACTGAGGTGGAGATGGCAGGAATGGATGTCACAAGTCATGGTGGATTGGCTTATGTGTATGACGATGAATTCAGCTATCCGGCAACACCAAAACTGGGCTCAAACACAGGCACTACTCAATCTGTTTGATTTGAATTTGATATTGTTCCCGCACCTTAAATCTTCGGATGTAATATGTAGTTTGGTAAATTAGCTAGGTACTTAATGAAATATGCAGATTGCTAAGTGTTAATTTATAGTCTTCAAAATCCATGCACAACTTACATAACATTCAGGGATACACAATCATTCATTCACCGCTATTTTATCGACATGATTGATCGACGGCAACCGCGACGGTGGCACACACTATTACAATCTTCAACTGGCAGCCGGAAGTTCTAAGTTCAAGGTGATATAAACTGATAGGAGGCATACGAAAGAGCACCGAGCTCCCAGCTATCGTGGATTTGCCAAGCCTTCGCACCCGGACCAGCAGCCTCCACCGCCACATGCAGCGGGTAAATGTGATCCGGCCAAGGGTGCGCCATTTTCGCATGCGGCGCATTCGCCACAAACTTGTTCACATCCTCGTACCTTCCTTCGAGATCTCGTCCTTGAGTGGAACCAGCGCCCTCCCCATGTTGTAATGGTAAGTGGTGTCCCTCTCTGTCTGAATCGATAACTGGCAAACCGAGATATTTCTCTTCGGGTACATCAACATGAGCAATGTTGAAAATTTTGAGTAGAAATTTCATTGTCCCAAATTGGCCATTCCCAAAAGGTTTCCTCACTTTATAAGGCTTTGTCCCTTATAGAAAGTGATTGGAGTGACAGGCCTTGAAGAATAAAATTGGGCTAACTCTTAGGGTTGGGTTTTGGGGTGTACTAATTAATTGGCAATTAATATATATCAAAAGATGGGCCTTGGGGATATATTTCTTTGAGGATATATTTCCTTACAAAGAGAAGGAATCTGGTTCTAATACGAAGAGGATTCATGATAATAGTCATGATGAAGCATCTTATTCTGGTGTCTAAGAAAATGGTGTGGAACAAAGAAGAGGAAAGAGAACCAAAGTTTCTAAAAACTTTGGACCAGATTTCATTGCTTACTTGTCCGAGAATTAACCTAGAACTTTTAAAGAAGCAATGTCTTCTTCCGAGGCTTTTCTATGGAAAGAAGCAAGCTCTTGGGGATATATTTCCTTACAAAGAAAAGGAATCTGGTTCTAATACAAAGAGGATTCATGATCATAGTCATGACGAAGCATCTTCTTCTAGTGTCCAAGAAAATAATGTGGAACAAAGAGGAGGAAAAAGAACCAAAGTTTCTACAAACTGTGGACCAGATTTCATTGCTTAATTGTCTGAGAATGAACCTAGAACTTTTAAAGCAGCAATGTCTTCTTCCGAGGCTCCTTTATGGAAGGAAGCAAGCTCTTGGTGATATATTTCTTTGAGGATATATTTCCTTACAAAGAAAAGGAATATGGTTCTAATACAAAGAGGATTCATAATCATAGTCATGATGAAGCATCTTCCTCTAGTGTCCAAGAAAATGGTGTGGAACAAAGAAGAGGAAAAAGAACCAAAGTTTCTAAAAACTTTGGGCCAGATTTCATTGCTTACTTGTCCAAGAATGAACCTAGAACTTTAAAGAAACAATGTCTTCTTCCAAGGCTCTTCTATGGAAGGAAGCAAGCTCTTGGGATATATTTCTTTGAGGATACATTTCCTTACAAAGAAAAGGAATTTGGTTCTAATACAAAGAGGATTCATGATCATAGTCATGATGAAGCATCTTCTTCTAGTGTCCAAGAAAATAATGTGGAACAAAGAAGAGGAAAAAGAACCAAAGTTTCTAAAAATTTTGGACCAGATTTCATTGCTTACTTGTCCAAGAATGAACCTAGAACTTTTAAAGAAACAATGTCTTCTTCCGAGGCTCCTTTATGGAAAGAAGCAAGCTCTTGGGGATATATTTCCTTACAAAGAAAAGGAATTTGGTTCTAATACAAAGAGGATTCATGATCATAGTCATGATGAAGCATCTTCTTCTGGTGTCCAAGAAAATGATGTGAAACAAAGAAAAGGAAAAAGAACCAAAGTTTCTAAAAACTTTGGACCAGATTTCATTGCTTACTTGTCTGAGAATGAACCTAGAACTTTTAAAGAAGCAATGTCTTCTTCCGAGGCTCATTTATGGAAGGAAGCAATTAAAAGTGAAATGGCATCCATTATGGAAAATAACACATGGGAATTGGTTGATTTACCTCCGGTAGTAAACCAATTGGTCATAAATGGATTTTCAAGAAGAAACTTAAGGCGGATGGAACGTTGGATTATTTCGACACTTGTTCTCCAGTTTCTCGCATAACATCAATTAGGATGTTAATAGCGATTGAGGCCGTGTACAACTTTGATATACATCAAATGGATGTAAAACAACATTTTTAAATGAAAGAAATATACCTGGAACAACCTGAAGGGTTCGTGCTTAAAGGACAAGAAAGCAAAGTGTGCAAATTAGTTAGTCATTATATGGACTTAAACAAGCACCTAAAAAATGGCACGATTTGATCATACTTTGTTAACACATGGATTCAAAATAAATGAATCTGATAAATGTGTCTACATTAAGAGTAATGATAAAACTTGCGTTATTGTCTGGTTGTATGTGAATGATATGCTCATATTGGGAAGCAATAAAGATGTAATAAACAAAACAAAGAAAATGTTGAATTCAAGCTTTGACATGAAAGACTTAGGTCAAGCCGAAGTCATTTTAGGAATTCAAATTAAGAGAAATAGTGAAGAGTATGTCCTTAAACAGTCCCACTATGCAGAAAAAATATTACGCAGGCTTGGTCAAATTGACTGCAAACCTACTGCAACTCCTTTTGATTCTGGATGCAAGTTGGAGAAAAAAAGAAAAAGAAAAAAAGCAATGCCATATCTCAACTTGAATATTCCCAAGTGATTGGAAGTCTAATGTACTTAATGAATTCAACTAGGCCTGACTTAGCTTATGCAGTAAATAGGCTTAGTATATATACAAGTAATCTGGCAGAAGAGCATTGGGATGCTTTAGTAAGAGTGTTAAGGTATTTGAAAAATACGCTTGACTACGGATTACACTACACAAAATATCCACCTGTTGTAGAAGGCTTCAATGATGCCAATTGCATTTTTGACACTACAGAATCCAAGTCGACAGCTGATTCTTTGACAAAAAGCCTACCAAGAGAGCAAATATTATTTACATCGAGAGGAATGGGTCTTAAGCCAATTCAATGAATCAGACTGGGCGAAAACCTAACCTAGCTGATTGGAGATCCCATGGTCTAGGTTCAATAGGCAAATTGGTTGAGTTTGATTCAAATGTTGAACACACAACTTACCCATTCTTACGATAAAATGTGTGTTGTCTGTTGAAGTTCGAGGGGTTATGTTTTATACATTTAATGACATTAATATCTTGTTATCAAGAGGAATATGACATACTATTCTTAATTAATGTCACCTATATAAGAGTAAATAGGGCTGCATTTATGAGAATTGAAATGGCTAAATTCTCTAAGGCTTTTACGAAATCCGGGATCTGTTCAGGCCCAAAATGAACACAACCGTATGAATTGACGTATGGTAGACATAATATGTGTGTAGCATATTGTCTCGGTTTACTACTACGGTGAACAGTTCAAGATCTTCCACACCCAATGCGTCACCAAATAAACCCGATATGTTTTCACTAGGGTAAGTTCAAGTCCAAAAGACATTTCACCCGATGCATATCATGTCTATTCTCTCTCAGCTTTAGACGGCCTAGTCATACATTTGCATTCAAATGTGGGGTATTATTGGAGTTTGAATGAAATTTCAACTCAAATGTGGGGTATTGTTGGAAATTTTGAGTAGAAATTTCATTGTCCCACATTGGCCATTCCTAAAATGTTTCCTCACTTTATAAGGCTTTATCCCTTATAAAAAGTAATTGGAGTGATAGGCCTTGGAGAATAAAATTGGGTTCACCCTTGGGGTTGGACTTTGGGGTGTACTAATTAATTGGTAATTAATTATAATTAATTATCAAAAGATGGACCTTGGGCTCTAATAATTAAATTATTTATTTATTTTTGGATTTAATTAATTATTTATAATTAATTTCGAATTTAATTAATTAATTAATTAATTTTTACCAACATACTCATATTTTCAGATGAAGTCTGAGGTGTGGTGAAAGAACGCAGAAAACAAACACCCCTCTAAGAAGATGTCTCCCAACAAACGCATCCCTTCCTCATACCTGTTGCGAACAGGCATAATCATATTATATACATCCATCTGCAAGGCATTTAGAACACACAAAATATCAAATTCTTCTTCTACATTCCTAAATCTTCTTACTGAGAGAACCACACAAAAATTCACCAGAAGTTAAGTTTTCCGGTGCTGGAATTCTAACTTGATCGTTGAATCCTAGTGAAGCAAACGTCCGTAGAACTACAAGCACTGAGTAGGGACGAAATTTCTGTTTCAAAGATATTGCGGTACGCAAGCCTCGATCTTCAAGTTGTCTGTTTTTATAATTTTGTTTTGTTCATACTCTGTTAATTATTCTATTCGCTTTTATTATTTATTAGAATATAGAATTTTACCGCAGATTGTTGACATATATCCAACAAGCGGGACTAGACCTGGCAATTTCTTATACGACCCGTTCACACGACACGTAAACAACACGAAAATAATAGGTTTCGGGTCAACACGATCACTAATCGGGTCATTATTGGGTCACACGATAATAACGGGTCCTTAACAGGTTTACACGAGAATGACACGTAGGTAACCTGTTTCGACACGATAAGAAAAAAATTATTTTGATGATTTTAATATTTTAAACTAGTAAAAAAACTTACTATAAGATACAATAGATATAATGAATATGTATATATTGTTTATTAATTATTATTCTATATAAATTTTAAATTTTAAGTTTTATTTATTTATTTATTTTTATAGTGTATTATATGCAAAGATTGAGATTAAAAATCATAAAACACATTAAAAATAAAAATATCAAGTAATTTAAAAATACCAAACACATTAAAAAAATTATAATAATTAATTTACATGTGTGAAAAATATGAAAAAAAAAATATGCAAACGCTCGTAGTCACATCTTTTACACTTTGAGTATGGGTATATGATTGTTTGAATTTTTAAAACCATACAAACTCTCATGAATAGTATTTTTAAGGGAGTTCAAAATAAACAAAATTCATAATCATTAATGTATAAGTCTGAAAGATGTGAAAGCATAATAAACGTTTATAATTGCATCTTTAATGCTGAGAAGATGATTACATGATCGTTTAGATTTTTAAAACCCTCCAAATCTCATGAATAGTGTTTTTTATTTGAGTGCAAAATTAATAATAATTATTGTAGACGTGTGAAAAATGTAATCACTCGTAACGAAAAGCGTTACAACTTTCATGAACAGTTAACGGGTCGGGTCATATTACCTGATAATATTAACGGATTGATTTCAGGTCGGATCATATTATCCGTTTACTTTAACGGGTATTACACGACACAACCTATTAAGCTATTGGGTATAAGACGCCGTGGTCGATCCACTGCTTGCTGTTGACGTCCGCGGGGCAGAAGCAAACGACGTAAGCAGCTGCTTGACACGGTTGGCGAGGTGGGGGGAGCCGGGGGCAGGTTACTTGAGCTGGTACATCGATTTGGGGAAGCCGTAGAAGTCGTAGATGGAGTCGTGGCGGCCGGAAATGGAGTGACAATGGGGACGGCGGTCTCCCAGTGTGCGGAGATGATGAGAATGGAGGCGGGTTTGTGAGGATAGACGGTTTGGTTCCAAGACTGGAGGAATTTTCTGGCCGGAATCGCATCGTCGATGCTGAGCGTGGGCGATCTGAGCGATAGGTAGAAAGTGTCCTTCACTGCCATAACAATCTTTTTCCTAATTCTTTGAAGATGGAATTACCAGAAAAACGAAAATCCAACAGCACGAAAATTTCCTTTTAGGATTAGTACTAGAACTCAAACAACGTTCCTGTCCATTAGAAGTGAAGTGACCAAATCGGAGGCCCTCCAATTGCTCTTTGTCGTGCGTTTTTTCCGTCCTTTGCACAGCGGAAGGAGAGATTTGCCCTTGCTGCCCACGTCCAACTTTGGTACCTGCGGTGATGCAACTTTTGCTGCACTGCCAGGCCAAGTTGATGATGCTTCAGCCACTGACACGGCAAACTGTTCCTTTCAAGTCCAGGGGCTCGACATCCTATCAGTAGCGATAGTTCTGGCAGGGATGGAGGTCATCATCTATCGGTCGTTCTACTACAATGAAAGCGATTATAAATTATCTTTTAAGCTCTTTATCCGTCATTTTATTTTTAGTCATTGAATTGAATAATTCAAACTGTTTCAACTGACAAAATTAAACAGGAGTGTGTGGAAGGTAAAAAAAATGTGTATTTATCATTTCTCTTCTGAAAATTCGGACAAGGGAAAAACAAAAACTGAAAAAAGGAGGAAGAAAAAAGCTTCCTTTGCATTTAGGCTTCTCGACAGATAAACGCAGCAAGGCAACTCGACCGAGAAAAAGATTCAACTAAGACAAAACACCAATAGAAATCTTATAATTCTGCAGCAAAACGTTCCGACAATACACATAAGATAGCAAAGCACAACTGCAAGACGTTTTAACAACACATAGCAAACCAGCCCGAAGTTCTATTTATAATCAAAGCAGAGCAGTGTCAAAGTTAAAAGGGACAAGGATAAAGAGAGTTCCATCACACAAGAAACTTGGAATAAGCCTAAATGGAATTCTTCGTGAATCCGTAGCAAGGACACCCCGAAGACATCCCACTTCATGCATCGGTAGAAAGCACACACCGGAGGCATCCCCCTTCATGCATCAGATCAAATGCTTTGTTGATCTCACCAAGAGTCAAAGTGTGGGTGATGTATTCATCAACTTTGATTTCCTGCAAAGACGATGACGTAATGTTATACGCTATATAATTTGTTATACAGGAATTCATATTGTTGAATATTTGTTAAAAATCATTTACCTTCTTCAAGTACTTTTCTACAAGCCATGGCACCTGCGAGCGGCTCTTGAAACCACCAAAGGCTGTTCCTTTCCACACACGACCGGTCACCAACTGAAAAGGACGAGTAGAGATCTCCTGCCCTGATGCCGCAACACCAACAATAACAGATGTTCCCCAGCCCTGCAAATAATTTCAGTGACCTCAATATGCATTTTATGCACAAAAATTCGAGAAGCAGTCATAAAAGCACTCACCTTGTGGCAGCACTCCAAGGCAGCCCTCATCACCGAGACATTTCCAATGCACTCAAAACTGTAGTCAACACCACCATCAGTGAGATCAACAAGGACTTGTTGGATTGGCTTCTCGTGGTCCTTTGGATTCACAAATTCGGTAACTCCAAATTTCTTTGCTGCAAATAAGAAATTGCAATAGAATGTCAGCTTTAAACTGTTTATAAAAACTTTGCTGAATGAATCCGAGACACTGCTAATGAGAAAAGATATTAAAAACACAAGCTGAGGATCTTTTGATAGGCTTTGTTCCGTCTTTTACAACAAGTTAAATGACCTAAGAAAAAGAATCCAATGTGCAGGAAATAAAAGTATTAATACAGTAATACTACAAAAGGCTGATTTCAGGTGCTTCAAGATTATGTGATGGATGAGCGTGAATGTGATCCATTCTGACTACCATGATCCACACGAACTAGTTTCCTAATGCTTTTCCTTCCTTATTCCCATAAAAGTAGAAGTCAACTTTTTCTCTCGTTCACTAGGTGATACCAGCTTTGTCACCAAGCATGTAAAACCAGAGCTCTTCCATACATAAACAGTAAATTACAAGACACTATATAGTATAGTAAGGTTTTAATATGGAGAACTTAATATGTACCTGTATCAAACTTTTTGCTGTCAATATCAATGCCAATGATCCGCGATGCACCAGCTGTTTTGGCACCTTCTGCAACCTGTCAAGTTATGACAATTACTTCGTTACAGTTTAGAACTCAGCACAAGACTATTAACTTAAGGTTCGATTACAAACTTACAGCAAGACCAACAGTCCCAAGGCCAAAAATAGCAACGATTGATCCCGCTTCTACCTTTGCTGTGTTCCAAACAGCTCCAAGACCTAGTGTATGTCACACGCAGGGACACACATGAATAATCTAGATAGAAGCATAAGATAAGTCATACATCATACATGCCATAACCATAGAAAAAAAAGAGTCATTACAATCTTCTTTCTTTTTCCCCATAAAAAGAAAGAGGCTATTTACTAGGAAAGTGGTGAAAATTCCACACCCTAATCTATCAATATAACCAGTTATAGAATTCAATATTAACAAACAATTATGATTAAGATGTATGCTTTAACAAAAGTTGAAATACATTCACCGGGCCTGGCTAAAAAAGTACTATTATCCTTACCAGTAGGAACACCACATCCAAGAAGACAAACTTTCTCCAATGGAGCTTTTGGGTCTATCTTTGCAACACTAACATCATGAACAACTGTGTACTGGCTAAACGTTGATGTTCCCATAAAATGATAGATAGGTTTTCCGTTTATAGAGAAACGGCTTTTGCGATCACTCATCATGACTCCAACTCCAGTGGCAGCACGTACTTTCCCACAAAGATTTGTCTTCCCTGATTTGCAAAACTTGCATTCTCCGCATTCTGCCTGGTAACAAGGGATGACATGGTCTCCTGGCTGAACTATAGTAACACCTTCACCCACGCTCTCAACAATACTGCATCAAGATGAGTGGAGCCCTTTCAGCATCAAACACACTACAAACCATTGATACAAGACACTACATGGATAAGTAACATACCCTGCAGCCTCGTGACCAAGAATACAAGGGAAGAGACCTTCAGGATCCTACAAGGTAAATTAAGTAAACTCAGTGTACAGTTCCCTCTAAATAACAAAATTTTTAAAAAATGAACAAACGGAACTATCAACTAGATGCTGCAATTTAAAAAATTTCAACTTGGCACCACTATTAATAATTCAAGCTACTTCCAACCATCCCAAGAAACCTAATAAGTTTTCATAACTACTATGAAGTCAGTCCTATTAGAACGCGCACACTTTAAATATATTCATCGATCAGAGTTGATTTCCAGATATTCTTTAGAACGCCTCCATTCGCAACTTGGTACAATAACTGCTACACAATATCTCTACACAACAGTAGGAAATTGTAAACTTCAAAAGTTCGATTAGATGTCTAAAGGCCAGTAATTTCAAGCTTCAAAACTGAAACAACAACAAAAACTCGATAAATAACCATCCCATTTGCTGAAACTCACAATAATCGCCGCCTAATCCACCGAATACTAGAAAAACTTAGACAATGCATTATCATATCAACCAAACAAAGATAACAATTTATACAAACAATCCAAGCAAGTAAAATTTTATCGAACCGACTCAGGAGGAGAAATGAACGAAGCTTTTACCTTGCCGCCCCAGGTATAAGCGTCGGTGTGGCAGAGAGCGGTGTAGAGAATCTTGACGCGGACCTCTCCGGCCTGCGGCGGAGCCACCTGCACGTCTTCGATCACCAACGGCTTATTGGGTTCCCAGGCCACCGCCGCTTCGCATTCCCAATTTCAATTTCACCCAAAAAAGCATTACCCACAAAACTTATTCTCAATCACAACCAACCATTTCACTGTAAATACATATACAGAAAGATACATACACATATATACATATAAAAATCAAGATGAGAGAGAGTACCTTTGCAAGTGATCACTTGACCTTGAGTAGCCATGGATTAGACTGAAACCACAAAAGCGAAACGGAGAGAGAGAGAGAGAGAATGAGAGGATCGGAATATATCAACCTGAGTGTTTGTGGGGAGTGTACAAAACGATATCTAATGAAATAGTAATCAATCAAAACTGACCGCACAATATAAAATCAACGAACTTGATTACGGAATCTCCGAAAAATGAATCTAGCGATGATCCTTTCCCCTAATGAACTACTGATCCGGGGTCAAACCAGGGCCTGGACTTAAACCGGTCTTTAGTATCCGGTTTATTTCTCCGGGGCTATACAACTTGTTGGGTTGCAAGAAAAACTAGGGAGTACTTATGTGGGTTTAATGAAAGCTCAACATCTTTGAGCTCATGGATACTTCATTGGGTCCATGAGATTTTTCTTCCAATTGACCGAACCCATAATTAAAAGAAAGAGAGGCTCGTTGTACTTTTAAGGTGTGTTTAATGAAAGCTCAACCTCTTTGAGCTCATGGATACTTCATTGGGTCCACGAGATTTTCCTTTCAATTGACCAAACCCATAATTAAAAGAATGAAAGCTCAACCTCTTTGAGCTCATGGATACTTCATTGGGTCCACGAGATTTTCCTTTCAATTGACCAAACCCATAATTAAAAGAAAGAGAGGCTCGTTGTACTTTTACAGTGTGTTTGTTGTGCCATATTATCTCGGATTGAACTAATTTCAAGGATTAAGTTGGACTGACTTGGCTTGGAATAAGCAGGATAATAATAGTGAAGTATTTGGTGCAATGCCGAACTAGGTCCTAAACTAAAATATTTTTTTAGCTCAAAAAAATTAATTTCAATTTTCTTTTGTTTTATTATTTCACTCTTTAACTGTTGCACCCCTCACTCAACAAAATGCAATACAAACACCGAACTTCACAAACAATCATCTACTCAATCAATTGTTCAAAATTGACGATCTGATAAAGTAGTAATATAATCTGATGCATGCTAAAAACTCTATATCAATTTATAGAAAAATATAAAAAGACGGTATTTGATTTACATTTTTTTTTTTTTTTTGGTGAACTAGAAATTATATAACCAGGGCAAAGATGCCAAAAATTACAACTAAAGCCCATAGCGAGGCAAGCAACCAAATTAACAAACCAGGAAGTGCAAGGGGAGAGAAGAAACCCAACGCTGCAAGCAAGCTATAAATGTCACCCTTTGCACAACCAGTACAAAGTTAAGGCGGGCAAGGTAATCCATCGTTGTTTAGGACATGAACAAGTGAAGATGAGGGTCTATCGACCCAAGAAAAGTCACACATCTCCATACTTCTTCGCAACGCCAATTGGTCAACCGCCATATTGGCTGATCTTGGAATCCAAAACCAACGACAGCCATGAAAGGATTCCCTGATTTTCTTGCACCTCGCAAAGGTTGGAAAAGCCTTTCATCTGCCATTTGTTATATTTCCCCGCATGCAAGAAATGGAATCCAATGAATCAGATTCAACAACAACGTGGTTCAAACCCAAGGATAAACCCAAGCCACACCCACGTAAAACAACCATCACCTCTGCAGCAGCGACGCTATTAGCATTGAAACGGTATCTCCGAGCAGCAATGAAACTGCCAGAAGAGTCCCTCACCACATCCTCTGCAAATCCATCATTTATGGCAGCCAACCAGCTCACGTCGACATTAATTTTTACAAAAGGATGGCTCAGCTTCATCCAACGTGCCTGCACAGGGTTGCCATGTCTGTTATGCACCACGCTTATAGTGGGAGCCTGCGAAGCCTCTAACAAAGCACTAACATTTATGGATATTACCGCCAACACCTGGGCCGAGTTGATTTGTTGTTGTTGGAAGAGGAGGCAGCGTCTAGCTTTCCAAATATGCCAACATGAGAAAGCAACAAAAGACAGGATCCTCCCTATGTCGGGCTTCAAGTTTTCATTGGCCTTGATAATTTCAAGAAGCCAATTCGTCCACGTTGTAATCTCATTCATGTTTATCTTGTAGTTTAGAACTCCACTAAACCATATAGTTTCCACCAACGGACACAGGTGAAGAAGCATATTTCAGTCTATAGAAAGCCGCCATTGTGGCCAGGGCATTATGCATCATTGATAAGCTTATATTTATATATATTTTTACATCAAATTCACTTGTCTTTTCTTAGTTAATTCCTTATATTTTTGAGCTATTTACTTTGTTTTTATGTTTTGAAGGATTTGTTAAGTAAAGAAAAGAAAAATATCACAAGTGGGATTTTAAGTAACAAATTCGTCAAAAATGATTGTGCAGGTCAACTGACTTTGGAAGCAAGTTGCAGACATCTCAGAATGAATTAGATAATGAGCCTTATATGTTTGGAAAGCTATGGATGTCTATTTTCTGGGGCATTTCACGAATTGCTAATATCATTTTTCTAGAAGAAGTTATGGCCATTTTAACACTGAAAGGTTTCCAAGAGGCTGAGCAGTTTGTGACTGACAAGAAAGCATTGAAAGCAATAAATCCAGTAAATCTAGCAGCCAAAACTGATGCAGCCAAGAACAAACCAGCTGACACCTATTCAAATATAAAAGGAAATGGAATTAAAGATGAAGATTAAGTGGGAGTAATTGGTATAAAGGCTACCCAAGGAGTTACAATTGTTTTACCATTTCCTCTCACTTATTGTCATCACTAAATGGCTATTAGTGGGTGAGTTAAGGAGAAGAAAATGATGCAGCAAGAATTGGTTTAAAAGTAGTGTTGGGGAAGGAAGGAAAGAAGAGGCCTCAGTCGATTTCTTTCGGTTCTATTTTCTCAAACTCATGTCTATCTTTTGTTTTAACTTTAGGATTGTGTAACTAAATTTTTAGTAGTTAGGGGCTGTTTTGAAGCCCCGAATATGATTGCAAGTTTGTTATGACATTTCGTTTGAATTACTTTTATGAATGGATGAAAATTGGTTCACTACTTGTCTCATTGATGAATTCTTTATGTGTTTTCTACGGATGCATACTTAGTAAGCATATCTAAGATTCTAATGCTATGAATATGTGTGTGTCTGCCCTTGTCGAATGAGGACCTACATATATTCTAGAGTAGTACTTGTTAATTGCGATTAACATATGAATCAATTTCTAGGATAAGTAAGACAACGCCAGTACTTACGATGCCTTGTAATGACTCAAACTCTTTTCATTCTTAATGATTTCTACTTGTTAAATTTATAAACACGCCATTCTAGATTGCATGTTAAGGACTAAGTTAAGTTGAAAACGTCATTCTCTTAACATGCTACACAAGAAAGAGTAATAGGTTGAGCTCTAACATTGAGCCAACTTGAGCATCTTCATCCAGAAATAGAAAGAATTTGAATGAAACATAACATGTTTGCATGATTATTTGGTGGTGGATAGCAATTCCCCTAACTCGTTTTTCTTAATTTGTGAACTACTTAAAATCTATTTTTGTCCTGTTTTTGTTCGATTTAATTTAAATAGAAAATCAGCTCCAAAAATCCCAAAAATTTGTGTGAGTGTAGCTTTTGTGTGTCTAGTATCTGCATATAAAATTTCGTAGACTTTAGATAAGTGTAAATCGGTCTAATAATTATTTTTCGGTGGGTGGCCAATAGGGACAGCAGCCCAGTTTTTGTGACATTTTAAGTAGTTAGATAAAACAATCTTCTGCGGGAAAGACCCTTATTTTCATATGCTACAATTGATAAATCTTAGTTTTAATAAGGAAAATCAATAGGACATTGTGTACTACTTTGTGGTCTGCTTTTAATCCTATTAATCGTCTTCTACATGAAGCACGGGATTTTTTTGGGAGGTTTTCAGCTTCCACACCAACTTCCATAATGAATCCGAGATGGTTATAGATGATGAAGATCTGGGGTTGATCCTTGGAATCACCCGTGAATACGCCTAGTGGTAGCTCGACTTTACTGAGTATAACCCTTTTTTATCTAGCGGCCATACCAACTTATCCCGGAGAATGGGGTCGCCAACATGAGTTTCAGGATTGTATCAAACTCTACTGTCGAAATGAACAATTTTAAAAATTCAATATCCCAATCCCCACTTGCTTGGTTAATTAAGGATTCTAATGTGGTGTTGCAGCCGACCTGCACCAACCCAGTAGGGAGAGGGTGTCCGACCGAAAAGGATGGCAGCCATCTATCGCTCCAAACCCGAATCTTCTTCCCATTCATGATCTGCCAATGGGTTCCCTTAAGCGGAATGTCTCATCTCGTAAGCAAACTGGACCACGCCGACGATGCTTGGCTTCCATGCTTGGCATCCATAAATGAACAGTGAGGGAAGTATCGAGCCTTCAGAACCCTCGTTCATAGTGAATCAAGTTCTTGGATTAGACGTTAACATTGTTTCGCCAAGAGGGCATCATTAAAATCCATGAAGGATCTGAACCCAAGCCCCCCTTTAGCCTTCGAGAGCCCGAGAGTATCCTTGGAGACCCAATGAATGTGTTTCTCCTCCCTATTATGCCCCAACCAGAAATTAAAGATCAGAGAGTCCATTTATTTGCAAATGGTGGCGGGAAATTTGAATAGGTTCATCGGATAGGTCGGGATAGCCTGAACCACAGCCTTAATCAAAACCTCTCTACCCGCCTGCGATAAGTTTGCATGTTTCCATCCTTGAATTTTTCCCAAGATCCTCTCCTTGACATAAGCAAGTCCTTTGCTTTTGGACCTCCTCCACATGGCAGTCACTCCGAGGTAAGTCTTTGGCATCCCAAGAATACTACCAAGCTTATCCGATAAGGTCGGGACATTAACACTGAAGAACACACTAGACTTCTGGAGGTTCACTTGCTGTCTAGAGGCCTCACAATACTTCTTGATTAAATTCACTAGGTTGTTGCACTTCTCATTTTCTACTTTTATAAAAAATAGGGTGTCATCCGCGAAGAAGATGTGGGAAATAACAGACCCGTATGGATTAATTTGAACCCCCGTAATCAGCTTTTTTTCACTAGTTCACATAATAAGCAGGGAGATGACCTCACTTACCAACAGGAAAAGATATGGGGATAATGGATCACCTTGACGAAGGCCACGTGAAGGAGCAAACTTTTGTCCAGGTTAACCATTTAGTATAATGGCCAAATCAACCGATGAAATACATCTGAGGACAAGACTGCGCCAATTTTGACCAAACCATATCCTCTCCATGACTGCCATTAAGAAATCTCATTCTACCCTATCATAAGCCTTGTGCATGTCTAATTTGACTCCGAGTTCAAATTTTCTCCTTGTTCTTTGCATTTCGAGGAAATGGAAAAGTTTATGTGCCATGCCAATATTATCCTGAATCTGCCTTCCTACAACAAAGGCATTCTAGGAAGGGGCAATCAGCTCTAGCAACAACGATCTAAGGCGATTCGCCATGACCTTCAACAATATTTTGCAATAATAGTTACAGTGGCTAATAGGTCGGAATTGAGAAACAAACTTTGGATTTGGGACTTTAGGGATGAGGACAACATGTGTGGAGTTAATTCGTTTAGGATTGTTGTTGCCCATCATAAGATCATCAACCAACCCATTGACCTCCTCCACAATATTTCCCCATAATAACTAGTAAAAAATGCCTTGGAAGCCATCAGGGCCGAGGGCCTTTAACCCCCTCATTTGTAATGCAACAGCCTTGACCTCCTCCGTTGAGATCAGGGCGATGAGGGAATAATTCATTTCAGCAGTCATCTTTGGCTGGATGCAATCCAAAATTGTTCCCCACTCTCGTTAGCCCGTCGACGTGAAGAGGTTGACAAAGTGTTTGTCAATGGTTTCCTTCACTTTCCTAGGACAATATGTCCACACCCCATTTTCGTCCTTGATTTTGAGCACTACCTTATTCCTCATACGCCTCTGCAAGGTGGACTGATGGAAGAAGTTAGTGTTTGCATCCCCCTCTTGAAGCCACTTCACTATCGATCTTTGTTGCCAAAAGTTTTCCTTATGCCTCCACAACTTATCCACCTTTATAGAAAGTTCCTTAATCTGCTGTTTATTCCTTCCCCAATCTTCTTGCAATTTCCCTAAGTGTATCAACTTTTCCTCAATTTGCTGCCCCCTTAACTTGAATTTTTTCCTACTCCAGCCGATCAATTTGGAGCATCAGTCATTCACTTTTTTGTTCCATCTATCCATGCTACCTCCTAAGCATCGATTTTCCCAACAGTTCCTCACAATTTCTCTGCATTCGGCTTCTTTAGACTAATAAGCTTCAAACCTGAATAGACATATACCCTTTCCACAAATAGGATCCCCCTGGACAATAATCGGGCTATGCTTTGAACACAAAACAATATCATAGGTAACAATGGTATTAAGCCACAAGTCCAGCCAATGCTTGTTCACTAAACCACGGTTCAATTAAGCCTCAACAAGTTGACCATTGCAAGTTCCCCTCCATGTGAATTTTGGGCCACTAAACTCCAAATCCTTTAATTCCATACTATTCATGAATTCCCCCAAGTATCTATACATGTTGTGTCGGACCTCTGCTTCACCCAACTTCTCCCAATCCCATAGGAAATCATTGAAGTCACCTCTGCAAATCCAAGGGGTGGTAGATGGGTAGAAGTCATTATTCATTCCTTGCCAGAAGATTGTCTTTTCTGCTCTATAGGAAGTACCGTAGACCCCCGTTAGTCGAAAAGCATGTTGTGACTCAACAACTCTACAATGGGCATCAATGAAGAATTTAGATGAGTCCACAGTGTCCACCTCTACCGATTCATCCCACCATAAACTCAAACATATAATTTCACAGATCTTCACAACAAAATCGAAGAAAGTGAAGAGAAAATGGAAAAGAGGAAGCCACGCGAGACTTATGAGGACGCAGTAGTGGTCGAAGGCATGGTTTGGCCAAGTCATGGAGCAGGACGAAGACGCTGCAGGAAGTGGGGGATGACTTCAAATTGGTTGAGACAGATAAGGAGTCAAGCAAGATGAGAGAATGGGCTTAGCAATCCGCTAGTTTCTAGGGGGAGTCTCGTTAAGACCCTCGAGCGAGCCCCATAGTTGGAGCGAGTGAACTCTAGTCCCACTAAAGCTAATTTCATCGGCCAACAAACATGGGACTAGCTAATTCTTAATCCAATCCAACACAATGAAACTTAAGGAAAGGAAACAAATGCACCCTTAGGGGCCGTTCAATGGCTAAGACTGGACAATATGAGAAATGAGTACGAGTGTTTCCTATAAAATTTTGACCTTTTAAGGAGACTTGGAAGACACAATTTGCTGGACTGTTATCCAATTTATTAAGTCTGGTTTCAATATTTTTAAGCTCATTAAATAATGGTGAAGGCAATAGTTTAATTTAGTTAAAATAGTTCAATTCAAGTTGAACCACCAAGCGATCTCTTATTGTGTTGTCTTGGTGCATTGTAAACTTCCTCCTACTTGAACATAATAAGATGGTATTGGCATTCCCGAACCCGAGGTCGGCAGAAAAATTAACTCCATGGCTAGTCCGCAAATTAAGAAAAAATAGAAGAAAACAGATATCTCTTCATTCTATTTTGTTAACTACTTAACAAAATAACTCATTTCTCTTTCCATTATCATCTTGTCAAACTCTTAGTTCCCAAATCTAAAACCCAATTTCATCATTTTATCAGATCCTTACGAAAGGACTTCATTCATTTTCTTGTGCAATTTAGGCTGATCCTAGATCTTGGTACCTCGAGAGTGGACTCAACTAATTTTAGTTCCATATTTTCATAAATCCGTAGTTACTTACTTTAGGACTTCAACAACTTAGCATAGTTATTTATTTATATTGATACTTTTCAAATGAGTCCAGAATCTATGAGATAACTATTGTTCATAATAATTATAAATAAATATCAACATAAGGCCATCTTCAGTCATGGAGGTTAAACATAGCCCTTAGCTATGTTTTAGCCCTTTAAAAGTTAATATTTAAATACTACTTCAGGGCTAAATTTTTCCACTTTCAACTATGCAGGGCTATATTTTATCCCCTTTCATGTTTTATTACTTTTAAAGCCAAAATTAGCCCTGTCCTAGGCTACATGTTGCTTGCCCTGGGTTAAGCTTAGCCTATGCTGACGCTACATGTTGCTTGCCTTGAGACCAACTCAACCTAATTCTTTTATTTCGATTCCCCTTAGACCTTTGGTTGGAGACAAATTTTATCAATTTTTGAGCTAATTGTGGCCTAAAGCCCTTGTTGGAGATCACCAAACAATATTATTCAAGAATCAAAGCTATATTCATAAACATTTGAATCATGTTGATCAAGTCATGCAGTTGAACCAAATAACACACATCACATCATCGTCATTTTTATGAAAGGATGTAAGATGAACGTCAACATACGTGCATACATAGTAACTAAACTTTATCCCCTTTAACAATTAAAATATACAAATACATAATCAACAATTAAAATACGTCAACATACGTGCATACATAGTAACTAAACTTTATCCCCTTTAACAATAATTCACTTCAAAAAGGACACTTCACTTAACAAAAATAATAATTCTCTCTTCGTTAAAATCTTTTAACATTGCAAATAGGTCTTTGAACTTTTGATAATTAAACTTTGGTGCCTGAATTTGGTAGAAATTACACAATTTCCCCAAAATTGAAACTATTTTTGCATTTAGGTCCATGGTATGAAACCAGCGAGTTCCAGGTCAAATTTTTATTTTTTCTTCCGGAAATTCCACTCCAACTTTCAAGCCAAACACAATCTATCAATACCGTTCCAGGTCCAATGGTAGAAAAATATTGTTCTTCAATCGGATTCTCGGATTGAAAAGTTATGAATTTTAGAAGATTGAAGGGTTTATATATTTTTCTTTTTCTCTCTATGCTCTGCCCTTGTTGTTCTGCGAAGAAGAAGAAGGCATGGAGTTATCCCATGGTTATGAGAAATTTTTCATTATGATCGGAACATAGGTGGTATACTCCACGGTTATACTGCCTCACTCTTCCTTTCAGCGGTTGAAGGGGTGCTCGACATGTGGTACAACTTAATTCCATCTCACTCTATTCTAAATTCATTTAAAAATACATCCGACCTCAAAAAACTAATCTGAAAGAGGCTACGAACTCGTGATCTCGCCCAACTTCATCTTATAACCTTAAAAATAGTCCTTGAAAGAGGCTACTCTCTCACTTGTTCAAAATCAACCACAAATCATACAATTCGAATACACTTCACAATTCTCCAAAAATAGTAACAACACTTTCTAAACAATTTAAAATTTGAGGGGGTCTCACAGATACAATACAAATACAATTTATTTGTACAAATCATCACCTCTAAGTTGGTGAGTACCAAATAGAATTTAAGAAGTGAGTGGTTGACTTTGATTGATGCACAATCTTTTTCTTTTCTTTTCTTGAGATGGCATTCAAAACGTGGAGATGTGATTTAAAATGGGCACGCCTCATCATTCACAAATGTATCTAAATGGAAGAATGATCTTCTCTCTTTTTTCCTCCGTCCCTTCTCTCCTCTTTTCTTTTATTTGAAATGTTATCTTTAAGTCATGTCAACATTTTATATTAATTTTTTTTAAAGAGAGAAAAATAAAATAAAAAAATATGAGAGGATGAGAAGAAAATAGAATGGAAGAGAATTATACTTCGTAAAAATGTGGAAGCAATAGTTAGTCAATACATCCCACCCACTATTTTTATATGTACATGCATAATTCCATATACACTAATAAGACCATTGCAATTTCAACTCAATTTAGAGGCAAAATTAAATGAATTTGATCATCACTTGTCTACTTTTATAATCCAAACGGGCAGCCAAAATTGAAAGACAAAAATATATGATAAAAAATGATTGATCGAGTCTCGTACATATCAAAGGACTAATTCTTTGTCTAACAGTACTTTTTGTTTTAATGTTTAGAGAAATTGAAGTTTAATTACTCTATTTGTCGTGTTAATCTGTTTCATCCAGTAGTACTTTCTTTTTCTTTGTCGAAAGATTTTTTCTTTTTTTTTTTCTTTAAAAGAAGGATGACTAATAGTAAGTCATGGTTATCCACCTCTTTTGGGATCGGGAAGACTCACAGAGGCATTTTAGCCTCCCCTGACCACAAATTTGGCTTCCACACCAACAACCGGTTTTGAACCTGAGACCTCCATTTTTTAATTTTAAGAAAACCTCGTAATTCGTCCTTTACCAATGGACCACCAGCTTATGATCTAAGGGTGTGTTTTTTTGCCTTCGCCAATCTTAATTGGACTGGACTGGACTAGCAATGAATGTAGTCCCGTGTTTGTTTGATGAAATGATTAACTTTAGTGGGATTAAGAAGTACTTGCCTCGACTAACACCCTCACTAGAGGTTCTTAGCGAGTCCCTCCAAAAATAGTTGGATTGCTAAGACCACCCCTCTAATCCTTTGCAGGCTTTCGTCAATCTCATCCTTTTGGCTAAGACTGGATTGATGTAGCAGATTGATGACTTCCTCAGCAAAACGATCTCGTAATTTTGTGGGGGCGATTATGGGGTTTTAGAGGGATTGACCGACGACAACGACAAGCTTCTTGCTGTCTCCAGTCCAGCCTATCTTCCTCCTGCAAGCAGTGACTTAAGGTTATCTCTTCCACCTCCTCCTCGTTTTCTTTTTTCTGATTTGAAACAAATTCAAAGTTGCAAACTTTGAAGAAGAAGAAATTGAATTGTTCTATTCTTCTTGTCTGCAAATTCTTGAAGTAGCAAAGAAAAAATGAGAGCTTTATGCTTTTTTCTTCTTTTTTTTTGCGATTATCAATTTTGGCTGTGGTAGTCTAGTGGGTTTATGTGTTTTCATCAATTCAGAGCTTGAGGAAGTGAATGTAAAATATTTTCTTATTTGAAGCTTTTGATTTTTGGGTTTTTGATATAGTGCAAGAATCTTTCAAGTGGAAATAATTCATGTGTTTTATGTTGTTGTTCATGGTGTGTGCTCAATTAATCGAGTATTTTGTGTTTAGAGATTTTTCATTAAACAATTGGTTGAACTTGCCGGTGTATTTGATTGCATTTAGTGTCACCTGCATCTTATAAATTTAAGAATTCCAGACATCAAATAAAAAAAATAAAAAATAAAGGGAATCTTCAACTCCAATTTCTATGATGTATTTGATTGCATTTAGTATCACATGCATCTTATGAATTTAAGAATTCCAGACACCAAAAAAAAAAGAGGGGGAGGGAGGGGGGAGGGGAATCTTCAATTCCAATTTCTATGTTAATTTAAATTTTAAGCTTGTATTTTTATTAAGTCTCACTCTCATCCAATATTATTATTCAATCTAACTTAATTCTTAAAATTATTCCAGCACGTTACAAATGCACATAATACCTTTTTTTTCCCCTTGTCAGAAAGAAATCTAAGTTTGAATATCTCACATGTGGCTCGTGACTAGGACCAGTAGAATGTTCCAGTACGGTTGCACGTGGAATGGCACGTGCAGAAATGGTTGTTTGATGGGGGTGATAAATCAAAGAGAATTTTAACGAAAAGCTCACGGTACTGTTTACTTTAATGAAAAATTACATTTTTACACTAAAAAGTCAATTCTGATACTATTTACTTTACCTTTTATTTTATCTTTATCAATAAAACACAAAATTTACAAACATTTTTTATTAATTTTTTTAAATAAAACCAAAAGATGCGAACATCATGGGACATGAAGGATATGGATGAAGCCAAGCGAAAAGGTCTGACAGAGCCATGTCGGTATCTTCAAGATCATGGTTCCCAGTCAAACTGTAATATGCTTCATCCGCTCATCTTTTGCCACGTACTCTATGTCCGTTGGAGTCACGGTCAAATTGTTTGACCAGTGACTGGATATTTTCACACACTTAGCTTTAGATGCATCGACGGTAATGGATTAAACATCAAAATTATATGACACCAAATGTATGACGTCCCGTTAATTGTGTTTGACAGCAATTCATCGCATTTGTGACGTCGAACCATAAAAAACTATGATATTTTATGTCAAATGTACAAATATGAGAGAAAATGAATGAGTATAGAATCACCATAGTCCTTAATAAATCTAGTTTAAAATGTTTCAGGTATCGGTTTACGAATTGTAACGTAAAATTCACATACCTTTCGGTTTGCATGTATATTTTTAAACATAGAGGAGATTCAGAAGTCCGAATTATTCCAATACTCATTTCAGATAACTAATTAAACTAAAAAAATTATTCTTTGTACTTTTACCCAAACGGTAGAGCCAAAAGGAAAGTGTTGACAGGCACCATGTTGATGAATGCACATTGTTCTTGGCATGACTTGATTTCTAGATTCGAGTTGTAACTGTGGTTCCTTGTCATGATTGAAGGTATTTTGAGTTGAAGAGTTTTCGGTCTCCATGGTTTTCTTTTTTGAATGAGAAATAGAATTGCACATGATGCTGGATGAGACGAATTTTATGTTTGTATTTCACATGGTATGTCTTAGATTTAATTTCTAATGCTGGTGAATTACATGATGATGATCAGAAAGATGCTGAAATGTCTCTGCAAGTCTTAACGGCTCTCGAAAATGTAGATTGCTATGGCAAAACTACCAACTGATCTTTTCTAAAATGATAAAAATTATTTGAGTGGACAACATTGTGCATAAAATTCTCCTTCTAACACGATCTAATAAATTGCACATGTAAACTTCCTTGTGCACAAAGGAGTTGGTCGCATGGGTTGGCCCTCTACCCCATTTGCCATAACTAAATACCACCTACCATATAATTAAATTTGTGCATTAACGTAATACTAGATACACACTTTTTTTTTTTTTGTATTAATACATAAAAAGGAAAAAGAATTGACCTTCTTTTATAAAATATAATAAAAGTCGAATTTTTATCGTGAATACATAATGCATCACAGCTAAGATATTTTGATTCTCAGCGTATGAGAAATAAAATTTTGTTGACTGTGACATGATCATGGGATAAGTCAACGGTAAATAATGAGGAGGGAATAATGGGTATACCAATATCTTGTCCCTCTCTCTATATATGGTAAGGTTGCTTATCCTCTACTGCCTTGTAAAGATGCCCTTTCCTAGAGCTTCTCAAGAACCCTCACAATACATATAGCCCAACAATTCAACCAAAAATAAAAGAAGATATATTCCATCCTTCCAACTTAGTAATTTTCATGGCTGCAGAACCCTGCTCATCATCACCATCAAGTTCCTCATCATCTTCAAACCTGAGAATCACAGTTGAAAGAAACCCTTCTGAATCTCGCTTATCCCAACTGGACATCAAGTGCTGGCCCAAGTAAGTCTCTCACCTCCCCTCCTCTCACTCTCTCTCACTCAGAAAATCGAGGATTAAGCGAGATTAGCTCTTCAGTGCCCCCGAAGGCACAAGGTTTGCCACTCTCAACTCCCAAGACGAGAGGACCCCTCCACTCTCTCTCTCTCTTTCTCACTTCCTATAGAGGATTAAGCGTGATTAGCTCCTCAGTGCGGTCAAAGGCACAGAGTTTCCATCTCTCTCTCTCTCTACAAAATATAACGTGGTATTTATTTATGTTTTTGTTTTTGTTTTTGTTTTGGGATTATGAATTCACAGATGGGGTTGCTCGCCTGGGAAGTACCAGCTGAAGTTTGATGCGGAGGAGACGTGTTATTTGTTGAAGGGAAGAGTGAAGGCGTATTATCCAAAAGGGTCTTCGGAATATGTCGAGTTCGGAGCTGGAGATCTTGTCACCATCCCAAAGGGACTCACCTGCACTTGGGATGTTTCTCTTGCTGTTGATAAACACTACAAATTCGAATCCTCTTCTTAACCATTATTATCATGAATTAATCATGATTATTGTCTTCTTTTGCTCATAAATTTCAGATTTTTTATTTTGTTTTGTTTTTATTTTTTCTAGGGTTTGTGAATTTTTAGAGAGAGATCGATATGTTCGAGTAGTAGTCAAAAGGAAGGAAAATAATTCGTCAATGCATGTCCCATTGGAACCAACCCTCTTTTACGTATTGGCTATCAGCTTTTAAGGCTCCTTTGACTGGTCAAATAGGATTTGTTAAAAAAAATAAAAAAAATCCTCTTTTGTGGGCAAAGATTTAGCGATCTGACTTCTCTGCTCTTCCAGTTTTCATACTCTTATCACCTCCTATAACGTTAATATTTTATATCACTATTGATTTTTGTCTTAGTATCTTTATAAAAAAAATTAATATAAAATATTAACGTGATTTAACTGTGATCACATAAAATAAGAAGAGATGAAAATGTATGGGAATTGGAAGGCAGAGAAGCCAGGTCCATGATTTAGACACCCGCCTGTTCTTTTGAGTTGGTATGATCATCGAGTTCAAATCTTCTGCAACCGTTTTTCTACTAGCGGAGAAAATTAGACAAATCAAACTTAGAATATCGGATGCAGCCATGCATGGTTAAAATGCTTTAAAGCATTGTCTTACAAACAAAAACAATTAGGAAATTGGTTAAGATTCTTATTTGCATGTGCGACCACAATTAACAATCTCGACAAACAGTCTGACAACACAATGTATCAACTCACCTAGCAAGAATATATCACCTTAATTCACAAAAAAAAAAAAATTAGAAATGACAGATCAATGCAAATACGTATGATTTCGTTAAGAATATAATCACCTTAATTCACAAAAAATAAAAAATTAGAAATGACGGATCAATGCAAATACGCATGATTTCATTAACAACTTGACAACCTAACATCTAGCTAATCAATACAAACCACTAATCTTAGTTTTGATAAAGCATTAGACTTCGGATCCCATTCCTTTTTGTTTGTTTAGCCGGACATGATGCTGTTTTGTGCTACTTTCCACTGTGAGCAGGTCTAGTATAACTAGCTGGTGACGCAAAATAATCATACAGGATTTTTGGGCTTCTTTCTTTGAATTCTAGACATACAAAAGCAGTCCCCATATCAAAATTGCACTTCACAATTTGATACGGTTACAGGAACACAAAATCGGCTTAACGGTCTCTTAATTGATCAAACATGGTTTTATGTACAAGCACGAAACTTCAATCTCGCTTCGCCATCACCCGCAAAAATGCATAAACTCTGCCATCAGCCTCAATGAAGCTGGTTGTGCCATCTTTCAGGATCCCCGACGCCAGCTTCCGCTGCTGATTAGATCTATGGGTTGAGAGAAGCACGCATAGGGTTAGAACCATGTGGCTCCAACTGCAGAAGATGTTTTATGGATTTGCTTTCCCAATATCTACATTTTCATGGATCCTGCAACCAAAACACCATTCAAACAAAAGGTGTAAGGTGGACGGTTCTCCCAAAACACGGAATGTGCACTGCTCATAAAATCTGGATTGCACCAAGTATACTAAAAACAATCTCGGTTGGTAAAATGCATTTTGTATGGTCCGTAGAGTACTCAAAGCAAGAATTCAAATCATGCAGGGAGGCGAAAATGAGATGGTACACGTTCTAGTCTAGTTTTTAGAACTTAGCATCTTCTGAATTACCAGACATGGAAAATATAGAACAAAACCAAATACCAGTACTCAAACCCTAATGTATTACAAGCCAAACAAACGCAAATACATGTCAAATTTTTAAGCCAATTTATACGATCCAAAACCATCTCCATACAAAATGTTGACCAAATCCAGAACTCTAACCAGTTAAATAAATAAATAACCCTCAATCTATCACAATTTATCATACCAGTTATACCTCCCCTCCCCCACCCTCCAAAAATAAACAAAAGAGAACAAAAACCGATAAACACCCAAACCCAAGTTTGCAAATGAATATAAAGATAAGCATGCAAACATTGAAAATATAGGAAAATACATCTACCTGAAGGAAAAAGGCTAGGCTTCTGGAGTTTATAAAAGATGCTCAGCAAGCAATTCTCCGAACCATTTCCCTCAACATCTGAACAGAGAATAGGGATTCAATTCTAGCGAGATTATTATTATTATTATTATTGTGAGAGAGAGAGAGAGAGAGAGATGTCAAAGTGAAGTTCCAAAAATAGATTGCATGCAGTGAATAATTGGGTCCAAATAGGTCATTTTGTTTGTTCTTGTTTTCCTTTTTCGGGGTAATAAAGATTCCATATGGTACGACCATACAGCCCATTTGATTTCAGGCTTAAATCATCCTTTTACGCATTTATATCCAAGGTCGTAAATGGATGACCCAACACCCATTTATTCAGAGCAGGTAACTGGTACGGGCATATATATCAACACGACAATTGACAACAAACATTATATTTTTTTTCAACCAACACATAAACACCAACTTTTATCATGTAACAAATGTAAAGATCTTCAAATGGTAACATTACGACCTGCCAAACCCGGCAACCCAACTAATGACTTTATTGACCCCTTATAATGACACAAGGAAAACTCAACAAGAAGCATGAAAGGAAGAATATGCTACAACCTTGCTGACTATACCGCAACAGCCGTATTTTCCTCTGTAAAGTAATTTGGTCCAACGAAGTTTTCATCTCGAGCACCATGAAACTGGAGTACCCTAAGCTTCCCTTCCTGCAATTCATGAAAATTAGCATCGTAAATGGGCAAACAAAACCTTCCAAAAAAGAACAAAAGGGCAGTAGATTGATCATTGCAAGATTTCTGAAACATCAGAAGCACACCTTGGTCCCATAAACCAGACCTCCACCAGCAAAGGGATGAAAGCAAGCAACATTAACCTCATCCTCTGCACTGGGAAGTACTCTCACAAGTTCCATATCTGAAACTCTGTAAACCTAAATAAAGAAAGAAATGACGGTAATTTAAGAGTCCAACAAAGTAAAACTTTAACAACAGTAGTAAACAACATGCCAACTGAGAGAGTGCTGACATATTAATTAAGCACACAAATCTATCTAAAACCCTGTAGACCTAAATAAAGAAATATATGTGGTAACTAAGAGTCCAAGAAAGTAAAACTTTGATAATAGTAGTAATGATCACTCAATTTTGAATTTTTATAATGAATCCAGTCCATCACTCTTTGTCATAAACACAGAAAAAGAAGTCCAACCATTGTTCCTTCACAATATCACCAAATAGGCATACTATTACATTCCCTAAAGGAAGACTATTCAACTTTTTATGCTTTCTAACTTATATGTCTAAAAAAATAAAGCATATCTCAACGAATAGTACTTTTTGCTAACTAATACTTTCCCAAAGAACAAACACGAAGCAGAAAGTGAGATAAAACATTTTCTACTCAGTTGCAGGACAAGAAGGAAGACTCTGGAAGCTCACCTCAAGAACAGTGTAAATAGGTACAGTTGTATCCCCATCAACGACAATACTTTTAAGAAGAGAACCATGGCGGCGACCATAGGCCAGTAATATGTGCTCAGACGTGGGGGAGAACTGCAGGCACAACATAATGCACAAAGGCTCAACTCAAAAATATCCTTTCCACATCGAAAGCAAAAGTACCAGTAGTTGCAAATTACACTAAATCAACTATAAGTACCAAAGGAACAGGCACAAATACAGTTTATTGTCAGTGGCAAATGACAAGAGAGCTAAACAGCTTCCGGAAATAGACATAAGATTAAACAAAAAAGAAAGTCATTATCCAACCTAAACGTGCATAATTGTCAACCATGAATTTCGACCTTATCATACATAGAACAACAGGTCAATGATCCAAGTCATAGTAGAAAATGAGCCCAAGGTAATAAAAGCACGACACAAGGCACCAGAGCATAAATAGAAACAAAAGCAAATGGTAGTCAAATTTTCTTTGAAACTAACTTGGATTGAAGTCAAACAATGTGCCGCTCTAATAGCCCGAGAGACAAGTATCAAACCAAATCTGCACGAGATAATAGAATAACTCATATATAAGATGTTGATAAAAGAATAAAGGAAATAAGAAACAGTTGACAAAAGGATTAGAAATTTACGTGGCCTCCTCAATTGAATATATGCGAAGCTCATACATAACTTGGTGAGCTGAGATTGGGTGCCGAGTTGGGGATGTTGGAATTCCAGAAACCTGATGAACTAGACTTTGTAGTCCAGGGTCAGCTTCCGTATGAGGAAGCATGCATGCAACACAGGCAGCTAAAAATCTCCCACAGGGGGAGAAATGAGCCCCCATTTCACTGCAAAAGCACATGCAACACAAAGTTGTAATAAAACATAATTACAAGCTGAGCAGAAAAAATCCTTCAATTGCATCTGATTACAATTGTTTTTAATATAGATGCGAGTGCTAGAATATATTGTAAATTTGTAATCAAATACTGAAGCCATGTAGAAGAATGAAGAATATTGTAAAGGAAAACCGGTAAAAGAAACGAAATAAAGGAATACCAAAGATGTTCACATACCTGCAAAGAACAGCATGAGGAACAATTAAACGACATCTTTCAGCATTCAGCAGAGCAGAAGGATTTTTTATATCATGCGACCATACTCTTAGTTTTACAGTGCATGGTAATTCTGCAGCTGCTGCTGCTGCCATTAATGTATCAATATCAGACTGGATTCGACTAATAATGGGCTGTGCATCATTCTCATCGGGTTGGGTACTTAAGGAAGCACTATCCCCTGATTCTGGTCCAGAGAAGTGGAAGTGCTGATAATAATGCTGCAAGCCAGATCTTCCAGAAAGCCCAGATACACTGGTGCTTCCTGGCAATGCTAAAGAAGCTGCCACATCCGCCACGTTATGAGCAGACACTAAACTAGAAGAACCCATAGGCTGAGCTAAATTGTTAAGCCCACCATGTTTAAGAGGAAGCATTGAGGGAAAATTAGCTTGGCTTTGACCTGTTAACCACCCTTGGAGGAAAGGTAGCTCCCAGAATGCAGGATCTCTATAAGGAAACGTTCTATGAGGTTGCCCAAATTCAGTAAAACCAGGATGACTTGAAGAATTTTCAGGTACTCTATTATTCACAGGATCTAAATTAATCCAGCTTCCATGCTGGCTTCCCCCTACAGCTGGCATCTCATCAGTCTCCATTGCATCTCCTTTGTGGTCACAAGCATCACTTCTCGTTCCATTAAGGAAATAATTATCTGCATTGCCTTCAGCATTGTGATTGGAAACAATTGGAGCTGATGGAAATGTCTCCATTTGAGAAACTGTGGTAGCATCCTGCTCTGCTGCATTTACATCTGCTTGAAACTGCATTGAAGCAGAAGTGACTTGCATGCTATTTGATCCAGCAGGTCCGTTTTCAGGCTGCATTACTATTCTTGAATCATCTACATATGGCGGCACGAAGACAAAAGGCAAGGACATAAGTGGTAGTTTAGTAGCCAAACTAAGACGTTCACTAGAATCAATGTTTGCCACAAAAACAGCAGGAGATGGACATTGCATGTAGCCGGGAGATTTTGCTCGAGACATTGAGGAATCTGAAGAGTCAAGATCATTGACCTGCATATCAGTTTAATAATGTAACCTATACGATAGCAGGAATGAAGAATCACTTAAATGCCCTCTGGAAAATTACCTCAGCAGTTAAGAGAAACGGAGCAGCTTGGGGGTGAAAATGCACTGCTCGAAGGGAACGCCTTGTTTTTAATACCATGTCTGGAGAAGAAGGTTCCCCATTGTATTTCCATGTATACAACTGAAGCCAGATTTTCTATGTCAGTGTTATCAAAATATATATCCCATTACTAACCATCAATGATTGTATGATATACTAAAGAACCGTAATAAAAAGAATCAACACCTTGTGTCCTGATGCAACAGCTAGGAGTTCCCCTTTGGCATGAAAAGCAATAGATGCAATAGGTCGATCTGGGGAGAGAATCATAAAGGGATATGAACTATGTCAGAATTCTAAGAAAAATGTACAATGTAAGAAAGCCTACTAATTTAGTAAGACACTGAAGTTTCGGAGATTACAGAAATCACGAGAGGCGATACAATCTGATGTGTTTAAATCCCATAAGCGAACTTCATGATCCAAACTTCCACTAGCAATTATTTCTGGATTCAAAGGATGAAACCTAACCTGTAAGAATGCCATTAGTTACTTCCACATCAAAATAATATTCACAATTTAGTGGTTGGATTTTACCCGTACCAAAAAACACATGCCCCAGAAGCAACTACCTAAACTATTAATTAATTAATTAAATGTTAAACAATTTGGACCAGCTAATTGATATATCATATTTCAAATAAATTGGATAAGACTATTTAATTTGTATCTGTTTTTGTTTTCAGCAGACTTCCATTTACATAGATTTTACCCTTAGCTAAATAGTTCATAGAGAAAGATGCAAATATTAGCCAAAAAAAAAAAAAAAAGAAGAAGAAGAGTAAATAGATCTGCAATTGCACAAGTCATACGTACCACCCAAGGTGTCCTTCTATGGCCGCTCAAAACCTTTACGCATCTGCCAGTTTGGCAATCAATTATCTTTACAGTGTGGTCACCACTGAAAGCATGAAAAGATTTCAATTAGAGTCAAGATAAGAAATAAGTATTCAAATCTAAATAAGTGAACAAGATCAGAAAACTTACTGTGTAGAAGCAAGTTTTCTTCCATCGGGGCTGAATGCTGCTGCAATGGTTGACCTTGGAGGAGGCACTAAATCACAATACTTGGCTGACAAATGCCGCAGCGACTCTGCTTCAACCCTGAAAGATCAATGAAATACAGATTCAATAAATACAGCATGGCATCTTTGATAACCTAATATAAAAGGTACAAAAGGTCTCACACTAAAACCTGCTTGAAAAAACTTAAAAAAGAGAACTGTTGGTACCATGAGCGGAGGCCACGTTTCACATCTCTGATTGCTTCACCCTTAGGCCCATAGGTGGAACTAGATTTCCTATTAGAAGTTTCTCCCCACCGCCTTGTGGGCACATGTTTTGCTCTAGGAGAAATCTCCCTCCGTGCTATCAAGGCAACCACATTTCTGCCACTGAAAAAAAAAAAAAAAATTAAGAAGTTCACTTATTCAGAAGGACATCATATGAATAAAAACATGTCTCAGGGTGGCATTTGGATATGTGGGTGTGATTTTTACCGCAAACCGTTGAATTAGACTTTACAAAAAGTAATATTATGATGTTGTTAGTTACACATAAATTTCACTATTTAGGAAATCCAAAGTGTTCAAATAATCAAGGAAAATTTATTATTTCACATCCACCCTCTAAATCGTTGTAATTTTTAACATTGTGTTTTCTTCTCAATTAATGTATCAAAACTCTTTCTTTATATGATCTTATAACATTTCATACCAAGCATTCACATTCGGTAGTCCAATCCAAATCTCTCATTTTTCCCTATTCCCGGAATCCAGAGTCATAGCTATATAATCATTGATTTCACTACTAAAGCGTACAAGCGGTCCAAGTCCATCAGTACTTGATCCTCAACACTGAACCGTCCTATGTACTCGAGCCTTATTTCATAATTCGAACAAGCATTTCACACAAACTAAACGAAAAGCCACATTGAACTTTAAATCTATTAAGTGCAACCAATCACTACACGACGTGATGAAATTCATATAAACAAAAACATAAAAAATGAATTCAAAAATCCAACTTAAACTAAACACAATGATTACCGGATTGTAGATTCCTAATTACAATAATATAACTCAAATCCAACACTTGCAAGAAATCAAATTTAGCTGAATTCCAGAATCCGAAACGCATATGGATCGAATTACAGCAAACAAAAAAAAAAAAAAAAAAACCCTAACGCAGAGGGTTTCGAATTCTGACCTGCAGTGATGATGCTCGGCGGACAGCGATGGAGAAATCGGGGTCTGATCCAACGGTCGCGAAGGTCCAGCCATCATAAGATCGGACTTCATGGGAATTTAGCCGAATTTGCGACTCCAATTTCGGAATTTCAATTTTGAGGAAGAAGAAGAGAACGAGAGTCCGTGCCTCTCTCTTTCCTATGTTGTGCTTGCTACGTTCGTTTTACAAAAAGGCCGAACGCGCAGTCGTTGCTTTTTTTACCAAAATGCCCCTTTTTGATTCCCTCCCGTGCTTCCCAACCGTCCATCTGAGAGGGTTCGTATGGCGCCACGTCACCGTCAAATTTTTCAAATTTTAAAAATCAAAACGTTGTGTCGTTTTTTCTCCCTCTCTCAGACCATCTCCAATGGTTGGGCTAAAAGTCAAATTTTTTAGCCCGAAAAATTTCGCTTTTAGCCCAAAAACAGATTTTCTACTCCAACTATTCTACCTTAAAATTTTAGCCCGGAATTATTAAAGAATGAATTTAGGCTATTTTTTTTGTTAAATTAAATTTTTAAAAAAAAATAAATATGTAGACTATCGTAAATTAATTTTATGAACATTTTAATCTAAAAAAATTTAAATTCCGATAAATATTGGGTAAAGTCCACCCCGATTTCTGGGCTAAATGTCGGGGGGAATTTGGCATTGGTTTAGCATTTAGCATTTAGCTCAAAATTTCCCCTTGGGTTGGAGTGCGTTTGGGGGGTAATTTGGCTTTTAGCCCACCATTGGAGTTGGTCTCAATGCATTGATTAGAGATAAACTTGGGCCATCCAATCACATACTGCCTGGCGTATTAACTTTTCGACACAAAAATAAAAACAAATACTAATGAAGATCGACCTGGAATTTCAAACAAGAAAAATTGCACGGTTGATTTAAATACTGTTACAATAACATCTTGTTGAAGTTATTGTCAAACCAACTTCCAATTGTTTGCTTCGGTCTTGAGAGTGTTATGTTGCTTTCTTACTTCTGGTTTTGGGCTGTGAGAAAAACAGCAAGCTAAAAACAGAAAAAAGGTTTTTTGATCTCAACAATGCCCTATCACTGGGTACATTAGATTTGGTGGGCACGGCATAAGTTCAGTTATTAGTTCGCTTCTTACCACCATATGCGACTAAGATCAAAACTCACATAATCAACTAGTTCTTAATGTAGCAACATATCACGTAACGAGTCTAGTTTACAATATATAAAAAAATTTAAACTTACTTAGGTTTGTCTTCCGCCGCCCTACGGGCATGGTTGTCTCTGAGATTTCAGGATCCTGTGCGAAATTTATAAAAGGGCCCCTTCTTAAGATAATTTAAAAAAAAAAATAGGACAATGTATTGATGTTAGAAATTTATAACTTGAATCAAAACAGTCACTTAGTACTACAATCTAGTGATACTTCGATTTGTGAAAGTGAGAGGTCTTAGGTTTGAATATCGTTAAAGGCAAATTTGAACAACATTATTATGGTTGGCCAATTATGAGGCTTAGCCCACTTCCCCATCCCGTTAGCGTAGGTAATATCGTTTTATTGAAAGGAAAAAAAAAAAAAAAAAAAAAACTTAAATCAAAACAAACTTTAGGATTCACCTGCACCTCAATCTTAAACAACCAAGCAAGAAAAAAAAGGCTTCAAACACTCTTAACTTCAAAGTTTCACTTAAATACATAGCATTATTATATAATAAAATTGAAAAATAAAACATTTTTAGAGTGTTGTTATTGGTACTTTTTGTACGGAGTGCATAATGTGATTTTAAAGAATAAAAGCATTTTTTTTTAAAATATATAGCATTATTACATGTAATTTTTTTTTTTTTATTACATCGATATTTTTACATCAAAGGAAGAGAAAGTTCGGCTAAGCCATACAATGGGTAGCCTAATTTGGTATCGAATTTGGCATCCACGAGATTCGAACCCAAGACCTCTCATTTCCAAGTGAGGACGAATACTACCAAACCGTAGTACTGAATGGCTATTACATGTAACCTTTAAACGGCAAAATTTTTTAGGGGCTCCTTCAAATATGTGTTGGTTTGTTCTCATTCTCGCCTGGCCTCTTCAGGTCTTTTTCTGAACCTGCCTTATGGTGATTACTGTGGTGATCGTGGTGGTGCTGACTTTTTATAAAATTAAGCAGGATCTCAAACTGGAATGGTACACCAAAATTTTCAAAAAACATATATATTCACACTCATTAACGAATAGGAGCTTGAAAAGAACAAAAGCCATATATACAGAGCGTGACAGGATGTAAAATTGGAGATGTGATCTTTTCAACTGAGCTTCTGAGGTTGAATCTTATGGCTGGTTTGGTATTGCTGTGCTTTGAAAAAAAGCTGCTTCTGTTGTGCTGTAAAAAAAAGCGGCTGTGAAAAAAAACCAGCAGAGTGTTTGGTAAATTTTTTTGTGAAAGTGCTTTTGGAAAAAAAAGCAGTATGATAGTGTTTGGTAAACTTTTATGTAAAACAGCTGTGACTGTGTAAAATGACCAAAAAGGGTATAATACTAGATGTGCCATTAATTTAATTTTCTTAACCAATAAAGGTGAATTACTAAATATACTTTATTTGTAAAACAAACATATTTATAAACTTTATCTTAAATATTAATTAGTATGACAAACTACTTCAATTGAAATATTTTAGACTGAATAGTTAGAATTCATTAGTACAATATTGTTAATGTACTTAAAAAGTCTAATTAGATACATTCATCAAATTTTATTATTAAATTTAATCAAATACTAATATTTTACCTTTTTTCTTCTTTCTAGAATCATCTTCTTTCAACTTTTTTTTCTTTGTTCGACATCTTCTCTCTATCTAAACCTCTCTTTTTCTCCGCCCACTGTTTACCTCTCTTTTCTCTGTACCTCTGTCTTCTCCCATCTTCCTTTTTTCTTCCGATCCACCTCAAATTACTCTGGCCTCCTGCTTATTTTTTAAAGTTTGAAACTTTGTATTTATTTTGTTTTGCCTCAAAGAAAACGGCATGGAGCGGGTGCTGGAGCTGCGGGTAATTGGAGCGAGCTAAAACTTTGTATTTATTTTGGAATTGAGGGCTCGAGGACTTTCTAGGAGAGGGCACAGAAGTGCTTAGGCTTAAAGCTGTGGTGTGGCGTTGGAGAAAGAGGTGCAGCGACGGCAGTTGTGCGGAGAGAAACGAAAAGGAGGAGGAGGAAGAGGTGCAGCGGCGGGAGGGAAGAGGGTTTTTTGTGATAGAGAAAGAGAGAGTGCAGAGTGTAGGATCGGGAGAAGGAGAAAGGAGAAAGGAGGGGGCAGTTTTGGTAAATTGAAAAAATTCATTAATGGGTACTGTAGCTCCGCGTTTTGGAAAAAATAAGCGGCTTCTGGAAGCTGCAAAATGCAGCTTCCACTTTTTGGCTTTTTTTCATGTGAAACTTTGAAATTAAGCTGTTTTGGGATGTTTACCAAACACCAAAATTCTTATCAGCTTTTTTTCATGGTAGCTTTTTTAAAAAGCACCTCAACCCCAAACTGGGGCTTATTAGGTCGGCTCGATCCCCATATACGGATGGTATGATCATCACTTGCCGATGCCAGCATCTGCGGTCTCTTATGATTCCAACTCACACACTTCACAGTCATTGAATGCCCACGCAAAACCTCTATCGGCCTAGAATTTCTTCGGTTCCAAATGTATACCTAGACAAGATAATGATTTTCACTTTGTGAGGTTCCATTTGGTTCATTGGATACAAGAATGATTTGTATCTCAGCACATGTATGGGCAAATTCTCTAATTTGGGAAGCATACCTGTGAATTCTCACTACCACTGGCAATAAATGTGCTGTTCAATCCACCGAAGCAGGAGCGTATCACATACTTGCTCTGCTTGTGGCCCGTAAACTTCAGCGGCTTCTCCCACTCCCCAGCGACATCCCACATATGAATCTCCTGGCTATTTAGGTTGACAATAAAGAACTTACTGTCTCCAGAAATTGAAAGGGATGTGATAGAATCGTCTTCAGAAACGACACGTTCTGCATTTGTTCCCACATTTAAAATTCGAATTTCTTTATCAGAGAAAATGCTGATAAGATTTTCCCCATCTGGTGTCACAGCAAGATCTAAAATCTTGGGCATCCTCATCCCTCTCCATGCTTTCAACTCGTTGCCATCACAATCCCACATGTAGATGCCCTTTTCAGGGTCGGGACTGCCACACACAAGTCGCTTTGAGTCGGGAAACCAAGCACATGAGCTGACAATGAAGCCGAGATCCCCAAATGTATGCTTGCATGTACCTGTTTCCACATCCCATAGTTTGACAACTTCAACATTTCCACATGTAAGCAACTTTGAGTCATCGGGGCTCCATGCTAGAAAGGATACCGGTTTCTGGTGACTCCTCAGAGTATGTTGTAATGTCACCCTACTGTCCTCCAGCACCTGGCAAGGTGGTATGCAGTTAAGTGTCATTTTTTGCTATCTAGATTACAAGTTTCTCAACATAAACAACTCTTTAAGCATTCAGTTTATACGAGCATGAAAGTTGGATTTAAAGTAATAATCATATATGTTAAGATCCTATATGGCATTTATATCCGCTTCGCTTTTTAAAAACTATATTAACATCGGCATAATACGTTTGGGAAAAAGTAAATGTTTTCACTGAATTACCAAAATTTAACGATTAAACAGACACCTCTTGGATCATGCATTCGTCCACGTGACACAATATAGTTTTTTCTGTTATTTTGACGTAGCTTAAGAATAGATCCTTCCTAAAACAGAGAAACTATTTTTCATTCCTTATCAATTTTAAAGAGTACTAAAAGCAAGATTTTCAATGATCTTGAAAAAAAATCTCCTTCCCATTGTTTTCCTAAATCTGCAATAGTTCTCAAACAAATCCTCTCTTCTTATTTTTCCTTCCATCTGATTTTTGTCGAGAGTATATTATTGTTATATGAGCGGTGTCAAGAACCCTAAACATATACTTCTTATCCACAATTTCTTATTCATGAAGGCCACATTTCCACCAATTAAGTAAACTATTGTGTGGGTTAATATTTAATCAATGAGAATGAAACTTTGGTACCAAAGCAATATTCAATTAGTTGAATAAATAAAATTCTTATAAATTCTAATACAAATCACTCCGGATACAATTCTATGGTACCTTCCATATGATGGCCGCGCAATCACTTGATGAAGAGGCCAAATACTCCCCGTTATTAGAAAATTGTACAAACCAAACTTCATTCTTATGCTCAGTCAAAATCTGCACCAGGTGAAACATGTGTTCATGTGTATGTCAGTCCTCCAATAGAAGAACATCTGAGCAAACAAAAGTAAAACCCTCATAACTTCAATTTCCGAAACATAAACATTATTGCCGGCAAATCACACCTGAACAGTTTCAGTGGGGATCTGATCCCTACCACAGAAATGGTCAGCATAAAGTGAAACCGCATCCGACAAATTGTGATACATACATGAATCAATCTGGGACAAAACAGCAGTTTCAACCAGATGTTCCAACCTGTTCTCGGGCAGTGTGATTGGTGGAGGAAGCAATTTTTCTAATTCTTGCAATAGTTTTTTACGCAACTCACAAACAGCAATATCATCTATTTTGCTCTGCTCCATTTCCTTCGATGACAGGATACTGCGAGCAAGCTTATGAACTTTCCCTCTGTCTACATGTAATGTTGACACCTCTTTCTGCAAAATGGCCAGAGCCAATTTGTCATCCCCACATTTCAAAGACTCCAAAAGACATTGTTTGAATACAAGAAACAAAGCAGCAGCTCTCGTATCATCTGTCAAATCACTGATGGTATTCAGGGTATCAACACAACCATCCCAATTCCCACTTGATATCTGTGATTCCAGCATTTGAAAATCATCGGATTTGCATGAAATGCCAGACTCCAACTCCAAGCATGAAGCAGACTTCTCATAGCCAATTGAAAGCAGACATTGAATAATTATCCTTACAAACTCATGTTTCCTAATTAGGCCTTTTGAGCCAAGCCTAGGCGAACCCTCCATCAGCAATGGAGTTCGGGAAATCCTAAGATGGTTTGATGAACTTCCTAGCCTTTTACAGTCTCCCCATTTCTTCCACCAGCCATGATAATCACAAGAGAAAACAAACACTCTGTCAATTGCCAAATTTCACACCTACCATCTCGAAGTGCCAGTAATGACAAATAGAAGATTACCAAAATAACCAATCCCGAAAAGAATTCGACTTTATATCTCTGAAACCAAATACCCGAACCTATACAAGTCAACTGTATAGCTGGGCACTCTGCGGAAAAGCTCCCTGAAACCCTAAACCTCCAATTTCGTAATCAAACAACAAAAGCAGCAAAACCAACCAAAGTTTAAACAAAAGCGTACCAACTCAACAGAAGCTCTCAAATCCCAATGCCCAAAAGTCCTTATTGAGAAAACACTTATATTCTGCAGAGAAGCTCCCTAGAACCCCAAACCCCCAATTCTGAATTCAAACAGCAAAAGCAGTAAAACAAACCAAATCTCAAACCAAAACGTACCTGTACAACAGAAGAGCTCAATTCTCAATGCCCAAAAGCCCTTTCTGAAAAAGCACTTATACGCCAACTGCAATTACCAGCTTTACCACCATAACCCACAAGCCCAAAAATACGGAAACCAACCCAAAAATGGTATCCAACCGAAATGGCTCAATACCCAAAAACCTTCAAATGGTAGTTAAAACAAACCGCCATGGCTGACGATGCTAGTCGTAAAAATTCAACGTACCCGGAAAAGCTTCGAGCTCGAAGAAGAAGAAAAAACGATAATTCGAAAACCAGTATGAATCTTTGGCGGTGGGAAGATTGGATTGGATTGGATTGGTGGGGAGGAAATGGAAGAAGTAGTAAATTTGTGAGGGTGGATTGGAATTCTGGGAAGCAGTAAAGTGGCAGTCAATGGGAGAGATCGACAGAGTGAACGACTACGAGAAAATATACAGAGAGCAGAGAGATCTATGGAAGTACCTGAAAATCTTGACACGTCTTTCGCCGACGTTTTGAGGAAGAAAACCGGGTCCCAGTTTACCAGTTTATCAGTTTATCGTCTGGTTTTATCCAACGAGATTATAAACGGCACCTCGTTTTTGGTTATATTCAAAATAATTGGCAAAACATAAAATATTAGAAAATATATTTTATATAAAAAAATTAAATACTTAGGTCTCGTTTGACGGGTCATATAGGTATCGTTTGGTATGCAGACGAGACGGGACGGAACGGAATGGGACGGGACAGGACGGGAGATAGAAACAAGGAGGAAGAAGAAGGAGACGGAGATGTTATAATTTTGTGTTCCACATATATGGAACGAGTCGTTCCAGAGGGTGAGGTGGAACAAAAATTCACCCAAAACTCGTCCCGTAGAACAGCTCGTTCCACCCGTTTTAGGCGCACCGAACGTGGGACGGAACGCCTTATCCCACTCTGTTCCGTCCCGTTCCACGTACCAAACAGTACCATAAAGAACCGAATATGATTAATAATACGAATCTGATCGTTTGGTGTCCTCTCGTATTAAATAATTAATTTAGTCAGTATGCTTATTTAGTAGGGGTATACCTGCATAATAAACCCTTCCAAGGAGTCCCTAGGACCATGACTTCTTGGCGCGCGCTTTTTCTCCTTACGGCGGTGGGGATTTGGGGGAAGGTGGAGATTACGGTGAGAGTTACAGAGAGCTTGAGGAAATCGAAATTGGGTTTTGGGGTTTTATCGTTTTCATCATCATTGTCAGCGAGTAAGAGGTGGGAGGAGGAGGTGGAGGAGACGGCGAAGGGAGGGAGGGGTTTTGACGGGGTTTTGGTGAGAGGTATTGGTTTGGGTTATGGGGATAAGGAAGAAGATGAGCCTAGAAGGCAATGGTAGTCCACGGAGCTTTTCTCTCTTTATCTCTCGCTTCTACATTTGATTAAGCGAAGGTTTTGTGGACGAAAAGGTGCGACTTCATTTTTCAGCTTATTCTCTTTAGGGTTTCTGTGAGGGTGTTGGGGGGTGCAGCAGAGAGATCTGGGGAAGACAAGACTAAAGAGATGATTTCAATTTTTTTTTTAATTTTATTTTAAGTTTGATTAAAATAAAGGAAGATTTTGTTTTTTTCTTTTTTAAATTTGACCCATTTGGTGGTCGTGAATGTGTAATTTTTTTTTTCTTTTCCATTAATCATAAATTTTTTTCTTAAAAGTAATAATACTTTAAATTCCTTCTATCCGATATAGTGTCAAACATAGAATAAACAATACGATTGTTAGTTTGATACTGTACTAAACATCAGATAATTTAGTCAGTACTATTCAATGACTATTTATCCTATCCGACTGAAATAGTCAATACAGTCTGAGTTGCCAAACGAGACCTTAATGGTCTAAAAAATGTAATATGTTATGCATGACCTATGATAAAATAAAGCTTAGGGAGTGAGCTTAAACAAATGCCATTTTTGTTATATTTGATATTGTTATCTAATATTAAGCTAGTTATATTTTCTTTTCTTTTGAAAGTGAACACGATAGCTTTATTGAACTTCAAGTGAACTACAATTTTGGAAGAAGACACCTGTTTAATGATAGTACGAGGATCCTCAAACCAAAATAGGAAATTACCAATTGACAAACCAAACTTTGCTAAACGGTGTGTCAAACCAAACTTAGTTATACTTGATATTGTTATGCAATTTTAACTCTTTCGATCACCTTATTAATTTTTCATGAAGTCGATACATTATCTGGACTCGTCCATTACAATCATCACATTACAATGAGCAATCATTAAACTTTAATAGTTCAAAGACAAACAGTTATGACATGTCATACTATCCACATAAAATTTGGATTATACATGTGCGTGTGATCGCCTACAATTTTCATTTAAAAAAAAAAAAAAGAAAGAGAAGAAGAACATGTACAGTTAGTTACGTGAGACCATATGTTCTACTTCTTCGGAACAACGAATTTGATAATAAATTGTACACTACTGGCACTAGGGGTATGTTTGCTCTGTCGATTCATTATGGAGTGAGTCGGGCGCTCCGGGTATTACAATAACAACATGACAACATAGGGTGCTTGCCAACCAAATTCTCAAAACCACTATGTTGTCGAAATCCTAATGGGAATATGCGATCTCTCACACATTCATGTAACGCAATTTTTTCAAGTTCTAAGCTGATGTAATAGGGCGCAAGGCCTTATATGTGACTCCATTTGCTATGGTGACTCAGATAGTTAGCAAAGCACTCAAACTGATTCCTAAGAGCTTATAAATAGGTCTCTCTACTCCTCTCAAATGGTTAGACACTCGAAACCCTCTCAAAATACATAACCTAACATCTGTCACTCATTTCTAACTTTACCGTCATAGCACTTTCAATGAGAATAGCCTCCTGGTTCTTGGTTTTACGATGGTTTTCTTGTCTTTGTCCTTGCAGGTTCACTCTGGCAACATGTGCAGAATTTGGTTTAACAAATTATGTTGCTAAAGTAAACAATAATCGAAACATTTTCTTAAGTATCAAATCATCTCCAAATAAAATAAGATATGACCATTAATCCATTAACCGAATTATTTGACGGATGTATAGGCATAAATACAAATTATTTATATGTTTGGTAAGATGTGATGGTTAAAACCATCGACCAATGTAGTTATAATTGGATAAAGTTCAAATTTGAATCTTTTGAAAACATTTGCTCCACCATTTTCGATCAAATCAAAACATAATTGTCTCCAAATAAACAATTAAATGTCAAAGATAAAAACAGAAATCAGGTAAAACGGCCGCGTAACTCGCGTTTCGTTAGGTAGGACCCTTCCCAGACACATCCCACCTACTCGCACAAATTTGCCGCGTGGATCAGACGGCCATCATTCAATTTTACCGAAGCCAGCAGGCAGCAATGGTGCTGGAGCGCTACTCACTCTTCACTCACAGACAGCAGCAATAAAGTCTCCCCCACATCATTCCCACTGTCTCCTCCCTCCTCCCTCCTCCCTCCTCCCTCCTTCCTCCTCCAGATCTCTCTCTCTCTCTCTCTCTCTCTCTCCACCCACATTCTCTCTTTACACCTCCGCCTCCGCCTCCGCCTCTTTCTCTCCTTTTAGATCTTTCCACCGCGTTTCATGGATCTACAGTCCCGACTCACTCCCCCAGTCTCCGCCTCCAATTCTCTCTCATAGGGTTTAGTCGCCGCCACCCTTTCCACTGTTTTTTGTAGCTTAAAACCATGCAGTCTCTTGCTCAATGCGACGGAGAACCTGGCCGCCGGGTAATGCCTTACCGGAAACCTAGAAACCTCAGGCGACTTCTCCACTGACAGTCTCTCGAGCTCCAAGGCGGCTGCTTTTGACGATGTTCTGTGTGAATTTCGACAATGCGAACTCCGATTCTGCTTCTGCTCTTTGTTCTCCTCCTGCTCAGCTTGATTTTCTGCTGCTCAGGTTAATATTCAGCTATTTATACTGTGCATTGTAGTCAAATTGTGCTTCGGTGTTTAGTTTATGTGATATTATTAGCTTAAATCTTCGGTTCTTGCTCGAGAAGTATCGGCGTATGCAGAAAACTGACGTATCTGTTTTTTTGCAATTTTTTGAATTTCATACTATTTCAGGCGATTTTTCTCTAAATACTTACTTGTCTCCTTCCCAATTGCCAAACCAACCGTTGTCTATGAAAGATTTCTCAATCGAACGCGGTAAGGATGCTACTATTTGTGCATAATTCATTTGCCAGGCTCAACCTTAATCAGTACAATTTGTTAGCATAAATATTGTCTGTGATGAGCATCCTTTGAGGTCGACAATCATGTAGTTCTACTTATGCGTGGTCTTGCATATTCACCGGTGTTCTAGTTATACATCTTGTCGTGTCAAATTTACTTCTTATGACATCTATGCATATATAACATGTGGATGACATGGGTTGCCCCACTATTTGCAGCAAGGTCAATTTTGATGAGTCTTCCATTTGCTTCAAAACGATCCAAAACATGGGTGGTCAAGCCTTCTTTGGGAACCCTTGCACCTGCACCTGCACCTTCCCCAATTCATCTTGGTATGTATTATTTTCATACTATGAATACCTAGATGTTCTAGTGTCGCTGACCTTATAGTGATATTAACTTATCAATTACAGGTCCTAGCGGTTCTCCTTCACCACATCGTGGTCATCATCGTCATCGTCATGTGAGAGTGGAACCCCATGCTGTTGCTCCAGCACCATCAAGGGACCCAGGTAATTATATGCGGTTTGCGATTTATCATCAATCACCGTGCAGTCAATGCCAGGTGCCACTCATCTGTTACTGTTGAGAATTGTCCCACATCGGTGAGGGACAAGGTTTGCTATGTGCTTATATGGTCTTGGGCTACTCTCCATATTGCCAATTGGTTTTATGGTGAAACCTCCATTTCATCAGTTACAACATGCAGAAAATCAGTAGATATCAGTTGAAATTGTTGAATTTCCAAAAAAGTTGTTTAATTTCTATTATCAGCGCAATGGGGTGGCCAAGAACTCATAAACTGGCCCAACTAATCTTCTAGTCCCTTGTAAAACCATTCCTCTGCCAAGGCAATAGTTAAATGTTTTAGACGTTCTAATTATTCAATACAACAAACTAATGGTCTATTTAGTTGCATATTTTGGAAGATCAGTTTGAGGCTTTACCTTGTCTTTTCAAAATTGGAAAGAAAATGTTTGAGGCTTTACCTTCAACTCTGGGTTGGGGGTGCTGCTGGTAACTCTTTAGCACAGCGCTGCTAAAAAAAGGGACTTGGATTCATGGAAACCAAAAATTTTTGTTTGTTTAACCATGACATGACAAGATTATTTTACCTCGGAATATTGTTTCTCTTGGCAAGTATCTTACCAGTTTATTTATGTGATCATGGTACTTCTGGCAGGTTGTGATCAAATTTGTGTAGAGCCACTTACAGCATCTCCATTTGGTTCACCTTGTGGTTGTGTGTATCCCATGAAAGTCAAACTCTTACTGGACATAGCTCCTTATGCTATTTTTCCAGTAATGAGTGAGCTAGAGATTGAGATTGCTGAAGGCACATATCTGACGCAAAGTCAAGTGAAAATAATGGGTGCAAGTGCTGATAGTCAAAATCAAGGAAGAACAGTGGTGGATATTAACTTGGTTCCACTAGGCGAGAGGTTTGATAATACCACTGCGATACTGACATATGATAGATTTCAGCATAAGAAAGTGCCTCTAAATTTGACCCTTTTTGGAAACTATGAAGTGGTATACATTAGTTATCCAGGTACCGTCCTCAATTCTCATGCTAATGTGTTGGCTTATCATTTCAATGTTGTTTGAGGTTGACACTGAAAGAGTTATAATCAGGGATACCTTCTTCACCACCATATGAGACTTACAATGGGCATGGTCCAGCTGGAAGTGCTGGAGGTCTCCCTATCACCGCAGAATTTGGCGGCAAGAACCAGAGGATGAATATTAAAACGATTATGATTATTGCTTTGTCTGCATTTGTACTCCTGGTGGTTCTCCTTGGGGCTATCTGGGTCTTTGTGCAATGGAGGAGAGTTGGAAGACCATCTAGCGCTGTTGGTCCTGCATTCACATCTTCTGTTCACAAAAGATCTGGTAAGCATGTGGCTTTAATAAATTTTGAATTCAGTCCCATGGTAAATGACTTTAGACTTAGTGGTTGGATATATGTGTGTAATGCAGCAGGTATCGGGTCTATCTTATCAAGTAGTATTGCAAGCTCCACTTCGGTGTCCCTAATGTCCACCATGGCTACTAGTATTCTCTCTGTCAAAACATTTCCACTAGCTGAGCTTGAGAAAGCAACAAATAAGTTCAGTTCCCAGAGGGTTTTGGGAGAAGGGGGATTTGGACGTGTTTACCATGGAATTATGGAAGATGGGACTGAAGTTGCAGTCAAAGTGCTTACAAGGGATAATCTTAATCAGAATGGAGACCGTGAATTCATTGCAGAAGTTGAGATGCTAAGCCGATTACACCACCGTAATCTTGTGAAGTTGATAGGCATTTGTATTGAGGGGCGGACTCGCAGTTTGGTATATGAGATTGTTCGCAATGGAAGTGTTGAGTCTCACTTGCATGGTATATTTTTCTTGTCAACTTTGATCTCTTTTGGCTTGAAGTTATTTTTCTGAATTAGAACTACCAATCCCACTCTAAATATTTAACCACAGTGCATCAACTAACTAGATGTGTGTTATGATTGTTTTTCAGGCGTTGACAAGGTAAATGGACCTCTTGACTGGGAAGCACGGATGAAGATTGCCCTTGGGGCAGCAAGAGGATTAGCATATCTTCACGAAGATTCTAATCCTCGTGTTATTCACCGAGATTTTAAGGCTAGTAATGTTTTGCTGGAAGCCGATTTCACGCCCAAGGTTTCAGATTTTGGGTTGGCTAGGGAAGCAACAGAGGGAAGTCATCACATCTCTACGAGGGTCATGGGAACTTTTGGGTAATTATAGTTGCTTAAGCTATCACTATTTCAGGATTTCGCAAAGCTTTTTAAAGTGCACTGTTTTTCCAACATTTTCGTTAGGCTAATATGGTGGTGATAAACACACTTAAGCTATATAACAACATAATTCACTAGAAATTTGGAACCTTTAGTGAATAATGATACTTAGGGAACTAATTTAATTAGAGTTTTATATCCTCTGTCCAGATATATGTAAAAATCCTAGTACTATATTTTGGTGACTGATGAAATAATGTTTGCTTTAATAGTCTTCTCTTGACCAAAGTGATAGATTTTGCAGGTATGTTGCCCCAGAATATGCAATGACAGGGCACCTACTTGTCAAGAGTGATGTTTATAGTTATGGCGTTGTGCTGCTGGAACTTCTCTCTGGAAGAAAACCGGTTGACATGTCCCACCCTCCGGGACAGGAGAATTTAGTAACATGGGCACGACCATTGCTAACGAGCAGAGAAGGTTTGCAGCAGTTGGTGGATCCTGCCTTGGCTGGGACCTATGACTTTGACGACATGGCTAAAGTGGCAGCCATTGCTTCCATGTGCGTTCACCCTGAGGTGACCCGCAGACCTTTTATGGGTGAAGTTGTGCAGGCTCTAAAGCTGATATACAATGATACCGATGAGACTGGTGGGGACTGTTATAGTCAAAAGGAGTCTTCTGTCCCAGACTCTGACTTTAAAGGTGATCTTGCTCCATCTGATAGCAGTTGGTGGAATGCTGGCGGACTCACTCCCCGGTTAAATTATGGTCAAGCATCTTCGTTCATCACAATGGAGTATAGTTCTGGACCGCTTGAAGATATGGAAAACAGACCGTTTTCAACTTCAAGTCTGGTAGGGGATGAGATATCTTTACCAATCAGACACGGCAACAGGTCTGGGCCATTGAGAACAATCCGAAGCAAGCCAGCATTCTACAGAGTAAGAGGAAGTAGGAGTGAGCACAGTGGACTGCTTCCCAAGCAGCGCGCTTGGAACAATGGCTTCTGGGTTTGAACAATGTTAATTTAATTTTTTGCATTTTGTACAGCTCAAAAAGGACCTGGATGGCTTTTGAGTAAAGCCGTCGGTGTAGATTAGGGTTGGAAAATCCTGCGGATTCCATGTTTGGAGGGCGGAGAGAGAGAGGAGACGACTATTGGCTTCTAATTTTGGAATTCTTGATTCATTTGCATACAAGTTGGATGGAGAATGTAAGTTCAATGCCCTATTGATATGACAATTTTACCCCCTTGTATCTGTGGCTAGTTTGAAGATGAACCATACCACAAAGTCTTGGTTATTTTTCTTCTATAATTTTTCTTCAATGGCATGTATCATTGATTGATATGAAAAATGAATAGTTGATATCGAAAATATAGGATTCAGCATTTGTGGAACTCAAATCTAACGGTTAAAACACGAAGCATTGAAGCCCGATCATTTTTCGATGGGGGTGTGATATTCACACATTATTTTTTACTTTTTACACACCGTTTTAATTTTCGACTGTCGAATTATAATGAATTGAAGAAGATGGAGGGACAGAAATCAACAAATGTGTGAATAGCACACCTTTTTTTTATATAAAAATAGATAAAACGTGCTATGTTAAATACAAACTTAAATTCGTTCTCAACTACTGAACATCATGTGGTGTTGTCAAGTCGATAGTCTTTTATTAAATAGGCTCAAGTCAACCGTGTTGCATTTTAATTGACTTGAACATCGGTCTAAAACTGAATTCCTTCCTAACTACTGAGGTGTTTTCAAGTCTATAGTCTTTCGTTAACTAGGCTCAAGTCAAAAGCGTGTTACGTGGGCTTCCAGCGTTGAGTTGACTGGACCATCGACGTCGTCCCAGGGCACGAGAATCCTCTACGCACCGGCCAAAGAAAGAATAAAAAGATGATTTCTTTCTACGCAACTCACCAATCTCCTTCTCTCCCCCTCCCTCCCCACCTCGCTCTGCCAGGTCTCCTCCCTCCTCCTCCCCTCTGAGCACTGCACCATTCTCCTCCAACCATTTCATTAACCAACCAAAATTCTACATCTTCTAATCACAAATCTCAAGTTCTAACTAACAAGCTTGACTTTCAGGTACAAAATGTCTCACGATACTCTCCCACCTCTCTCTGAAAGCCGAATCGTCGTAAGTTCGTTTCCATTGATTATTTATCGTAGATTTGACGACCGTTATGCTACTGGTTGCTAAATATAAATACTAAGTGAATGCGCAGCTCGGCGTCGGCGGGGTGGGCGTTGACTTTTTGGCCGCAGTGCCCTCTTATCCTAAGCCGGACGAAAAGATCAGAACCACCAGCTTAAAGGTAACTCTGATTTACCCATTAAATTTACCCCGCTGTTTCTTTAACTTGAATTGACTCAATAGCTCGATTGATGAATCGCACGATGGTGGCTAGGGGAGGTGGGAAGACTCAACTTTTTTCACGTGCCAATGGCGACTCCCTATTGTTGTTAATAAATGTTGTTAAAGCATGAGCTATGCTGTAGCTTGGCTTTGATAAGTGGTGTGTTGGTTGGTTTCTTAGGTTGAAGGAGGTGGGAATACGGGTAATGCCTTAACTTGTACAGCTCGTTTGGGTTTGAATACGAGGGTGATTTCCAAGGTCTTAAATCCTAACCCTTTCAAGTATATCAACTATTTTTTTCGCCGTGCATTGGTGGTTTTATTGTTGTTAAGTTTGTAACGTGTCTTGAGCAATGTGAAATGATAGATTGCAAATGATACGCAAGGCAGGGCTATACTGGAGGTGCTACGGGACGATGGTATTGATACTTCTTTTCTTGTGGTAAGCTTCAAAAGGAAAGCCATGCATGATCTTGGTTTCACCTGGGGTGTTTTTGTCGGGCAATTATGATGTTATTAGTGATGCTTGCTGCTTAAGTTTCATGATCTTGGTTTCACCTGGGGTGTTTTTGAGCTGAACCTGTCTTGTATTCAGGTTTCTGAGGAGGGCAATTCACCATTTACCTACATTATTGTAGACAACGAAACGTAAGGACCTTTTCTCATCCCTCTCTCTCTCCCTCAAACCCACCCCACCCCCCCCCCCCCCCCACACACACACACACAGAGGTGTGCATGCACACACAACCTTGGCAATCTGATCTGATGCATATGGCCCTAGCCGGTGCTAGGCACTGACCCTTCATTTTGCAATGGAATTTCTCTTTACTGTAGCATCTCAAAGGCTTTCTAGATTATCATTCTCAATTTGATTAACTGTAAATGTCATTTCCAGGAAAACCCGTACCTGTATTTTTACTCCAGGGTATCCTCTCATGATGCCAGATGACCTTTCCCAATCAAGTTTATCATCTGCCTTGGATGGAGCAAGAATTGTTTATTTTGATGTACGATGGCCTGAAACTGCTTTGGTTGTTGCGCAGGAGGTGACTCTTATCTTCTAGTTTCTAGTATTTGATTCTACATTTTTAGTTTGGTAATTTCCAAATAAATTTGTTATTAACTTAAGAGAATAAGTCAGCATAACTCGATTCTTACAGGCTGCTCGGAAAAATATACCTATATTAATTGATAGTGAACGGAAAAGAGAAGGGTTGGATGATCTTATACCCTTGGCTGATTATGCTGTATGCTCAGCGAAATTTCCACAGGCAAGTCAGCCGTTCTTCCCTGAACTATTATTTCTTGAAGAAACTAGGACTTGTTTTTCCAACTGAGCATATATGTTCAATTTCTTTCCTTGAAACCCCAAAAACTAGGGACAAGTCGTTGGTTTCTTTCTTGTCTGTTGCCAAACAATTTTCAGCCGAGAAAGCCAGTAAAGGAACCTTTTCTCCGGATAATAAGAGGTTTTATAGAGAACTAATCTTTTTATACCATATTATTTTTTAGTCTTAAGCATCTTGTGGATGTATGTATGGTAATGTGTGGCTCTGATTTTGACAATTAACTTAGAACACGTTCAGAAACATTTTTTTGCTATTCACTTTTTCTTCAATCTCTTGGTCTGCATTTAAAAAAAAAATTCGTACTGGATTTCCTCTACATGCATTGTATATCTTCATCATGTTGCTTAAGCTTAACGCCGATAGATCATTTGTGCGGGCAGGCATGGACAGAAGCAGCATCTGTTCCTAGTGCTCTTGTTTCGATGCTTTTGAAATTGCCAAAGCTCAAATTCGCAATCGTGACATTGGGAGAAGATGGATGCATCATGCTTGAGAGAAGTAAGGATGGTAAGTATGTATCCAGGGTTTATTGAGGAGGAAAGCACTAAAAAAACATAAGAGTACGGAATTGTGGCTTAGAATGTAGTAAAGATAGTTTGTTTCATCTGATTTGAAACATTTACAGGTTTTCATTGAAATTCTGTATCTGGCAGAGATTCCAGACGTAGAAGAAATGGATGTCGACAGCTTATTGGGATCGCTGAAGCAGAGAAAGAATGATAGCACGGCTATCCCAACATCTGTTTCATCGGTTAGGAACTTGAACTTCAAAAAAGACTCATTTCCGTTTCCCATTATAACAAATCAGCATGGACCTGCTGTAGAGTCCATTTTAAATTAGGATCTATTAATTTGCAAGTTTGTCCATTTTAATCGTTTTAGCCGGTGACAAAATTGAGAGCCAACGGAATAGGGACTGTTTGTGGGAGGTTGTTGGTGGGAACAGCTGAGAAAGTACCTCCGGAAGAACTCTTAGATACAACAGGTGCTGGAGATAGTTTTGTTGGAGCAGTTCTCTATGGTATGTTTACTCCTTCTCTCTCACACCCGCCCACGCGCACAACCGTTCATGTTTGATTTCATGAAGTTGAATTTACTTCTTCTTGCAAATTCTTCTCACCATCCGTTGCCAGAATCTGTTAGTTTATCTATCGGAAGATGTCATCTCTACTGTGTCATGTAATCTTTTCACTCATGGGATTGTTGCTTTATTGTAGCTATTTGCACCAACATGCCACCGGAGAAAATGCTGCCGTTTGCTGCTCAAGTGGTAAGTAGGGGCAGTGTTTTGAAGTGGTAGGATGTTGCAACATACTTCCGTTTGTGACCTTTTCTTTTTTCTCTGGTGTGTTTCAAATTGCAGGCTGCTATCTGCTGTAGGGCTTTAGGAGCTCGAGCTGGCCTTCCTCACCGCACAGATGCACGTCTGGCATCATTTTTAGCTTAAGATTTCCCAGGAAGTCCTACATGATTGGCAAAGTTAATTGGAAAAGTGAAATTTAGGCTAGAACATGTGCTATTTCCTCTCATGATTTGAAATTTTGTAAACTATTCTTGTGAAGTTTACGTATTCTCATTAAATAACAATGTAAGCTGTTACAATGTTTTATACAAGAACCATCCTTATCAGCATAGGAGTCCAAAGATAACTATGATACATTTGAATTTCAAACAGAAGGATAAACAATAAAATAACAACTAATTATCCTCATCAACACTAGCAAAGAGCACACACTTTGCGTGTGTGAATAATTTTTCTTAATAAGTGCATTTTTTTTTAATATTACATGTGCATCAGAAGTAAGGGTAAAATTGGAAAAATACAATTGTCATTATCTAAAAAAAAGGGTAAATAGGAAAAATTAGGATATGATTGTTATTTTGTCAAAATGTAGAAAATTACTATTTTACCCTCTTTTTTTGTTAATAGTGTGTATCAAAAGTGAGAGCCAAATAAGAAAAAGGGGTTGAGGGGGGAGTTGACAATGAGGGTTTTCTTAATAATAGTATAGATTCTCCTGCAAACTTGACTCCGATGGGGAGACTAAGTTTGAACACATCAGCCGGAAGCATGACTTGTTGAGTCCCTTCGTGAAAACATCAGCCAGCTGAGAGATAGAAGGTAAGACCTGAACCTTGTGACTGCCAGTCGCAACCCGCTCCCGAACAAAATGAAAATCCAAAGAAACATGTTTGGTGCGAGCATGACACACAGGATTGATAGCCATGTAAGTGGCACTCAAATTATCATAATGCATCAAAACTGGTTTGGAAACTGGAACCCGAAGCTCTTGCAGCAAACTTAAAATCCATATTGTATCAGCACATGTAAAGGTAAGAGCTTGATATTCAACCTCGGCACTTGAGTGGGAGACCGTTCATTGTTTCTTGGCACACCAGGAGATCAAATTATTCCCCAAAAATATACAGAAGCCAGTGGTGGAACAGTGAGTGTCAGGGCACCTTTCCCAATCCGCATCAGAGTATGCAACAAGGTGAAAGGGTTGTGGAGATGGAGACAAGCGAATACCCATACCCAGAGAACCTTTGAGATATCGCAAAATACATTTCACAGCATCCATATGCTCAGAAGTGGGACAGCCCATAAACTGAGAGACTTTCTGAATGGCAAAGGCAATATCCGGCCGAGTTAACGTCAGGTATTGAAGGCCACCAACAAGCTGACGGTCACTAGTGGCATCAGGTAATGGGGTTCCAGAGTGTGTCGAGAGTTGGGTTTTGGCCGCAATAGAAGTGATGCATGGTTTGCATTCAAGCATGCCGCTGCGTTTTAATAGTTCAAGAGTGTACTTGGTCTGTGTCAATCAAATTCCCGCATGTAAGTAGGATACCTCAACACCCAAAAAATAATGCAACTTGCCCAAATCTTTGAGTTCAAATTCAAGTCCCAATGTGTGAATGAAAGACTGAATTAAAGGAGGAGAATTACCAGTCAAAACAATATCGTCCACGTGTAGTAGAAAGATGAGATTCACTAAACCTTTATGAAAATTGAATATTAAGTTATCAGCACGACTCTGAACCAAGCACGTGGGGCTTGCTTGAGCCCATAAATGGCTTTATTTAATTTACACACAAAGTTAGGACGACCAGGATCAATAAATCCTGTAGGCTGCGACATGTACACTTCCACCATGAGGGAACCATGAAGAAACGCATTTTTGACGTCTAGTTAATGAAGAGGCCACCCAAAAGAAATGGCAAGACTTAAGACTGTCCAAATTGTAGTTGGTTTGACAACGGGGCTGAAAGTCTCGTAAAAATCAACCCCTGGTTGCTGATGAAACCCCTTGACAACAAGGCTCGCCTTATACTGTTCAATTGATCCATCGGATTTACGCTTTAACTTGAAAACCCATTTACACCCCCACGGTATTGATGTTAGGAATAGGATGGACTAAAGTCCAGGTTCCTTGCTTGAGAAGAGCGTTAAACTCATCTACCATGGCGTGCCGCAAATGTGAAGATCAAGAAGCTTGACAGAAACATGTCGACTCTTGATCATTGTCAACTATAGCGGTCAATGCAGCAGGAATGGGATGCGGGAGGCAAAAAATGAGCGCACCTTGGGCTTAAAAATTCTGGATTTGGATCGAGTTTGTGGACTACGGTGAGGAGACGGTGCATGAAGAGGCACCGCTTCAACATGTGCAGGAGAAAGTTGCGGCAGAACAGCAGCATCTGCAGCTGCAGACTGAGCAGCATCATGAGCTGCAAGTTGAGTCATGTCGGGCTGTGAGGCAGCAAGCTGAGAGGCGTCGGTTGGTGAGGCACCGACATAAGGAACTATAGCATCAATGGGAACAGCAGGAGGGACGGTGACATGAGGAACAAACACCAATTCAGATTCCCTAGCCTCGGAAGAAACACTAAGCTGCTCATAGGGAAACATGTTCTCATAAAAAATAATATGCCAAGAAATGTAAACTCGGCCAGTGAGTGGGTGTAAGCAGCAATATCCTTTGTACTGAGCAATGTATCCAATAAAAACACAAGACAATGATCTAGGTTGCAACTTGTTAGTTACGTAGTCACCAAGAAACGGAAAGCAAGCGCAACCAAAAACACGAAGTGCCAAATAATCAGGAGTACGTCCAAACATTGATAAGACGACTTCTAGTTAAGTACAAAAGTGGGCAATCGATTCATTATATAGACACCAGTAGTGAGAGCCTCAGCCCAAAGATTGTGGGGAAGTTAGGCAGTGAGTAATAAAGTGTGACCAATCTTAGAAATATGACGATGCTTGCATTCTACAAGACCGTTCTGTTGAGGTGTATGTGAACATGAAAATCGAAGGTGAATCCTTTTTTATGCACACAATTGTTGAAAAGACGAATTATTAAACTCTTTACCCCTATCACTTTGAAATTGTTTAATAGTTGTAGAAAATTGGGTTTGGACAAAGTTCACAAAATTACTAAAATGAGTAAATGACACGCTCCGATCCTGATATTCTCCGAACACCAGGTTAGGCACGTGCTGGCCGACACCCGAGGGTAACGAAAGTCATTTATTGAATGCAAATGCTAAGAACAAGAAATAAATAAGACTTATAAATTTAAATATAATGAATATGCATTTAAGGAACGTGTTCAGAGCATACAACTAACTAGAACACTAAAAGAATTAATATAAAAATTGAATGAACAAGGAATGGGTCATACACCGAGATGACTCAAAGATGCCGATGCAGAAGTGTCTTGACGCTAAGATTGTATGCCTCGATTAACAAACATGAGTGGACCAAGTTGATATATATATATATATATATATATATATATAATAAAATAGTTATCAACTTACTAGCCCCCAAAGTTTTATGAAAACATCAATAGCATAATATGTAGTAGGTTTTCCAAAAACCCTAGCATGCCATAAAACCTTTCATAAAATGTATATCATATATAGTATGCTAACTAGTGGTATCATAATCGACCCGAAGGCCAATATAATAATCTTCAATCGACCCGAAGACCCCTACATCACCCGACCCGAAGGCCAATATAACATCTCCCGACCCGAAGGCCCTTACATCACCCAACCCAAAGGTCAATATAATATCATTGCCCAGAGGCAGAACAGTGACCACTAAATATGCACAAAATATTGAATATAGTATTTCCAAACATAGGTACATATATCTCAAAAACATCTTCATAGAATAAAGTCATCAATCATCTATACTATAAAGAAGCGTGTAAAAACATGTTCTAAACAGTATATCGTCATCCATCAGATATCCTAGAAAGAACATGGATTCGATAGAAAATATGGTATTCTAAAATATTCTAAGTAAGCATAATATCTCATGAAACGTAATCATTAAATCATGTTTTTCATGTATGCATTTCTAATATTAAAACATGCATTTTTAGAAGGGGTCCAGTTACAAATACTTCGCTGCCGAAGAGCCACGCAAACTAGCTAAGCCAAAAACACCACAATAAATGCACCTAAGCACATAAAAAGTCCAATTAATAATACTCTGTTAAAAAATCATGCACACACAAACCAAAAAAATAAAATAAAACTTTGTTCAAATGATTGAATTTGAAAAAACGGATGTTAGAAATGGGTCCATGACATTGAAATTAGCATAGGAGGGGTCCTGGATGAATACTCGAAACAGTCAACGTTGACCATTGACCGGTCAAAGTCCAAGTCCATGCTGACTGTTGACTGAGTCAACGATTAGACCAGATCAAAGTCAATGGGTCCAGGTCAAAGGTATTGGGTTGGATCGGGTTGGGCCTAAAGGGTTTAAGTCCAATGAGGTTTAGGGTTTAAAGGGTATTAGGCTTTAAAGCCCGACTCAAGGGTTAATTGGGTTTGGGCCTAAGGGTTAGTTCGGTTTTGGGGTTTTCTGGGCTTTGGGCTTTGGGTTTATGGGCTAGGTAACCCGGCCCAAAGGCCTGGGTTGAAGGTGGTTTTCAGGCCACACTTTTGTTGGTTTCTAGGCTACTTTCAAACGCACATAACTTCTTCGTTACTCAACCAAATCAAGTGATTCAAAAACCAAAATTGTAGTATTCAACGAGATGAAGAGATTTGCACCTTGCATGATGGCTAACTCGTCGTGGTTTGGCCGAAAAACTCCTTGAAAGGGGCGGTGCTTGTCGAAAAGTTTGGAAAAGCTACTTTGAGCTATTTTATGTGATTCACTCACATACACAACTTAAAACAAGCTTTGATCTACTCCTAAAACACAACCAAAAAGTTTCTAGAAGCTTACCAATGTCGGAAAATTACGAAAACTTCGGGGAAGACGATGAATAGTGAAAACATTGCTAAAGGGTTCCTTGGCTTGTCACAGAGTTTTCAAAGCTTCTTTTTGCAAGTGGTGGTGATCTGGGGTTCTTGTTTGTGTGTGTGATTCAGAGAAGGGAGAGGGAGGGCACGACAAGAATGGGGGAGAGAGCTAGAGACAAAGAGAGAAGGTGAGGGAGAGAAAGAGAGTTGATAGTTTTAGGAAGGGAGAAATGGAGGTCACGGGTCCAAGAAGAAGAGGAAGAAGGGGGGCAGGGTAGGAGGAAACCAAAAAGGAAAAAGGGACCCACGTGGCACACACATTAAGATCCAAAAACAAATTTTAAAATCGAGGTGGGGTTTTACAGTAAAGACTTCAGATTTATACCGCATGGGAAAAATGCATGAAAAACGCGTATAATCATCCGTAAATAAACCATAATAACGAAACCTAGAAACATAAGCTATAGGAGACATCCAAATAGCTGAATGAATTAAATCAAATGGAGAATTAGAATAGTTTTCAGACAAATTGAACGACAAGCGATGAGACTTCGCCAACGCACAATTATTACAAAATTCCTTATTTGAAACTGAAAAATTGGACCCTAACAAATGCCCAGAAGCTAAAACACTAACTACTTCACAAGATGGATGCCCGAGATGACGATGCCATAAGGAGGGTAACGCAAAAACAGACACAAAAGCTTGCTTTGAAGTAGAATTCCTAGAAGCACAACCAAGTTTAATTGGGTAGAGTCCCTCCTCACATGGGCCCTGAAAAAGAACAACTCCCGTTTTCAAATCACGAATAACAAATCCCCAAGGAAAGAATGATAAACTAACCCAATTGTCACGAGTAAACTTAGCAACGGACAACAAATTTTTACGGATGGCAGGAACATGTAAAACATTAAACAAAAGAAAAACGAAAAACCCAAATGCGAAAGATAGATTACCAGTGTGCGCAATAGGGAGAGTTTCACCATTACCAACCATAACTTGATCTGTGGAACCATACCCAGTTGTACCAGTCAAGGAACAAGAATCATTAGTCGTGTGATGGGTTGCACCTGTGTTTGGAAGCCAAAGCGCATCAAAAGGTTAAGAAAGGTGCATACCAGCAAATGCACGAGATAACTCATAATCAGGACAAAGTGTTTGAGGACACTATGCAGCAAAATGATCGTGTTGACGACAAATCCAGCAAGGACCACGAGGAGTAGGTGATGGCCCAAGAAGACGAAGAGCAGCAAGTCCACGATGATGGGCCCTATTGTTGTTGTTGATGTTGTTGCGGCCATAAGCTTGATTTGGTGCATTTCGACCACCAAAATTGGCACAAGATTCTCGTATAACAACAGCTTCACCATTGTTACCATTTTGCCGTTGTTGGTGGCCCCATTGCCATGGTTTCTAGATGCGCCACCACCATTGTTGCGTGCAGAATAAAAGGCCTGTGGTGCAGAAGAGGCACACTAATTCATGTGCAGTTGTGATTCAAAGAAAAGAAGACGAGAACACAACTCATTAAACAGAGGGAAATGAAGGAAATTGGTGAGCATAGTGACAAGTACAATGTACTCTGGTCCCAAACCACGAAGCACATACGACACCAAATCTTCATTGGCAACAGGCTGCCCAATCGAAGTCAAGTGATCAAAAAGATTCTTGGCCTGGCCAAGGTACTCAGCAATTGGTTTTGGCCCTTTTTGTAGTGAAATCAACTGAAAACGATAATGAGTGGCATTGGCAAGTGAGTGCTGCGAGAAATTCTGGTGAAGGTGCTCCCAAATTTCACGAGAAGTAGATAGCCCAACAGTCAATGAAAGAATGGGCTCAGTAAAAGTTGCTTGAAGCATACTAACAAGTGTCTGATCAGTTTGATACCATAAAAGGTATTCCGGATTAGGCGTTGAAGAGGCCACATGAGAATGAAGAACAACTGTTGAGTCAGACTCCGGAGAAGCGGCAACAGTAGCCATGGCAGAAGCAGGAGTGGGAAGAACAGGGGCGGCGCACTGATAAGAACCATCAATAAAACGCCAGAAATTATGACCAACCAGGAACGACTTGACTTGACACTCCCATTGGAGATAGTTCGTCTCATAAAGCTTCATCGAAACTAAGGTAGAGATATTAGGAATGGAAGAGGATGAAGAAGCCATAAGGATGGAAAAACTTATAAAAGGATCGAAGGCTCGAATATCATGTGAAGTTTATGTATTCTGATTAATGTTTTATACAAGAACCATTCTTATCAGTATTAGAGTCCTAAAATAAACAGCAGAAGGATAAACAATAAAATAAGGGTTAATCTCAGTTTATTATTTTGAAATTTTTTGATTTTCAAAATTTAATACATGAAGTTTTTTTCATCACATATTGGTACATTAAATCATAATTTTGGGACAGTTTCATACATCCGTTAAGTTTGCTGTTAAATCAATCGTTAACTGATGACGTGGCGCTCACGTGGACAGTGACTAGGCACCACGTGTCATAGGAGTCCACATAAATATTAAAAAATTTAAAAATTAAGAAACTTAAAAAATTAGAAAAACTAACCCTAAAATCTAAAACACACCGCAGCCATCAGACCTTTTGGGATAACAATTTCATGGTCTCTTCACCATCGTATTCAGTACCAGCTTTCGAAGCCATTAACCATGGGTGTGCATGCTGGAGCATTTAACCACAAGGTTAGGAAAAAAAGTCGGTCCGCGGCCATAATCTGATGTTCTTAACTAAAGGGATCGGCGTCGTCGAACACCGTTGCGCCACACCCTCCGCCTCATACTCCTCCAAACCCACCCGCCAATTCCCCTTCAACCCCCAAAATCCTTCCCTCACCTACCGCGACACCCACATACTCCCCCTCGCCGCCGTCGAAGCCCCAGAAAATATCGAAAACCTCCGCCTCAAGAGGATGGTCATCTCCGACGAAATCCTTGAGCTTCTTTTCAGGTAATTCCCCAATTTCAAGTCTCTACCAAATTCTTGAGATGGACCTAATTTTATGAATCGAATTCGAAAATTTTGGATTTTGATTTTGATTATGATTTAGGATTTTGGAGATTTGACGAGGGGAAGGGGTGTGCCTGCGATTCAACGGGAAGGGATGGGCCTACGAATAGACGGGAACGGAGGAGTCGTTGCATCAATGAGGATGGGTCTCTCGACAAGAGAGATGGCGTCGACGAATCTAATCTGGAAGAAGAGGTGGCCAGCGGGAGTTCGTGCTTGGGTTCGAGACGGCAATGTGCAGAGGGAAGGGATGATGGGTTTTGGCCGTGCGGTAGAGGTGGGTCGAATTGGGAGGTGGGTTTTGGTCGGCAATCGACATGGAGCCCGGCCTGGATCTGTACGGTTGATGAGGTAGTTGATGAGGCAATCAAAATGGTTTTGGCCGTGCAGTTGATGAGGTAGTTGTGTAAGGGAGTGAAGGAGGCTGTGAAGTGGAGGAGAGAGAGGAGGATTAGAGAGAGAGAGAGGAGGATTAATGGCGTTGACGGTTTGGGAGAGGGAATTGAGGGTGGGTGTGCGGAGAGGGTGCAGATGAGAGAAGGGTGGGAAGGGGTCGGGGGTTGAGGTAAGGGACAGCCTAGAAATTTTATTTTTTGAAGTAAAGTGTAGCAATCGACTTTCAACTTTAATCAAATTGGAATAATGATTCCTCAATTAAACATTCATTATTATTGGCCTCTTAACTTATCAAAATATGCAGTTATAATTTTTTTCATCAATTTCGTCAAAATTTTGTTAAAATAAGTTATGTTGAGATAAACATTTATATAATAAGGGTCTCTCAACTCATCAAAGTGTGTAATTATGGTTATTTTCGTCAACTACGTCAAAAAATTTATCAAAACGAGTTATGTTTGAAGTATCATTACTATAATTGGGTTAAAGTTAAGGAACCATTTCTCTAGTTGAATTAAAGTTGAGATATCAATGCTAATGGATTTTTAGTTGAGAGATCATAGCTGCACGTTTTGATGAGTTGAGGGATCAATGATAATGGATTTTTAGTTGGTGGATTATTGTTCCAATTGAGTTAAAGTTAAAAGATCATAGCTACAATTTACTTTTTTTCTTTATTTTTTTTTATTTTTTAATATTTATGTGGGCTCTTATAACACGTAGCGTCTAGTCACTGTTCACGTGAGCGTTACGTTACTGGTTAACGACAGATTTAACAGAAAACTTAACGGATGTATGAAAGTGTTCTAAAATTATGACTTTATGTACCACTCTGGGATGAAAAAAATTTCATGTATTAAATATTGAAAACCAATAAACTTCAGAGTAATAAACTGAGATTAACCCATAAAATAACAACTAATTATCCTTATCAACAATTCTCTTTGCGAAGAATATGTCGAGTTCCTTGTAATGGACAGTGTCTTCAGTCTACGTGAATTTTAGGCATTGTCTTTTCTGTAATTGCAGCGTTCTTCCCTGTCTATATTATCTTCTCATTCGCCTGTAATTTGACTTGGTGCTAACTGACAACTAAGAGACATTCGGGAGGGACCAGTCGACATGCGCGTCGGCGACTGACTATTTCTCTGCTGCTTCTACCTTTTGCGTTCTATTGAATTCTCTGAGACCTCGTCCTGCTTGATATCCCCACAGTGCTCATCTGCAAGGCTCGTCCAAGGGGGAAAATTCTCAAGACAGCTGCATCATCGTCATCTGCTTCGAATTTGATTATTTCCTTTCCCTTTCCTTCAGTCCAGAAAAAAAGAACTTCCAGCCCTTGTATCTCCATGAAATCGCAGCATCGGTGTTCCACCATCCTGACATATCCCGGGTTACTTGACTGGAAAGTTTCACTGGATTAGTGGTCGATCTAAACTCAGAGTAGTTTCACTAAGTTGTTCTGTTATACTTGAAGAAACTAATTATCTAAAATTAATGAGAAATTAACCATCAAAGTAGGACGGTCTCATGAATTTCATCAGGTTGAATCCAATGTCGAGAACTCGGAATTAGATAAGGCCAATCAAGAAAAGCTAATAAATACAAATCAGATCAGATGGAAAAGGAGCTTCCATGATACACGAATTTGCTTCTCTTCTGCTACAGAAGAGGCAGTAACACATCCCCTACGCGGCTACATATAACCGATAAACGACCAAAAAGGAAAGACAGCACCCTAACTCCTACCTACGAAACACAAAAGGCCCTTCCCTTTCCACCACACTGTCCAAAAGTCCTAAATCTGATGAATCATGGAGCGAATCCAACGGCCTACAGCAAGCTATCAGCCCTGGTCGGCAGCCTCCTGAAGAAATTCAAAGGCTGAGAAGGCAGCTTGCTCCTGAACCTTGGCGGTCGCAGCACATACAATCCCAGCAGAACCACCACAGCCTTAATTGGCACTGCATACAACACAAAAGTGGCAATCAAGCAGAAGATCACAAACAAGAACGTGGCTCTTGGGTCTCTCCAGCTCAGGAGTGCTTGGAATCGCTCGCCTTGCGTAGCCATGTCACCAACAACAGTTTGAATCCTCCCCGCCACGCTCCTTAGCCGGTCATACCTCATTCGAACAACCTCAGCGCTCCGGCTTGTTGGAAAAGAATCGAATTCCTCATCCAATTCATCAGCATAGACGCTCTCAGCGTGGGAAAGGCGAGTGTCCATGTGGGGTGGTTGGCGCGGTCTAGACCTATAACGCCAAAGTCCCACTAAGGCCATGTAGAGCAAAATCATTGGGATGATGAGGTCTGGATATGCAACCAGCAAGAGGAAAAGTGCAACAACTAAAGCTGAGATAACAGGGCGGTTCCAACTACGGATCAACTCCACCCATCTTCCCATAGCAACAAGTCCTGAAACAACATTCATTAGTCGAAAGAAGTTGGCTTTGCTCTTTCTCATGCTCCACATATGGGAATCGTGATCAAGCATGTATTCAACCACCTCTCTGCCCAATGGCGGCTCTGCCCGGCTAAGCCTAGAGGCCACCACATTCATCGCTTGGTACCTCAAAGTCTCCAACTGATTCACACTCAAAGGGTTCACAAAATGCATCTTTGGAAGCAGCGGCATTGTGTACATGTGCAGCATGTTAGCCATATTGGCACATGAAAACCGAATAGCCAGATGAAGCTCACCCATTTTCTTGACCCCTGAAGTGTGCAGCATCATGAGGGGATACGAATGAGTATAAACTCGATCAGATTCCAGCGTAGACAAGCGAATTCTAACCTTCCCAATACGCAAATCACGAGCTCCTGGATTGTTAGCCAAGTTCTTGTCAATCCGGGAGTTATCAAACACCCCAATTGTGACAACTGTGCAGGGATCATACACCTCCCAAGTGTACTGCTCGTTCCATTTCGGGGACAAGCTTTCTACAACGGTGCGAGTTCGAACCCATTTTTGGCCATACTTTGCAACACAATAGGCATCACTACACCCGCCTTTGCCTTCTTTTATTTTCATTGGCATAAGCCCTGTTGCGCCCAAAATCCCCATCTCAAGCACACCAATGTGAGACTTCCACAGCCGCTTGTCAGTCGGCTTAAGATCACTGCTGTACATTGTGGCCTCATCTAGCACATGATAACCACCATCAAGTGAAACCCGGAGATGGATTCTAGAACCAAACCTTGTCATCATTTTGGACTCTGCTGCTCCTCCATTGCCGAAATGGTGGTTGTCAAGGTTGAACCATCTTGAAACAACGGGCTTTTCATCCGTTCGCCTTTCTATTGCTTGCACAGGAAGTAGCACTCTTCCCACCACCTCATCACGCCCCGGCCCAACCCTATCCTCAATAGCAACCAATAAGTAGTCCTCTATTGGCTCAGCCACCACAAACATCATCTCCTCATTCCAAAAAGGATTAGAGAGGCTCCTCACACTACTAGGCTGTGCAATTCTAGTCCTCAAAACCTGGTTTCCCACCTGAACTTTCGTGGAAAGCTCGGGAAACCTCATCATTGCAGACCCCTTCTCGCCAGGGACAATGTCTTGAGCTTCTATAACCGACACTCTCAGATACCACAGCCTTGGGGACAAATAAACCTTGGACTTAATCGAACAAAGCCCGTCAAAATTCACATTGGCAGCCTTCGAATGCCAAGACTCAGCAAATGCCTCATCAGCCTGAGTCCCAAACCAAATTGAAAGCATAACCTCCCCTGCTTTCGACTTGTCCCCCTTCTTATCCTCCATTCTGTACCACTGCGGAGCCAACTGACTATCCGGAGGAACCCTCCTCGGAACCTCATTCAAATCAAACCAAACACGGCCCAAGAAATCATCTTTGTTGCTCTCTTTCACAAAAATCTCCACCATTGATGACTGTATGCATTCCTTCGAAAAGGCGAAAACCTGACCCCACTCAACATTGTTCAAACCAACCCTCTTTGTAACCCCTCTGTAGTTCCCTAACTTCACTTCCGCCACCAAATCCCCGCCGCCAAACAACGAGACATCTTTCGCTTTCACAACCCTCACATACAGATACTGCATTTGCTCAACAAGGTCATAAGTAGAGCTAGTTTTGTCCTTCTTCATAGACTCACCACCGAGCTGCGGCCGAGTCTCCTTAAGCGAAAACTCGCCCAACCCATTTGAGTACACACTCCCACCCCTACCTCCGCCAGTCCCCCTGTCGCCGGCGGCGGATACACCAATCCCAGGCCCTTGATTAATCAAAACAGGCTTATTTATCATCATCATCTCACCTGCATTTTGCTGCTCCTGATTCTTGAACCCGCCGTTGTGGTTCTGGTTCTGCTGAGTCGGCTTCGATTCCTGCACCAGCTGCTGATTCACTGCCATAGCCGAATTCCCCCCCTGAAGCTTGTTCTTCTTCTTCGAAAACCCGGAACCCGACACAGTAGACGCAGAAACAGAGGAGGAGGAGACTGTTCCATTTCCATTACCCCCAGATTCCTTGACCTCCTCCCTCGTCGAAAGGTAGAGCTTCAAGCTGATTTCTCCTCTGATGTGAGAAAATAAGCTCCTTTTGTCGAGAGTGAAAAGCTGGGGGACCTCTTCGCCTTCTTTCTGAATGTTGGAGCCCGAAACGCGGACTTTTCCGAGGAAATTCCGGCTGCTGCTGGACCGCCGCTCGTTGAAAACGTTGGCTTCGATGGTTCTGTAGGGAAGGTCGGCGGCGTCTTTGACGTGGAAGACGAGCTTTTCGTTCCAGATAGGGTTGAGGTCTTTGTATTTGACTTGGGTTCGGAGGCGCTGGTTCTCGAACTCGATTTCTACGAAGGGGGAGGAGGAGCCTTCGCCGTCTTTCGGCATGAGGTTGTGCGCCGCCACCACCTCCACCACCAGCTTTTCTTTGGCGGTGGTGCTCACGGTCATGGCTCCGGTTGTTTGATGAAGAACAAGAAAGCAACTTGAGACTTGAGAGAGAGAGAGAGAGAGAGAGAAAGAGAGAGAGAGAGGGAACAATGGGACAATGCAGAGGCAAACGAGAGAAGAAGATGTTGAACAGAGAGGACAAAGAAATGGGGAGAGAGAGAGAGGGAGGGGGGAACAAATGGATAGGCTCAAGAAAGCTCAAAAATACTGTGAATTCAGACGAGCGTGCAGCAGAGTTATTCCACTGAGGGGAGAGAGAGAGAGAGAGAGAGAGAGAGAGAGAGTCTGCCAAAGAGTACAGAGATATGGACTGAGTTGGTAAGCAAAAAAAAAACAGTCAAATTTCCAGCGTCTCACTTGTGGCGCGTTTAGTGTACGCACCAGTGGGCAAGACCTCAAAGGAGGGAAACGGTTGGACAGATTGGATATAGTGGGACCCAACTGCATTCTTTAACGTTAACCTACCATGCAAACCAGATTACCATTTCTGTAACCCCGAATTAATTAGTGGGGTCAACGGACTTATCATGTTGTTCGGGTCGGGTAAAGAATGTGATTTGCATCCACAACTCACAACTACAAAAGTAACAAATTAAACAATTTTTTGGTCCTTGTGATTACCGTGCTCAAAGAAAAAGTAAATAGCACTCTTTGTTTGGCTAAAGAATTAAATATTTGTTGTTGGTTCCCATTAGTTTAATTAAATATCAGTGTTCAAAAATGTTTAACAACTACTGTGATTATTCTTTTTCATTTAAAAAATAAGAAAGGACAGCTAGATATGCCTAGATGTCCACCTAGCTTGTCTAAGCATTAAGCCCTTGTCCACCCCCCCTAATGCCTAGAACCTTTGTAGAATCTTGGCTAAAACGTCAAAATAAATTGTCCAAAGTAACTAGGATCTTCATGTTCATAACTACTTTGGGTAATTACTTAATTAGTACAAAGTTCTTCTTAGAGTCGGTGATCACACAGTTTTGTTACTATCTACAATACATTGATAATTTTTAAAACGTTTGATCATATATAATTTATTGCCTAAACGTACGTTTTATAAGTTTGAGAACTAAGCTTAACTTGCATAAAGTCATATTTGTGATGAGTCGTAGCCCGTTGACACTGATAGCTTGCATTTTCTTCGATAAACACAGGTTAAAAAGTAGTACAATTTGACATGAGTTATGCTAGGTAGATCAACTTTTTAGATCAACTTCATAAACTATATGATGTATCACCGACTTACCAATAAGAAATAAGCACGTTAATTATCACTTGAGTAATAACCAATCAGCAACAATCACTCATATGGTTTACAAAAATTGAAATAAATGGTTGGTCTTCCTAGCATTATCAACCCACCACCTGAGTTTTTATTCGAAATAGGAAGCAAAATGTTTGATGAAAAGTTAAGCTGAAAAATAGGATGTTTAATAAGTACCTCATTGAGGGAAAAGATATTTTAGTATATTTGGAATATGTACACCATATCATAATACAAGTAGATAAATATTAAATAACATATTATATTTTTACTACTAGTGTGACACTTAGTGTACAAGCTTATACTTCCAGTGAATGGAAAAATCTATCCATTGAAGAAGTAGAACATTGAGAAATGCTAAGGAGCCTAAGACCATCTCCAATCCATGGGATAAAGCTTAAAATATAAGCTTTAAAACCCCCCAAAACCATCTCCAACCATTGGGCTAAAATAAACTATGGGAAGAAAATATATCTTTGTGCTAGATTTAAGCCTGGCTTAAATTATTTTGAACCCACCAAACTGTTATATTTCAAATCTTATTTTGTTTTTTTACTTATAATCTAACGGCTATGATCAAATGAGATCAAATCTAAGGGTAAAAAAAAAAAATTTGACGGTCCAAAATTAAATCTAATGTTTAAAATAATTTAAGAAAATTATTAAGTCAAATTTAACTTAAAACTTTATAAATACCTATGTATTTGTATGATTTTTAATTACTTATCGGAATTTAAATATTTTTAGATCAAAATGTTAATAAAACTAAATAAGAATAATGTACATAAATTTAATTTTCAAAAAAGTTACTGAAACAAAAAAAAAAAGGCTAAAAATCATTATTTAATAATCTCGGGCTAAAATTTTAAGTCATAAGTGTTGGAGAAGAAAAGTAATTTTTGGGTTATGACTTAAAATTTTTTTACTTAAATTTTTAAACTTTATCCCTCAGGGTTGGAGATGGTCTTAGAAGTGAGATAGCATCATAGCAAAGAGTTCGTATGAATCACACTTTAATTAAGAGAGTCTCCTTACCATTTCTCTAATTTAATATTAAACTTGTCATATATAAGAGTCAAACCTAATATTTCTTACTATCCCAATTTTGAAACAAAATAAAATACCCATTTTTGTGAAAGAAAAATGTTAAGGAGACTTTCTTAAAAGTAGAAATCTCTATAAATGTTCTGTCACCTCATAATTTAATACTAATTCATGTGCCTAGCCATTTAGTACTACGGTCTAGTGGTATTCCTCTTCACTTGTAAGTGAGAGGTCTTAGGTTCGATTCTCGCCAAAGGAGAATTTGAACCACATTATTACTAGCTCATTGTGAGGCTGAGCCCACCCATTCCCCTTTAGTATAGATGATATTGTTTGTTCAAAAAAAAAAAAATCTTGTGCCAATATTATAAAATCTTATGCAAAAAACAAGGTTCTAAAAATCGTTGCAGGGGCCTAGCGCCTAGACAGATTTATGTAAATTTATTATATATCTTATAAATAAATGTCTATTTACACCTAAAAAAAATATACTTGTATGGATAATAAAAGAATGATAAAATGCAAAAATAGAAGTAGAAGAATACACAAATGATATACATCCAAAAAATTCAATATTTAAAAAATAGTAAGCATATAATCATAATGAGGAGGATTTGGATGATAGACTAAATTCTTCTTGTTCATGAATCATGATCCTTGCATTAGATTGGACATAGGCTAAATTATTTAACCTTGTTGTATCTAGTTTATTTCTTTTCTTTGTATATATCACCTCAAAAGTGCTCCAATTCGTGTCACTATTGGATGAACTTGTAGTAAATACATCATTTGCAAATTAGGTACATCATTTTCACAAGTATACCACCATGAAACCAAAAAAGAAAAAAAGCACACAATTAATAAAAAAAATTGCATAGGACCACCTAGGGTTGCCTAGCTCCAGACTGATTTTTCGAAACCATTTGCCCAAAATCAAGACAGGCCTTCACCGCCTAACGCCTAAGCGACGGCCTAAACGGCCGCATAGGCCGAATTTTAGAACACTAACAAAAAATTATTAGATTGTAAAGAATCCTTAAAAACTTCCATTTTAAAAAAAAATCTTCTTAACATTTCTCATGTTGAAAAAGATGAAGACGTCATATGAAAATGGGTATAGGGTTTATCAATTGGCACACGCGTGCCAGAATCCGCAGAGAGAATCCAACAGTACCAAAACATTTTAAAATATCTCGAAGTCCGAGGTTCTTTTTTTGAAACGAACTACTTTCTTGTCTTTTCATTTTCTCCCCAAAACAATTTATTTTATTTTATTATTTATTTATTTTTTATTATTCTTTCCTGTTTTGGAGAATGTACGGTCGTCGCAACTTCGAGGCGCGTGTTACAAGGTCCCCGTTATACTGTTACGCTGTACGCAACTTGGCTGGGGTCCCAACACTCTCCTCGAAATTTGCAATTCTCATAACCGTTGATTCTATCACAGCTTACGGCATTTCGGCCCATTCTTAACTAAGAAGTTTTAAATGTATTTTTGGTTACCATCATTTAGTGTGGTATATGTTTATCATTCGATTTATCATCGTTAGATGAATTTGAATTTGAAATTTAAGCTTATCCATTACACGAATCTCAAAATTCAAATTCATCTAACGGTGATAAATAGGATGGTGAGCATACACCACACTAAATGTTGGTGAGCAAAAATGCTCTCAAGGTTTAACATCAGTTTATCGGAAACATGGTCATACACATTAAATGTTTATATAAGTGGTTGGATATTTGAAAATAAAAAATATCATCCATTTATGTTATGGTAGATGATATATTGAAAAGTGTTATTTACATCTTGAAAAATTTCTCCGGTTTATGATGCTATCTTATTGTCTGAGTAAACTAAATTATCATAATGTATTGTAAAATAGTGTTGTGAATAAAAAAAATATATCAATTGAAAATGTTTGTACATTGATAATGCGATCGTAGATTTACCATTACACATATTATAATTATAAAAAATTTGAAATATCAAATGAGATTTTTAGAAGTGCTAATAACGATTATATATATATATATATATATATATTATATAATTGACATGTTGAATATATTTAAGTCAAATAATAACCAACTTTTGGTGTGTTGGGTACTAAACATTTTACTCCCGTTGGTGGTCATTGAGCTGGTCTCAAACACGGAAAAAATCTGGAAGTTTGCTCTCCTTTAACTTTCACATTTTTTCACACGGCTGGTTTTGTTTTGTTCTTTTAAGTTGAGTCTGTCAGGCACCTAGATGGTGATGAAGAAAACAGTAATGAAATCAGACGGCTACGAATGAAACTACAAATATTTTATAATTTTTTTTTAAGAAAGCTCGACGGTAATGAAACTACAAATATGATGCTACTACCATTAGTTTGCATGTTTTAGCAGCAAGGAACGTGGTGGCACTGCATGCGTTTGACCTCAATGTCTTGATGTGGACTCACCGCAAGAGCAACTTTCATGTTACGGTTATTCCGTTGTCATGGCGTTGCATGCTAATCCGCTTTGCAACGGTCCGATTGATGGATTGTATACAGACTAGTCCATGCTGGGAGGACTTCACAACGGCGTTTTGTCAGGAATTTGGATCCTCATAATTTGAAGATAGTGCTAAGGTTTTATTCAAATTACGTCGACATGGTTACTCTTAATGACCATATCACTGAATTTTGTAGACTTGCAAATTGAACTCGTGATGTAGGACCAACTTTGCTAAAGAGTTGTTTTATAGGGGATTAAAAAGAGAATTAAAGTATCTTAAATGGATGAGAGTAGCTTCTTCATTATTGTACTTTGTTTTTTATTGTCTGAGTATGATATGAATTCAATCCAATTTAAGGTAGAGATGAGAATGATTATTTTATTATCCGAATATGATATGAATTCAATAACCTAATTATGAATAGGTTAAGGCTAATCCGATCCAATTTAATACATACTATTTGATTTTGTATTCTTTTATATATATTATACTTGTGTGAAATAGTACGTAGTTTTAGTTTTTTTACCATTCAAAATACACGTATAAGGATCCTATATTATACTAGTGATATTTTGTTTTTCTTTTTAAAGTCTTAAATTAAATCCTATAAGGATCCAAATCGATGTTAATCGGATACAGATCGACAAATCAGGCTTGATGATCTGAATGAGATCTGAATACGACAACCTGATTATATGAATTCGAATATAAATTGACTGATCTGATCTAAATCTGACATGTTTACAAGTCTAGTGTGTAGTGAAAGTAACCGTGTTTGTGAATTATACAAAAAAATTGCTATGGGGCCAAATTAACTTGTAATTGCACTTTTTTTAGTACTTTTTTATACAATAATATATTTTCATTTAATGTGTGGGGAAATAAATTAGTATCGAACTCGTCATTCATGAAATTCTAATCTAAGACAGACATTTACAAAAGAAGAAAAATATATTAAATCGTAAGACTAAGTGAACACTTTTTAGTACTTTTACAAATAAAAATAAGCAGTTATCAAGGGGTAGCCAACTGCAAAAAAGAAAGGGTTTTTTATCACATATGGTCCCTGAGATTGATCAAACTCATCATTTTGGTCCCTCACTTTCAAAATCAATGCACATCAATTTAGTCATTTTATTAAGATTTCGTCAACTATTCTATTAGTTTGTATGCGGGACCCACAAATTCAATGAAATAGTGACATGTGGATTACACAAAATAAGGATTTTTATCGCAAATGGTCCGTAATATTGATCAAACTCCTCATTTTGGTCCCTAAATTTCAAAAATCGATAAATTTGGTCCCTGACGTTCAATAGCGCATGTCAATTTAATATTTCTATTAAAGTTTCGGCAATATTTTTTGTTAGAGACCAAAATGCTGAGTTTGATCAATCTCAGAAACCATTTGCAATAAAAACTCAAAAAGAAAAGATGATAAGGTAACATAAGTATATTCAAGTCCAAATTCAAATTTTTAATCCTTGGCTAGGAAAACGTGGTTGTGCATGCCTATTAGGTAAAATAATAAGGGATTTATAATCTTTTTAATTACAAAAATTGTAATGTAATAATTATGGGATTAATTACACTAACATCCTTTGAGGTTTTTTGAGTTTTCATAAAACACCCTCAGGTTTAAAACATTATACTAACATTCCTTCAGGTTTCAATACACTTTCATAAATGCCCCTTTGGTCAAAAATTTGTCTATAAAAAGACAAATTTACTCTTATAATTTATTACTCAACAAAACAAAAAACTTTTATAAATAAATAAAAAAAGAAAATCAAATTAAAAATTACACAAAGCATTGATGGTCGATATGTTGAACGAGGGATCAATTGATAGAGGTTTGGTGGAGGGCAAGGATTTGGAGTCCGAAAACGTAAAGTTTGAGCCTTGTAGGTGGATTTTTGAGACTGGTCAAGGAAAAAAGAAACCCTACTGGGGTTTTGCCGGTCTGAGTTTGCTCAAGACAATTTGTTCCCACGAATCAGTCAGGAACTTGGTTGTGAGCGTTGGGCCAGTTGCTCAATTGATCGAGCTCTTGTCCAGTTTGAATCACTAGTGTTTGGATAGCCCTGCATGTTCTAGAAGTTTTGTCAACACTTCCTGACGAAGGCAGGCATTGAAAGATTGCACCAAGAAATTTCCCAGTGTAGTTAGACTACTAATGAAGGTTTCAGAGAGCTGCACTCAGCTCACACTGTCGATCTCGTGAGCGGTTTGCAAGCTCGCACCGGACGGATGCGCTTCGCTTGCAGTAGGGGCGGGTTTGGCAGCCAAGCTTCTGCTTGTAATTCAAAGTGGTTGAAATCCTGTACTGAAGCAAAGAATTGCTGAGCTCTTGAAGTTGTGTAGTCTAAATACACCGCTGCACTATTCATTCCGAATTGTAAGCTTACTGGAACAGTACTATGAAGAAAAAATGGCACTTTGTTGTTTAATGTAATTTTCAATTATCTTTTCTTTTTCTTATTTATTTATAAAAGTTTTTTATTTTGTTAAGTAAATAATTATAAGGGTAGATTTGTCTTTTTATAGACAGATTTTCAATCAAAGTGACATTTGTGAATGAATTAAAACTTAAAAGGATGTCAGTGTAATGTTTCAAATCTGAGGGTTTTTTAATAGAAATTTTTTTTTTTTTTAGGGCTCAAAATTTTATTGTATTGCATAAAGGAAAATATATATAAGATACAATCCTTGTTCTACAAGGTAACAAAAAGGACTCACAAACCCTTCCTAATAAAGGATTCCTAATATTTACAATATATTTACATGCCCTTTTTACAAAACCCCTCACGGCAACACTCCCCCTCAAGTTGGAGCATAGATATCACACATGCCCAACTTGACAAGTGAGTCACCAAACAACCTACTACACATGGCATGAGTGAGGATATTTGCGAGTTGCTCTTCCGAGTTCACAAACAGTATTGACACAATTTTCTTCTCAAGCTTTTCCTTAATAAAGTGACGGTCAACCTCCACATGCTTTGTTCTGCCATGTTGTACCGGGTTCTCTGCAATCTCCCGTCCGGACTTATTATTACAATACAAGCTTATTGCCTCCTTTGCTTTGAAACCTAGATCGCGAAGTAACTTACGTAACCAAAGAACTTCACATATACCATGTGCCATACCTCTGAATTCGGCCTCAACTGAAGACCTTGACACCACATTTTGCTTCTTACTTCTCCAAGTAACTAGATTTCCACCAACAAACGTAAAGTATCCAAAAGTAGAGCGCCTATTAGTCACATCACCTGCCCAATTAGCGTTAGTAAATCCCTCAACCCTCAGATGACCTGAATTTTTATACAAAATTCCTTTTCCTGGAGCCGACTTCAAATAAGCCAGAATTCGCATAATAGCTACCATATGATCCACACTCGGCGAGTGCATAAACTGACTCACCACACTTACTGCATAGGCTATATCCGGACGAGTATGAGCTAAATAAATTAGTCTTCCTACCAGTTTTTGATATCTGCCTTTATCCACTGGTTCTTGATCCGGATAAATTCCCAAGTAATGTTTCTCCACAATAGGAGTGTCCACGGGTTTACACCCAAGCATACATGTTTCCTTCAATAAATCTAAAACATATTTTTGTTGAGACAAGAAAATACCTTTGGACGAACGAGCAACTTCAACACCAAGGAAATACTTTAAGTCACCCAAACTTTTCATCTCAAACTCGGCAGAAAGGTTCTTCTCCAACTTGATAATTTCATATGAATCATCACCTGTTATTATCATATCAACTACATAAATAATCAAGGCTGTTACTTTACCGTTTCTTTGCTTCACAAATAAAGTATGATCAGAATGACTCTGATAATACCCATTCTTTCTCATGGCCTGAGTGAACCTCCCAAACCATGCACATGGTGACTGCTTAAGCCCATAAAGGGACTTCCGCAATCGGCACACTCCCATTTTTCCTCCGTTGCTATACCCTGGAGGGAAATCCATATACACTTGTTCTTCTAGATGTCCATGAAGAAACACAATTTTTACATCAAACTGTTTCAGTGGCCAATTCAAATTTACAGCTAATGAGATAAGGACTCGTACTGCATTCATCTTAGCCAGGGGAGAGAAAGTTTCCTGATAATTAACTCCGTATGTTTAAGTATACCCTTTCGCCACCAACCTTACTTTATACCTGTCGAGTGATCCGTCAACCTTGTATTTAACTGTAAAAACCCATCGGCACCCAACTGGCTTTTTTCCTTTTGCTAGCTCAACTACTTCCCATGTATTATTTTTCTGCAATGCCCTCATCTCTTCATCCATTGCTTCGGTCCATTCTCGACTCTTCAAAGCGTCTTCTACTCGAGTTGGTACTTGAATTGAATCCACATTATTCACCCAAGCTTGGCGTTCAAATGAAAGATTTTTACAGGACACATAATTGGCTATGAGATACTTCACTTTTCCCTCCAGTGAGAACCTGTTAGTAGGTACACCACCATTTTGCCTTGGTGGCAATTTATATGTACTTATAACATCATTAGTTACATGAGTATCACTAGTGCTTACCTCAGGAATATCTAGAGAAGATGTATTGGACAACGACATTGTTGAGCTAGAGAGAGGAAACGAAGCTTCGGCAATAGCTGGCTGACCATCAGTGCACTCATTTTCGGCAACACCAACACACGGACTGGCAGCCTCTTCTTCGGTGAAAAGCTGCTGACCACTCACAACAGGCTCTTCGGCAGGAGGAGACCGAGCATCAACGGCATCACTTGGCAAAATACCATGCACTCCCCCTGAAACCGTTACCTCTTGTACATCCAACCATTCAAAAACACCATCAAGATCACAACTAGAACTCTCCCCCTTGTGATCGAAAGGTGGTGATACTAGAGCATAAAAATATTCTGACTCAGAAAAAGTCACATCCATGGTTATATGCATATGGTGAGTTGCAGGGTGGTAACACTTGTAACCTTTCTGGTGGGATGCAAAATCCACAAAGACACACCGAAGAGCACAATGATCCAATTTACTACGATGAATTTTGCGAATATGAACATAAGCAATGCATCCAAACACTCGAGGAGTGAGAGTATTGGTAGAAACAACCGGAACGTGTTCCGTCAACACTTGGAGTGGAGTACGAAATTCTACAACCCAGGAGGGCATGCGATTTATAACATACATGGCATAGGTGATGGCGTCTGGCCAAAAACTCTTAGGCACAAACCCACCAATAAGCAATGCACAAGCAGTTTCCAAAATATGACGGTTTTTTCTCTCAGCTACCCCATTCTGTTATGGGGTATACGAACACGTTGTCTCATGAAGAATTCCTTGATCACGAAAAAAAGTAGATAGCTCAAAGTTAACATATTCTCCCCCATTATCAGTACAAAGAACCTTAATAACGAAGGAATATTGTGTAGCCACCATCTGAGAGAAAGACCTAATAATCATGCTAACATCATTTTTATGTTTCAACAGATAAACCCATGTCATACGAGTGCAATCATTAAAAAATGTAACAAACCATTTAATTCTCGAAGTAGTACTAATAAGGGAAGGCCCCCACACATCAGAGTGTACTAGCGCAAATGGAGAAGATGTTCTATTCATACTTGGAGGGAATGAAGCACGATGACTTTTGGCTAAAATACATACTTCACATTTCAATTTCTTAGTCTTCAATACCACTGAACAAATCAGGTAATATATATTTCAAATAACCAAACGATGCATGCCCCAAACGATGATGCAATAACAATACCTTCTGTAGATTACTATTACGTGACGCATGAACCAAATTAGCTCTTTCAGGAACCACATCATCCACATAATATAGCCCCTCTCTCTTAGTGCCGCACCTAATGATCTCCTTTGTCAGAATATCCTGAAGCAAGCAAAATGAAGGATACATTAATACAACACAATCCAATTGTTCAGTGACTTGAGGTACCAACAATAAGTGATGGGACAATGTCGGAACCAATAAACAATTTTGTAAGGAAAGAGAGGGTGTAAGAGACACTGTTCCCGCTCTAACAACAGCAGCAGTAGAACCATTGGCAGTTGCCACACACTTTCTATGAGGACGTGTCATAGATTGAAACAAGGTTTTATCATACGTCATATGATCTGTTGCACCAGAATCCAAAATCCAACCTGCATTCGTCATTGTAATACCTCACGAGACAGTAATACACGATAATCACAACACCACACCAATTATGGAACCACATGTTGAAGTCAATCAATTACTCTAACAATTGTTGCAATTGCATTGAAAAACACTACACCCCTTTTTTTGCCCCCCTTAAATATATATGAAACCAACAGCGAAGCACTACACGGCAGTTATTGCTTTTCTGCAAAAAACGCAACAAAAGGAAAAACAAACTGCAATATCCCAACAATCATGGCAGAGACACCCTTGTCTTTCTACAGAATCGCAGCAAGGAACAAGGGTGCAGATCCTCCAATACAAGCAGCAGCAATACGGTATTGCGATACAGAACACACGGCACAGCAATACATAACACGACAACTACACACAAGGGTTTGGCTTGCTGCAGAGGTGCAGCGACAGACCAGAAACCTTGCTGCTTTCCTCTTTGCGATACACGGGTATGGTGGGATTTTTTTCCTAGGGTACGGTAAGCTCTGATGCCAAATAGAAAATTTTTTTTACGGCTCAAATTTTTATTGTATTGCATAAAGGAAAATATATATAAGATACAATCCTTATTCTACAAGATAACAAAAAGGACTCACAAACCCTTCCTAATAAAGGATTCTTAATATTTACAATATATTTACATGCCCTTTTTACAAAACCCCTCACGGCAACAGTAATGCACTGTTAGCTAGGGTTTTGAACAAGCAAAAAATTCTCCTTTATCTAAATTCAACTCGTCAATATTAAAACAAAGAATCTAAAATGTCTACGATAGCAGCAGCAGCAGCGTAGCTCAAGCTCGTCACATTCCTATATAACCAAGGCTGCGCAGAAGCTTATTCTTTGCCGTTTTACAAGGTCTAACATTCTTCCCCTTTTATTGTATGATCTCTCTCAGTTCTAATCTCTATCTCAATTTCCAGAGAAGAATTTTGCTTTTTTTTTTTTTATGTAATTTGTGTTATACAATTCTTTATCAATTAAGAAGGTTAGCAGATGTTAATAGTCTTTATCTGCTTGTGTAAAGATATATAATGGCTACATCAAGGGAGGGAAAATCGAATTTGGAACTTCGAGTGCAGGGGGAGGATGTCATGAAAAATTAGTGTTTTCTTGCATCAATTATGTTATGTAATAGTCACGTCGGGGAAGGGGAAATCGAACTAAAGACCTGATGGCTTTAATTAACCAACTGAGCTATACGTTCTCTTTCTGCGGTGGTTTATTGATTTTTAAATTTCGTCCATTGTCCAATCCTTGTATCTGTTTTTTGCAGCCTTAGCTAATACGAATTGATAATGGAGAGCATTGACACCGTAATACGAATACATGAACGTGAAAAAAGACAGCAGGAATACAACAAAAGAAGAACAAGAAGTTTTTGGTACGATAGAAATCCAATGGTCCCAGCAACTCAGTTCTCGATTGCAACTTTGCAATTGCAATCGATAGAGGCTCTATTTAACGAAGGAGATTGTGCTATCTGTTTGGATGAAATTTCAGTGGGGGCACAATTCACTCGCATGCCGTGCTTGATCCATAAATTCCATACTGATTGCATTGTTAAGTGGCTGAATAAAAATCATTACCGCCCAGTTTGCCGGTTCAAGATGCCAACCACAGTAACAATGGAGGTCATGAAGAAGATAATTCAAAACAATTAACATTTTAGGCCTCTCATGCATCAACAGGCTAGCTTATGACTTGGTTTCTCAAATTTAAACTTGTTCAGGATGAGAACCTTCTTATCGCAGTTTTATTCTCTCTATTGTCATGTGATATTTTGTTGGGTTGAGAACTTCATTTTCAAGATTTTATTGCCCGTCTCTCTTTATATGACCCATCACGTGAGGGGTGAGAGGAAAAAGATTGAGGAGTAATGAAACCTTGCGCGGGAGTATATTTTCCTTCTTGAGGAGAAATCGATTGATCTTTCAATTATATTGTTTACTGAGTTTGGTTCATTTGTAATTATTTTCTTGTAAGCAAAACCAATTCTCTTTGAAGTTTCAACCTTGTGATCCCTATTAGAAATATGAGCAATGGCCATGGATTTGGAGGCCACGGCAAGGGGATTTAGGGCAATACCCTTTTGAACATATCCAATTTTGTTATTGAAATGGGGTTTGTAATGGTGGTGAATTAAAAGTTGAATTTGTCAAGGTAGTGATGAATTAAATTTTAAGAATGCGGAAGAGTAGAGAAAAAAGAAGTGTGCGAAAATTAATTCTCAATATATATATCAAATCGAGAAATCACTAATTAGTTTCAAATGCACCCAAGTTCCAATTAGTCAACTCACTTGAGCCTGTATGATTGGGCTGCGAGGTTCAGGTGCATCTTACTGGTTGTCTTGTCGAAGGAGTGTTGGATTCAAAAATGGTTTTACAACTAACACATTTCGATTTGCTTATAAAAGAGAAGTAGATTTGACAAATGCTAGTCGAAATTAAGGATCGAGTCTCGTCCATGGGAACACCAATCTCGGAATATGGATGGAGGCATATGTCACCACTATTTTGTCAATTAGGTTTCACTGTTTTCATATGTGACAATACCAATAAGAGTTAAACTTTGAATTCTGCTGTAAAACCTCGAATTTATGTATTTGTGTCTGTATTTCTCATCACGTGATATAATTGACGTGGATAGAAGGATAAATATCATCAATGTAGAGAAATAAACAACCTTCATGTTGGAGAGATTTAATAATCGGTGTCATTCTCGCATTAACTTGATATTACCAATTTATTTATGTTTTAACACGTCTATTTATTTTTAAAACTAGATCCTAGTTTCATGAAACATTAACCATGTCATCTACCAATATTATAACACGTTAATTATTAATAGTATATGACATGTCACACTAAAAAAATTTCTCCTCTTATTCAGACAAATCTCCCATTTGGACTAGGATATATAGAAGTAAAGAAAACAGTTTTGTAAGAGTTTTTCATATGTGAGTTGATCAAACTATTTATTTTGGTATGTCACACAACAAGTAAATAAGGGATTGTGATACATTGAGACTTAACACATGGTTTAATCAAGTGAATTAATATAATTAATTCTTAGAATTAGAGTTGGTTACAAACTCTTAAAACTGATGATTGTCTCTACGATAGGAAGAGCAGTTGTCATATAAGTGGCTTGATCCCTCTTCTCAAATCAACGTCGTTCCATTATGATCACTAGTCCTATTGAAAGCAAGGAGCGCTAAAGGATTTCTGAGAAGGGAAGATCAAACACAAAACCTTATCGTGATGTCTTCCAGTGCAAGTAAATCCTTTTCTCTAACTAGGATTACTGGTATATGAAACGTGGATTAATCACTTGATTGTTGTGATCTCTGGATGATGGTTAATAATGGTTGACATGTTTTTCATAAATATTTTCATCAAAAACAGTTTTTCTACTGGAGCGATTTTTCTATGTTGTTGCTTGACTCAGCACACGATGTGGCATTATCAATCTATTTATTAATAATATACTCTAGGTCGATGAAATATCAATTTCATCGTCCGCCAATATTGTAACAGGTTGAATACTCATCTATTAATATTACAACATGTAAATTAATTATTAATATATACTACATAAAAATGTGACTTTCAGTCTAACAATTTCTCCTTCAATTCAGCAAGCAAGAAATTATAAGTTTAATTTGGTGTTGCGTTGTGAGAAGAAAGGGTTTGGGTGAGTGGAGGATATTTAAAACCCAGGGTTTATAAAACCAAATTGAGGGAATGGTTTAAAACTAAGAAAGGGTTTGGGTGACGTGAGTGAGAAGAAAAGGAACTTTCTCCATGTCCTAGTAGGATTAGGAATACATCCTTAAACTGCCAAACCCTAAAATCTCCATCTATAAATACTTGCTCTTGTATTTCAATAGAGATATATCCTTGACAACCCTAGGAGAACTTCTCCATGACGAAGGCATCCCCATTAGGCCATTACCGCCGAGAAGATTGCAACCTTGGTGAAAGCTGCCAACGTCCCTGTCGAGCCTTACTGGCCTGGCCTGTTCACCAAGCTCGCTAAGAAGAAAAACATTGAAGATCTTATCCTGAATTCTGGTGCTGGTGGTGCTGTTGCCGCTCCTGCCCCAGGTGTAGGAGATGCTACTGCCCCGGCTGCTGCTGCTGCTGCTCCTCCACCGGAGGATAAGAAGAAGAAGGAGGAACCTGAGGAAGAGAGTGACGACGATTGTCCAATTTCCGATTTGTTCAGTTAGGAGCTCCTTTCAAACAAGACAGTGACGTCCAATTTTCAATTAATTTCCTGTTTTTCCTACTTAGTTTGAGATTAGTTACCTTATGAATAGTGGTGAAGCCAGGATTTCCTGCCCGGGGAGGGGGAGGGGCGAACTTAAAAAAATACAAGGTTAAAGAAAAATGGCAACAACTAAATCTTTTTATATAGTAATGTCTTCCATGATTAATCTATACAAACAAATTACAATTGTTGCCGGCGATGTTTTATGTCATGAAAACGTCGCATAACGGCAAAATGCAGCATCTTTTGATATACTATACTCCAACCACTTAAACTTATCAAACCAACCGATGATAAAACATCGTTTGTCGCTAGCTTTTCTGGGCATGATGTGGTCTCTAGGTTGACAAAGATCATTTTGGAGATAGTGTCTACGAATTGCTTCACGATAATTAGGTGGATAATCAAGCATTCGACGTCTATATGCATGGTCTGCAGGAAGATTAGCCAATATTTCATCCAACTCAATGGCCTCACTTTGTTGTGACCTGCTCGGAATATTTGAAGGAGAATGACTACCCGAAATGTTTGAAGGAGGATTTAAGAGCAACTCCACCCCTAAAGACTTTGCGCCAGCACCCAGCCCATTTATCCACTTAATTGAACAGTAATAGACTGGATGAATAGTAATAGGCCAAAGCATCTCCACCCCAAAAAAAATGTGCTGGCACCCAGTCTAAAAATGCGTTGGCACAAACGATCTCCACCCCTACAAAATGCGCTGGCACCGAGTCCATTTAAAATATTAAATAATTTTTTTATAAAATAATAAATAAATAAAAATAGTTTTAATTTCAGATAGGATTTTTAACCAATCTCGTCACGCCACGTGTCATTATCCGAACGTACTATTTTTTGAATAGATTTCCGCTAAGATTTTCAACCAATCCCGACAACCCACGTGTCACTTCCTGTTTACAATAATTTAGGCAAGATTTCGATAAGATTTTTAACCAATCTCGTCACGCCACGTGTCATTATCCGAACGTACTATTTTTTTAATAGATTTCCGCTAAGATTTTCAACCAATCCCGACACGTCACGTGTCACTTCCTATTTACAATAATTTAGCCAAGATTTCGATAAGATTTTCAACCAATCACGTAGTGCCACGTGGCATTGTCCAGAACCTCATCTTCTTTTTTTTTTTGTCCATATAAACCCTACATCCCTACATCCATCCTCACACTAAACTTAATCCTTTTTTTAGCTCAGAATTCTTCTTTATCGTTTTCAAATCTTGAGTTCTTACAATGTCTTCTTAAAGGAGAGCGTATAAACAGTTGCAAGAGCAGCAGAAAAGGTTGTTGGCACAACAGGAAGAATTGGTCAATCTTGACCAAGGTGGAGGTGGAGATGAGGCCTTCGCAATGGAGGAGGATAAGGATGATCACCATAGAAGGCGGAGGGCCTCACATTCCCGCCATATCATGGAAGCTATGGGTCAGATAGCCAAACTCAGACGTGCGGCAAACATCGATAGAAGAAGGGAAAGACGAGGTAAAGATCTCTTGGAAGATTATTTTATTCCCAACAGCGTTTTCCCTGATCATGTTTTTAGACGTCGTTTTAGAATGCAACGAAGTTTGTTCGATAAAATCATGAGTGATGTTTGCAACCATGATCCATATTTTGTGCAAAAAGATGATCCATTTTCATGTTCTAGGTCTTCTTCCTGAGCAAAAAATTACGGTTGCCTTGCGAATGCTTGCATATGGAGCATCTGCAGATCAAGTGGATGGGATCGCAAGGATGGGAAAAACAACAGTTCTGGCACTTGTTCAGGCGTCCCTTCCATGTCTTCAAATGTGTTGGCTTCTTGTTCGGCTGTGTCTGCTTCTGGCGAACTGTGTAGACCCATACCGTGCATGACAACTTCTGGACCGGTTGCCACAATTTTGTATCTAGGGCAATCTTTGACAATTTGCCAACATTCCCATTTGTTAAATGATTTGTTATGGTTCTTTGCATTGTAGAATGCTTGTGCTTGTAGTGTCTATAAAAATGTGGGATAATATAGTATTAAAAAATACGGGTGTAACGCAAATAAATAAATTAAAATATTGATGGACGTGGAATGCATATAAATTACATAAGAAATTACATAGAAATTACATAAAAAAAATTAAATAAATTAAAATATTGATGTGGGTGTAACACAAATAAATAAATTAAAATATTGATGGGCGTGGAATGCATATTACATAAAAATTACATAAGAAATTAAATAAATTAAAATATTGATGTGGGTGGAATGCATATAAATAAATAAAAATATTGTTACCTCATCCGCTAAACTTGTCCCACTACGCAGATTACCAGAAGCATGAGAGAGGGCGTTTTTCCAACAAGTAAAGGATGCGTTGAGTTTTTTCCAACGACCTTGAAGACCTTGACTAGATCTGGCATATTTTCCATGTACATCTTTTCCATGTACATCGCAAAACGATTTCGTAATTTTACTCCACATTTCTCGCTTATCCATCTCATTACCCGTAATCGGGTCATGAGTAGTGCGAACCCAACATTCACACAACGTAACATCTTCATTGAGCTTCCACGAAGTCATTTTTTTCTCTCAAAGTGTACAAAATATTCAAATGTAGAAAGTGTAGAAAATATTGAAATGTGGTGTAAGGTGGAAGATGAGGGTTAGGTATTTATAGAAAAAAAAATTAATTTTTTAAAATTTTTCTGTATTTTTTAAAAAAATCTTGACAATTTTTAATTAATTTTTAATAAATTTTAATGTTGTAATTAATCTGGACCGTTGGATTTGAAAAATAATCAAATCCAACAGCCAACACGCTGCCACGTGGCCAACGGTCAAATTTCTGACCGTTGGGCCTTTTTTTTTTTTTTAAATTTTTGGTGAAAAAAACGTGGACCGTTGATCTGTGATTGGACGGTCCAATTTAAAAGTCAAATTTAAATTTTTTTTACCGTTGGAAATCCAACGGCCTACAATAACTAGCCGTTGGAAATCCAACGACTCTGAGGAGGGCCATCAGCCGGTCGAACGCAACTTGCCCTGCACGCGGGCCCCACCGCCTACAATTGTTGTCGGCTACTCGCGCACAGTCGCGCGTGTTGTGCACGCGCCAGCCTTTTAGACCGGCTTCTGGGTCTGTCCGAAATGGGCAGGGCTGCTGCCTGGCTTGGGCTGGGTGCCAACCTGTTTTGCGGGCTGGAGGTGATGGACAGGGTGCCAGGCTATTTTTTTCACTTGGTGCCGGTCCAAATGGCTTGGGCTGGAACTGCTCTAAGCATTGTTTTTTATAGTATCGTTCCATTACATAATTGTAAAATGGAAAGAAGAAAAAAAATCTTGGACTTTTAATCCTAGAGTAGACTATACTACAGTATGCATAGTAACTAATCCAACCAACAATTTAATTAATCAATACCAATAAGCATACAAATTATTCGATAAATAAAAATTCAATTCAACTAATCATATGAATACAACTAATCAATTCAACTAATAATCAAGAATTCAAATTTTTTTCACCCTAAAAAATAATTTCATATCAATAATCATATAATCATATCAATAATCAATAACCAATAACCATACTAGTGAATTACCATATGATTTTATACCAATTAAACGAAATTCGTATTAAATAATTAATTAGGGTTAAGGATTATAAATTTAAGAAATAAAAAAATTAGCTTTGATTGAAGTCGCGGCTCAAGACTTCAGTGGCTGCCTGGCTAGTGATGGCTACAAAAAGACAACAGGAATCAACCTTCCAAACTTTTTCATTCCGTTGGGCTTGGGCAATTGGGCATTGGCTACTGGGATTTTGGGGGCAAAGTTGCTCTCTCCCTCTCTGATTGGTGAATGAGATGTCGAAACAATAAAGGGGGACAGTACACGGGGCTGAAGGACTGAGGAAGGTGACATGTAGTCCCCTATATATATATATATATGTATATATTTTTTTTCAAACACCAAAAACGACATCGTTTTGGTTTGGTTGTTAAAAAAAAAAAATCAAATCTTCTGCTGCTGCTGCTGCGCGCAGCAGAAACAGAACACCGGAAACAGGGGCTGCACCAGCCAGTTTTCCGTCGAGGGGAGGGGCTGAACCCAGCTCTCTAATGGTGTTTTCCGGTGAGGGGAGTGGCGGCCGCCACTCCTCGCCCTCATGTGGCTTCGCCACTGCTTATGAATATCATAGTAGGGCTTTCTTTTTTTATTTTTGGCTTATGATAGCGTTGCTATATGGACAAATTGTTGTTCTTTTTTGGGTCAATATAATTATATATTCATGGACAAATTGTTCAAACTCTTTTTTTTTCTCCTACCGAGCACCCTAATTTTGAACATATAATTTGTCTCAATTTCTGGGTAAAAAAGTTTGCCATGTGGTCCCTGCAACTCAGTTCTTAATTGTTTCCGGTCGAAATTCGTACACAGCTTTCTGACTTTGTTTCCTGTTGAATTTAATGCTTGTGTATAATGCGTACGTCGATCTTTACCTTCTTAAATTTTATGATTTAAGCTTCATCTTAAATCAAAGGATCTGGTTGGAGATGAGGGTTTCCTTTTCACAATTCTCTGCTCACACGATATTTGGCTGGAAACAAGAACTTTCTTGTCACGATTTTATTATCCCTCTCTTCCTGTGGCATTTTATAAGCGATGAGAGCCTCCTTGTTACGGTTTTACTGTCTTTCCCCTTAGGTGATATTTTGTCGGGGATGAAAACTTCCGCGCCACTATTTTTGCCCAATCTTTCTATTTGATCTCAAATTAGGTGAGAAATATGGAAAAGAATCGATGAGTAATGAAACTGTGACATGCATGGATGTATTTTTCCTTGTTGAGAGCAATGAATTAATCCTTCAATCATTTTATTGGGTCTGGCCTCATCCTTGATTCGCTTAGAAAGAAAAATACGCTTATGAGGAATGTATAATAAAATTTTAAAAGTGCTAATAATAGTTCTCTTTTATAATACCCAACATCATTTACAGTTAACCGTCACATTCGATAGATTAGTAACATCATGTTGCTTCGCCCACCTCCAAACCGACGGATGCGGACAACCATTTTCCAGCCAGCTGGGGTGGGGCTTTAGCTTACAATAAAAGAGAAAAGCCATTGTTTCTCCTATTTCTTTGTGCAATGGTCTCCATAGATTTTGGCATCAATTTTGATTGAACTGATGAGTGTGATGACTCTGAGTGGGTGGGGACTGCGATTTATTGCTTTTGAGAAGAGTGAGGAGACGCGGAAGAAGAATAAAAGGATTTGGGAGGGGGGTTGAGTTGGATTCACAGTTGACATGGTTGTGCCAATTTTTTTTTTCTATTTTAAGTAGAGATAATTTAAGAATATTATAAATTTACATGGATGTCCAGAAAAATATATAAATTTAATTGTGGGTGTCCAAATCTTTATATATAAACCCAACAACCTCTTTGGGGTCACAAGTTTTACCAAGAAATTTTGAACAAATTAAAATGCCCCAAAACAAAAAATTTCAAAAGCAACTCAAAATAATGCAAAAATAATGTAGGGGTATTTTCATCATTTTAACAGTATTTTTTAATAATAATTATTTTTTGTACAGTTTTATTTTTAATTTTTTAATTTTTATAATTAATACCTAACAATAGGCTAGCAATAATGTTATTCAATCAGTTGTTCATTAAATATTATTTTCTCTATTTTTAAACACGTTCAAAACATCTTAAAGCATGTAATGTCGGTTATAAAAAAAATCTTTTGCACATGCATAATAATATGATTAAATTAGTTATCAAATGATTTTTTGTTTTGTTTGAATACATGATATTATCTACACTAAGGGAGAGAGGGATGAGCTTAGCCTCACAATGGGCTAGCAATAATGTGATTCAATCAGTTGTTTATTAAATATTTTTTTCTCTATTCTTAATGTAAATTCAATAGAATGTAAATGGAAATTAAAAGACCTATTTTATTATGTGAATTTAGCTGCTTTGATTGGTTTGTGAGAGATTTTTTCTAGCATGATTTAAGATTATTCATTTACTTCAAATATTTGACTGTCTTTTTTGTCAATTCACATATATAAATACATTTAAAACGTGTAAGTTGTGCGTAACATGCTGTGATTCAAAAAATATCTTTTGCACACTCGTGAACTCGCGCATGAAAGCTAATAAAAAAAGAGTGTTCAAAGATAAAATTGAAAGTACAAAGAACCACTCTTAAAAATTTATCCTCCGAAGCAAACAAAGAACATTTTAAGGCATGGTTGGTCCAATGAACTCCCACATATTGAGGCCTGTTAAAGAAAAGTGAGCCCACTAATTCAATTATGGGCTTCTTCTAACCCACTCAACTCGACTTGAATTTCTAATCGAATTAACCCGACCCGTTATTACGGATCCATACCAAATCCCCTTTGCACCTGTGAGGGTTTTAGACGATTAAGCAGAACAAGAAGCTGAACAAAGGGCTTCAGGGCATCAACCCTCGAGAGACCAGACTGAACCAGCAATAACCGTAATGGGTATGCTTCGTTTTCCGATTTTTCTTACGCATTTTCTTGGCATCCAAACAGGACATAAAGTTCCTTCTTTTTCTATTTTTTTAATGTTTTTAGTGGTGTTCTTCAAAGGGTTTATCTTTATCTGACTTAGCAGCGGCAATTCTTTTGGTTTATTAGGGTCGTACAAGTGTGCTATGGACTTATGGAGGAAAAATCAAGTAGATTTGATTAGGGTTTTGCCCAGGATGAGATTGTGGGGGCAGAGGGCTTTCCACACAGAGGAGGTCAAGGCTGATCAGGTTTTTTTATATGATTTGATTGATTTGCATTTCTGTTTTACTCTAAAGGTCACATTTGTTTTCTGAGTTACTGTTTGATTGCGATGCAGTTGCTGGCAGTAGTGAGATCAGGTTTTGCAAGTCAATCTGCTGCTCCTGGAAGCCATTTGACTAGGGTGAGGTAATTGTATGATATTGGTTTTACTATTCTGTTTCTTTCGCACATTGCGCGCTGATGTTTGTTTTCTCGTAATTATGCAGGGCGTAGCTGGAGCTAATGGTTGGTGACTGTGTTTCCAATTCATATAGTTGATAAGTAGTCTTGTGCTTAGAATAAGTATTTCAACTTTCTTCTGTTGGTTTGTTTAAGCAAAATAATCTCTGGTGGCTTCTTTTTCATTTTCTGTCGTAGATAGTTTTTGTTCAACTATGGGATGTGAAAGAGATGCTTAAAGTGGATGACTTTTTTTCAGTCGATCAAGCCTTCTGTTAAATGACTTCAGTTAGAGTATTCATATGATGTACCTCTGATCATTAAATCTTCTCTTAGTTTCTAGCTTTGAATATACAGTATGGACAGGAAAAGTTCATTAGTTAAACTTTCTAGGGTCTGGATGTATATGTATGCTATATAGTTTATGGATAAAAACCAGGAAGCATTTGGTGCCAAAAGTTTGCATTCATATTTAAGTCTGAGGTGTAATGATACACTCCACTCGTGGGGAGTAGGGAAAGATCATATTGTTTTGCATTATCAAGTAGTTTATTATTTGCAGTTGAGTTTTATACAATCATCTTCCAGGAATTCCTGTTCTATATGGAAGGAATCCCGCCAAAGTGTTTATGCATGCTTCTTGGCAACAGTCACAACTCACAAGAAACTATGGAGCAAGTACCACCATTCCTCTCTTTAGCAGATCCTTTTCATCAAAAGCTACACGGAAACAACAACAAAGTTCATCTGAGGTTTGAGTTTGAACCGATTTTTTTTTAAATTTACATGTGTGTTATGTCCGCATGTTTGTGGCCGGGTGATTTAACGTAGTCAAACATCACTCTTGTTTGGTTTGATCCATCGTCTATGCGCGTGATCTGAAACTAGCATTTGCTTCGATGAATACAAATTATTAGGTTGAAGAGGTCAAGGGATTTTCTAGGCATCTCAATATCTGTGTTATATGGAAACATTAGGATTATCTATCTGTATCAACTTACTTCCTCAAGACCGTCTGTGCTTGAGATTGCTAAACTTGCTTTTCACTGGATACTCAAACTCAACTTTTGGTTTCTTAATTCTTCAACTATTTCTTTTTCCAGAATAAGAAAGACGTATCTACTGTAGAGGATCCTTTTGATGCTCCTACATACAACATCCCAGAAAAGCCTGTGACATTTGTAGAGGGAGCTTCCTACAGTCTTGTCATTCTTGCAGGGCTTGGAGTTGCTGTTGCTGCAGGATATGCTGTTTTCAAGGAGCTTATTTTTGAACCAAAAGAGTAAGGAGATAAAAAAACCTTATTTTAATTTTCTAGATATGATATTTGATTCTGTCGTAAATTGAAAAATTGAATTATTCGGTATTACTCTATGATGACAACATGGTCCTTGGCAGGTACAAGATCTTTAACAAGGCTCTTAAAAGGATTCAAGATGATGCACAGGTTAGTATGTCATTATTGTTTCTCTAAAAGAAGTGTGGGGTAAATAATTTCCCTTCATCCTGGAACTGTGATTTCCAGAAAGGGGTTGGGGCTTTATTTATCTGTGCAATGGCAGTGAACCTTGAAAATATTTGTAAATTTGTAACATGGGTGGCAGTTTTTTTCATGTCCAACACTGGAAAATTCAAGAGCTACATAATTAAGGCTATCAACGTATAAATTAAATGTATGATCATCCATAGATATGCTAGCTACAATTGCATATAGGACTACAATTGCTTGGGGGAGAGAAACCCGTATTTTTTATGCACTTCATGGGATTTATGAGCCGTTTCTGAATTAAATACTGGTCAATATTACACATAATCCTCTTCGTGTGTTTCTTTGTGAACATTGTGTTGCCAATATTGTGGCTTAAATGACCTTGATTTGCCTTTTTTATCAGGTTAGGATGAGGGTCGGATATCCTATTACTGGATACGGTCAAGAAAGTAGAAATCGTGCTGCTCGCCAACGCATTCCCAACAGAGTATGGCACGATGAAGAAGGCGTAGAGCATGTAGAGGTGATTTCTTATTGTCAACTTCACCACGTTACTTGCAATACAAATTGATTCCCAGACCCGCATTTTGAATTTTGTCATTGATGCAAATGACCTCTCACCATTTAGCCTAATTTTTTTTTTTACTTGTGCTTCTACCAATTGAGCGCAGGTTAACTTTCATGTTCGTGGGCCGCATGGAGCCGGGAAAGTATTTGCGGAGATGTTCAAAGACGGAACAGACAAGCAATGGAAGTTCACATATTTGATCGTTCAGATACAATCACCTTCTCCGGCACAATTGATTCTGGAGTCTTATCTGCCTGCTTACAACGCAGCCAACTAGTCACGGCGCATGCTCACGTCTGTACCAAAATGGCATCGGGGTAGGATCGATATAGGGTTAGTCCTGTTAATAATTTTTCTCTTCTTTTTCCCCTAATATCCCGAAAAATTGAGCTTAAACTTGTCCCAAATTCTTGATCAACTCGCATAAGAAATTTAATAAATTTTATCCGGAATTTTGAGCAGCTTATTATTTAGCAGGGAAAAGTTGAAATGCTTTGTTCCTTCCTACTCACATTTTATTACAAACTTTTCACCACCTCCAAGTTTTTAAGATTTTGATATTAACCTAATTAAATGTTTAATTATTGTTAATCAGCTTTAGGTCCAACTTTTGGCGCTGTCATGTTAGTTAGTTAATCTTACAGGGATCTGGATATAAAGATGTGCTTTTAATTGTATAAAATATATTCTTTATATAAAAGCTAATAGTTGTATGTTTATGTACATATTGTTTTCCCACCAACTTACTAATACATACATACATACATACATATATATATATATATATATATATATATATATATATATTTCTTTGGCCCCTCTCGGTCAATTTGGTCTTTTCAGTTTGTCTAAATTGGTCTCTATAGTTACATTCGTTAGCCAATCTGTTAAATAAACAGTAAAATTGACATGTCTTCCACGTGAGAGGACAAAAATGTAATTTCACTGTAAGCTTGTTAAATCCATGCAAGTTCATGTTCGTTCGAAAATGATCATCTCATGTGCAAGGTACAAGTCAGTTTTAACTGTTCTTTAACGAATTATCTAAAGTTGTCATGAAGGTATATATGGAAATCAATTTGACCAAATTAAAAAGACAAAGACCAAATTGATCCATCGGAGAAACACATACATCATATTGACATTTAAGCCCATCTTTTCACAAGTTTATTTTATTACATCATGGTGAAGTGAAAAAGTTGCAACGTGTGGAAATAAAGCGAATCAGTTTGAAAGTGTGGATTTTGATTGCAATCTTCTAATTGATACCGTGTGTCAAGGCGGTCTTTATTGTCCACTTTCTTCAACGATACTGCAGCAACGGCCGTGATTGCACCGCATGTGGGTCCCTGGTCTGCACCGTTGGTTTTTTGGGATTTGGATAATGAAGAGGATCCTCTTGACTCATCATCGTAGACTGTTAAATTTTTATTCAACAGTTATAATTATTATAACTTTAAAATGATCCCTTATTTGTAGTCGTTGGATAAAATTTCAACGGGCCATGATGATGGATCAAGAGGATCCTCTCCATTAGTTCAGGAGAGAATCCAAATCCGGTTTCTTGACCCCATTGGATGTTGACATTTTCGTTTTGCATGTCCTCCAGACTCAAATGTTAGAAGGAGGTGTTAATGCGCGCCCAAGAACGTGCCCACAAGTGCCTTAACACTGAAAATTCAAACCCACGCTCACGTTTGCACGCGCTCGGGTTGGTTGTCTTTGTTTTCTAATTTGTTATTTGTTTTTAAACCAACAATATTATGTACAATAAAGAGATGAAAGAATCATCTAAGCTTTTGGGCTAGTCATAATAATGTAGTTCAAATTTTCTGTTTGCGAGAATTAAATCTAAGATATTTAACTTATAAGTGAAAATGAATATCATTAGACCGTAATACTAAGTGAATAATTTAATTTTTATTGTCTTTAGAATATCCCACCTTCTTTCATATATTATTCTAGGACAATAAAAATCCGAAAAGGAAAAGCATTAGTTTAATCAACAGAAATAAGAAGTATAATAGAACCTCGATAATTTAATACTCGATAAATTAATAATTTAAGAATATTTTTTGTCAATCCCAACTTGACGATAATGTGCTAATTTAAAAAAAAAGAAGTAATAAGAGTTTATTAAGAAAGCATCAGGAACGTAGGTAGGAGAAGCAGAACTCGGATCCCAATATCCTAAGCCTAGGGATCAAATCATCCGGGCCGTGAAATTTAATCCAACAGTTACAAACAGGGGATCCTTTTAAAAAGTTATAATAATTGTAATCGTTTGATCAAATTTCAACAGTCCGGATTAAATGATCCCTAGGCTTAAGATATTGGGATCCGGAGGGGATCCGGGTTTGTACAAGCATGTCAAATGTAACAAATATGTCACATACTCAAAAAAATACCACACAAATTTACAATTACAAACTCAAGAATGCAATATAATTTTCCAACCACCATGGAAACCCATATCTAACCAATAAGAAGTATAACAACCTTGTGAGTCGTAGAACCACTGTAATAAACATCACGAGGAAGAGACTACACCACCTTTGATGACTTGCAATTGTCTGCAAAGAAGTACTGCTACAAGTCATCTTCAACAAATGTCAAGTTTCTTCCTCACAATCATTTTCCAAGAGCACAAACCAAAAGAAAAAAACAAAAATCAACCTTAACTATGAACAGTAGTCTCTCCTTTAAGATTTGAGTTTGATATGTAACTCATAGCCATTACAAAGGATCTCCTCGACAAAGCGAGAGTGCGACAACAATCACGAAAACTCTTTTTGCCCTAATGAAAGAGTGACCACAACTAAAAAAGAAACACGAAAGAAAATAGAAGGAAGATACCAAGGGAGATTGTCGCCAACCCCAAAGCTAATTGCAAGGGTCGACGGCTGAGGAATTTTTCCTTTAGATTTTATTCTTTAGATAGCGGCTAGGGTTTTGCATTGGTGAAACGAAGAATGAGAAAGATTTAGTTGACTATTGTTAAATTAATAATTCACCAAACTTAGAAGATAATACAATAAAAAAATCATTTAAATCCCACATAATATATAAATTAATAACTTATTGATGCATAGTATTTATGATTCGACTATAAAGCCTTTATAAAAGATGACTCAATCATTATTTGTTTCTGCTTAAAATTGATGTCACTTTAGATATCATCTTCAACTTTCTAACATGATAAAAAGTGATGGTGTGATATTCTCATACCACAACAAAAATTATTCAATATCATCACAGCTTTGAGAGCTTTTTTTCGCTAAACGGGCTCTATGGTCATGTACCATCTATTTAATTAATTAATAAATTAATGATTTATCGATTATTTAATATTTCTTTAAATTAATAGATTTTGTTGGTCCCGATGCTAATGCTATTAATTTATAGAGGTTTGGCTGTAGTTTGACAAAGAGAAACAATAATAAGGCGCGTGGTGGGTTCTTCTATTTCCAACATCCTTGAGTCGATGAGGTGACTTCAAAGCCACGTGGCTCCTTTTTATTGGGAGTCCTCAAGTAACTTGTGACTTTAGCCATTTGACTAGGTTTGGCAGTTTATTCTCTCCATCTGTGCTGTTGATGCCGCGTTTGGCTTAATATTTTTGTCCCCTCCCATAACTACCCCCAAAACTGAGTTATTATTACGAAAGTAGCCTTTCTATATTTCAACGCACATTCAAGCATTTGTGGCTACTTGGTACTACGGTCTACGATCTAGTGGTATCATTCTTCATTTGTAAGTGAGATATCTTAAATTCGATTATCCAAAAAAGTGAATTTAAACCACATCCTTACTAATCTATTGTGAGGTTAAGCTTACCTCATTTCTCTTAATGTAAATATTATCGTACATTAAAAAAAAAAAAAAATTTGTGTGCATCCTCTCATGGTCTAGATTTTGGTGTAGTTCCTTATATCATAAGTTCATGGAAAATGCTTGAAAACTATGTTTTTAGACATTTTACAAATCATATGATGCGACGGTTGATAGTTGGTTCTATTATTTATTGATTGTTTTTTTAAATTCAACCAAGAACCACCGTATCATTTGGTGATGATACAAATTTTATATTTATTGTTGATTCACAAATCTTCTATATCTGACCTGATCACAATGGAAAATGTTTCAGCTAATTAACTATATCATAAATAGAGAAACTGATTGTGACAGCCCACATCGCCCAGGGGAGTGATCCTTATATGTATATTCCTATCCCTACCTAGCACGAGGCATTTTGGGAGCTCACTGGCTTTGGGTTCCGTAGGAACTCCGAAGTTAAACAAGAAGGGGGCTAGAGCAATCCCATGATGGGTGACCCACTGGGAAGTTGCTCATGAGGTCTCAAAAACAAAACCGTGAGGGAATGGTAAGCCCAAAGCGGACAATATTGTGCTACGGTGGTGGAGCGGGGCTGGGAAGTGATCCGCCCAGGGCCGGGATGTGACAATTTGGTATCAGAGCCTAACCCTGATCGTGGTGTGCCGACGAGGACGTCGGGCCCCTAAGGGGGGTGGATTGTGACATCCCACATCGCGCAGGGGAGTGATTCTTATATGTATATTCTCATCCCTACCTAGCACGAGGCATTTTGGGAGCTCACTAGCTTCGGGTTCCGTAGGAACTCCGAAGTTAAGCGAGAAGGGGGCTAGAGCAATTCCATGATGGGTGACCCACTGGGAAGTTGCTCGTGAGTTCCCAAAAACAAAACCGTGAGGGAATGGTAAGCCTAAAGCGGACAATATCGTGCTATAGTGGTGTAGCGGGCCTGGAAAGTGATCCGCCCCGGACCGGGATGTGACATTGATGAGTCTAATCGGTAACAATATTTGTATTATTTGTCGAAGCCTTAGAAATCACTACGTCTAACCTAAAAATTATCAAGAAGAAGCATAGCAAGTTTTTTTTTTAATATTATAAAACTTAAATAAACCTATAAAGCTGTACTATGACAAAATAAAATACAAATATGATTGCCGATTAGTACTACGGTCTAGTTAGTATTCATTTTCACTTCTTAGCTTCAATTTTCGTCAAATACCAATTTGAACCATATTATTGATAGCTGTTGTGAAGCTAAGCCTATCCCCTCATCCTTAGTGTAGATAATATCGTTTGTTAAAAAAAATAAAATATAGTACCCCTTTTATTAGTGCTTGAAATTGAGAAGATAGCCCAAACCAAATAGTATTATCATTTAAATGCTAGCCAAACAAATGTAAATTTAATGTAGGGATGGGGAGAAAATTTAGAAAAAATAACAACCTTTCATAAATTTTAGGATTTAATGAATTAACATATTTGTCCTACCAAAAATAGCAATATTCATCGTAACATTTCCTTACAAGTTCATGCCATATATATGAATGATACACTGTAATTTTTTGTAAAGTGATTAATTGTAAATAAAAATTGCTTCTACCAAATACAAATCATGCGATTAATCACCAAAATTCTCTTGCATTCGCATCATTTTTGTGTCGTGCATGGTCCGTATGATGCTGTGAGTTAAAAAAAAAAAAAAAAAATCTTTTTACTAGTTTTAAATCTCAAATTATTTATAAATCCTTTAACATTTCTCTTACCGGTAAAATTACGATAAAAAAAACAATTAACATTCAATAGCGAAAGCGATCAAGAGTACTGCTCATGAAAAGAAGTAGACAAAGTAGAGAAATAGAGAGAGTTTACCGCGTCCGGTATTCGATTAAAAGGTCAAAGTTTTCACACAAGTCCCGTGTGAAGTCCAGCGGGACCGTGTCTTAAAATTGCGTAATTACAGTCAACATCCAAGGGCAGTTTCGGAAACTCAGGAAGTTAATAGGCGTTTTATTTTGTTAATTAAATCGTTAATTGGAACAAAATTATGTTAATAAAACTTTACAGAGACCCGAAAAAATAAAAACCAAAGTCGACAGAACAGAGAAAAACAAAGGGCAAGAAAATCTAGTTGGAAAAAAACAGAGGGGGGCTTAATCTCTTCGGCAAGTTATTTGGATTTGTTGGAGGGGTTTAAGCTTCTCATATGTCATTCAATTTTTTTGATTAAATTATTTTTTGGAAAGAAAAATCGGCAAAAATTGTAGTGGAAGGAGGAGAAGTTGGAAGCTTTTGTGGTTGCTGGAATTGGATGGTTTCTGTTGGGAAGGGCTGGGAGTAGATCCAGAAGCAAACCCAAGTCCCTGATCTGATCAGTTTACTGTAAAAATGGTATTTTTATATATTTTATTTATATTTCTGTTGATTTTTTTGGATAGTTCATTGATTTGGAGTTCTGGGATTTTGATATTGTATGTAGGTTGTGTTTAAAGATTGGAATTTGTTGATCATTTCATGGTTGTGTTTGCTTGACTTGCTTGTGGACTGATCTGTGCTTGGTTTGGAGGAGAACAGAGATTTGATTTGCTTTCGTTGTTTTATGTTTTGCTTCATTTGGTCGGATTTGTTTACTTATGCTGTCATGTTGAAATGCCCGTCTGGATTTAGTGAGCAACCGCTTCGAGCTTTGTCTTCGGTAGCATAAACGTATTGGCTACGTTGCTTAAAGTTTCGGAATTTAATTGACAGGAATGAGACTTTATAACTCAATGTGATTGAACTGAAATGCCCGACTGTGTTCAGTGAGCAACTGTTTCGAGCTTCTTCTTCGTAGCATTGACTTGTTGGCAACACTGTTTAGGGTCTAGGAATTTATTTGACTAGAGGGAGACTTTGTAACTCAATGTAATCAGTAATTTGGATGTCTGTTTCTGGGGTTGCCCTGGCAATGACTCATTGGTTCAGCTCCCGTATGCAATATGTACTAGTATTCAGGCTGCAGATTTAACGAGCATGTCTAAATCAGTCACTGAACATCAGTTAGATTTGTTTGGCAGTAGGAATATAGAGTCTTGGAAGTGAAACTGGGAATGATGTGGTTGTTTTTGAGTTGCCAATAATTTTGAGTTCAGTAACTGAGTTTGAACTTCAAAAGGTTCATTATTCAGCTTATTTCATGCTGAATCTAGCTTAGTTATCAGTCAACTTATTTAAACCGCTGACTCTCTTCCCGTTTGAGTGGTTAACTATTTTTTTATCAATTATCATAGAATGCATTATTTTCTTTATCTTCTTTATTTTGGATTGGATCACTCCTTTTTTTTTTTCTCTCTTAATTGCACGTATGCTGACTCTTCTGCTTAATTCTGTTGAGTTCCTTTGTTTTAAAAATTAAAAGAAAATCTTTCGGATACACTATGTGTTGTTGGCGTTACAATAAATTCTTGTTCTAATAATCCACTTGGTATATTAACTATTTGGACTCTTTACTCTAGGCTACTGCTATTAGTCTTGTGGTTGGATCTCTTGTTTGGATCGAGGATCCTGAAGAAGCTTGGCTCGATGGTGAAATTGTGGAGATTAAAGGTGAAAACTACAAGGTTCTCTGCACTTCAGGAAAGACGGTGGGTGCATTTTATTTTTGTTTACCACGAATTTGTGCATCCCGACCTCTGTAATTATGTTCAATGTTGAATCATTTAGCCTGTTCTGATAGTTCTATGGATCTTCCTTGCTTTCCCTATTTCTCGCAGGTTGTCGTTAAAGCCTCAAATGTCTATCCTAAAGATGCTGAGGCCCCACCCTGTGGAGTGGATGATATGACCAAGCTGGCTTATTTGCATGAACCAGGTGTCCTAGATAATTTAAGGTCAAGATATGATATCAATGAAATATATGTAAGTATTGACTAAATTAAATACATTCTTCCATCTTCTTGCGTATGTGAGTGTGCTTTTAATTTTAACTTTTAGTATATGAAAGCCAATGATCTGATGTACTAAATGCTGCTTCCAGACGTACACAGGGAGCATTTTGATTGCCGTGAACCCTTTTTGTAGACTACCTCATCTGTATGATAGCCATATGATGGAACAATATAAAGGGGCTGATTTCGGTGAACTAAGCCCACACCCGTTTGCTGTTGCAGACGCAGCATATAGGTACATTTTCACATTCTCACTACTTATTTGTTTATTTATGTGATTTCTTCTTGTCCAATGGTGTAAGGTTCCATTGGTTTGGTTGGTTACAGACTTATGATTAATGACGGAATAAGTCAGTCAATATTGGTTAGTGGTGAGAGTGGGGCTGGTAAAACAGAAAGCACCAAACTGCTTATGCGCTATCTTGCCTACATGGGAGGGAGAGCTGTTGCCGAAGGGAGGAGTGTTGAGCAGCAAGTCTTGGAGGTACCCAGGATTTAGAACCTCAGTTTAAGTTGCAAACAGATATGAGAAGTCATAAGATTTGATACAATTTATGATCCACAACTATTTTCTTTCTTATCTCTGTTTTATCTTTGTATGACGTTAATATGTTATGGTTTCTCTTGACTTTCAGTCAAATCCTGTTTTAGAAGCATTTGGGAATGCGAAGACTGTTAGAAACAATAATTCCAGGTGAGAGGGTCTTTATTCAAAATGTTTCTTCACGTCTTGAGTTTTATGTTTACTACATGCTCGACTTGGGTATAACTTTATTTGCCTGTCTTGATTGCTGCAGTCGTTTTGGTAAGTTTGTGGAGCTTCAGTTTGATAAGAATGGGAGGATCTCCGGGGCTGCAATAAGAACATACTTGCTTGAAAGATCGCGTGTTTGTCAGGTGTCCAGTCCTGAAAGAAACTATCACTGTTTCTACATGCTTTGCGCTGCACCACCTGAGGTAAATGAATCTCTTAATATGAAATTAAATCCAACTAGAAGCAGAAACGCTTAGTCTCTGTGTTTTCAGGCAAAGCTCAAGGTTTCTTCTCTAACAATTTGGATTGACTTTTCTTTGTCATCTCCAGGATGTTCAAAGGTTCAAATTGGGACACCCAAAAACATTTCACTATTTGAATCAATCAGATTGCATTGAATTGGATGGGCTTGATGATGCCGAAGAATACATTGCTACAAGGAAGGCAATGGAGGTTGTTGGAATAAGTACTGAAGAACAGGTATTAATGATAGAGGGTACCTTCAAGTGTTAAGATTTCTCATAAGTGGCCTTGAATTATAATTAACCTTTGCATCTGTATTTAGGATGCCATATTTCGAGTTGTGGCAGCAATTCTACATCTCGGAAACATTGAATTTGCAAAGGGAAAGGAAATGGACTCGTCCATGCCGAAGGACGACAAGTCTTTGTTCCACCTAAAAACTGCTGCTGAGCTTTTCATGTAATTGTGCAATTTCATCGACACAGTCACACACAAGCTGGTGCTCTTATATTAAGTTTGCTTCTCCATATTCTATAAATTAATAAAATGCATCCTTTTCTTTCAATGAATTTTGTTCAGGTGTGATGCGAAGGCGCTAGAAGATTCTCTTTGCAAACGTGTTATTGTTACGCGTGATGAAACAATCACAAAATGGCTGGATCCAGAAGCCGCAGCTGTCAGTAGAGATGCTTTGGCTAAAGTTGTGTACTCGAGATTGTTTGATTGGTAAGCTTCTATACCAAAAAAAGTTTGACTGAAGATATAGTAGTATGGTCTTTCCTTGGTTTTACTGTTTACTTAGATTTGGAACCATAGTTGAAACTGAGGTTACTTATGCTGGTATCACTGTAATTTCCCTTGTTTGTGCAGGCTGGTGGATAAGATTAACAGTTCAATTGGTCAGGACCCTGACTCAAAATTCTTAATTGGAGTTCTCGACATTTATGGATTTGAGAGTTTCAAAACTAACAGGTGCTTCATTGGTATTCCTTTTTTTTTACATAATTGACATGAAATAGTTTCGTCAAGTGAAAAAGTATCCCCCTTCCTCGATGATAGTGTGCGCATCAGATGCAAAATAGTTGGAGCATAATCTCCCATCAGTTACTTTCAAGTCATTGCTCTCATGATCATATAGCAGTCCACTGTGCTCCACTGAATACGCTAGGTTTCAACCAGATCCTATTGAGTATTGTAAATTTATCATATTAGGTACCACTCATATGATCTTCCCACTTTTTACGGACAGCCTAGGGTTGGTCGGAAAGTTCACAGTTTGTAAGAGAGACATGATGGTCCTGGTATCCATAAGATGCATTGAAAATATGATTTACATTTCAGCTCATTAGAGTGTGATAATCCATTTATTAGAACTTGTTTGGCTCTTTCTCCTGATGGTTGCTTATGAATTTTGCAGTTTTGAGCAATTTTGCATCAATTTGACGAATGAGAAGCTTCAGCAACATTTCAATCAGGTTTGTCGGTCAATGGACTCCCTATTTTCTCTATCCTCAGCACTTCTTCAGTACATCTAATCTATGTTGCTTATTTTATTTGGGCAGCACGTTTTCAAAATGGAGCAAGAAGAATATACAAAAGAAGAGATTGATTGGAGTTACATTGAATTTGTTGACAACCAAGATATCCTGGATATGATTGAAAAGGTTTGTGCTGTCTAACTCGAATACTGTAATTTCTTTCTATGTCGCTATTTAACACCATGTATTTATATGTATATTTAGTTTAATTTTTTTGTGAATGTACTGTTCAAGTAATTGTGTTGATTTGGTTTTTTGTTGTATTAATTATTCACACTTATTTTTATGATGATTCTTGTGTCAGAGTTCTTATGATGTTTTTAAATTTAACTCTGTTTTATTTCAGAAACCTGGTGGCATAATTGCTCTTCTCGATGAAGCTTGGTGAGTGAAATAGTTTGGATTAGCCTGTCGTTTTATGTCACGTTGATTTCCTTGACTTACCATTGTTTAAAAAGTATTTTGATACTCTTTTATGGTGCGATAACTGAGGCTTATTTTTTGTAGTATGTTTCCAAGATCGACACATGAAACATTTGCTCAGAAGTTATATCAAACATTCAAAAATCATAAGCGCTTCACCAAACCAAAATTGTCGCAAAGTGACTTCACAATTTGCCATTATGCTGGTGATGTAAGTATACTTGTTTGTCGACCTCTACGGTTACTGCTAGTTTTAGGGATAAATGTAATATGTTTTGGTTATAGAGTTTAGAGTCTTATCTGTACCAAGTAACAAGGTTTAATATAACTTTCAGGTCACTTATCAAACTGAACTGTTTCTGGACAAGAACAAGGACTATGTGGTTACTGAGCATCAAGCACTTTTGAGTGCTTCTACATGTTCCTTTGTTTCGGGCATGTTTACGTCATTAGTTGAGGATTCATCCAAGTCGTCAAAGTTCTCTTCAATAGGTTCTCGGTTTAAGGTCTGATATCTTTTCTTTTCTTTTTTTGTTTTTTTTTAAATTCTGTTTAAGCAAATGATTTGTATTTTTTCTTAGTTTTGTGAGTTATTAACACCTCATTTGTACTTTATGCAGCAACAACTGCAACAATTGCTTGAAACTCTCAGTTCTACAGAGCCACATTATATTCGGTGTGTAAAACCCAACAATGTTCTTAAGCCAGCAATCTTTGAGAACAAAAATGTTTTGCAACAACTTCGGTGTGGGGTAAGAGAATGTTGATATCTTTAGGTTGTTTTTTTCCTGATAGTGTTGTAATTAAGATTCCCGGCATTTATACATGGTCTGAATTCAGGGGGTCATGGAAGCAATCAGGATAAGCTGTGCTGGATATCCTACTAGGAAAGCTTTTGTTGAATTTGTAGACCGATTTGGCCTCCTTGCACCCGAAGTTCTGGATGGGAGGTATTTATACTTTTTGTTATGGGTTGGGGTTTTAAATCTTGATTGGTCACATCATTGAAGTTCCTAACATTTTTTCTTTCCGCTTATGTTATACTTTAGCACTGATGAGGTCAATGCTTGCAAGAAACTTTTAGAGAAGGTGGGCCTAGAAGGCTATCAGGTAAATGCTGATCCAATAATCAATTTTGCTTCTCAGCTTGAAATTCTAATACAGTGATGCTCTCTTTTGAAGTTGGACATTTTTTTTGGTACTGTTGTTGTCTTAATTTAATCCTTGCCGGAATGATGTATTTAATTTATATTATCCTCTAATAGGCAAAATAGTGTTCTCTCAAACTAAACCTAACCTACTAGCTTATTCATGTTTTCAGATTGGTAAAACGAAGGTCTTCCTTCGGGCTGGTCAGATGGCGGAATTGGATGCTCGTAGAAGTGAGGTCTTGGGAAAATCAGCTAGTATTATTCAAAGGAAAGTTCGTTCTTATTTGGCTAAAAGAAGTTTTATTTTGCTCCGTCTTTCTGCAATACGACTCCAAGCTGCTTGTAGAGGTAGATTAGTTAGATGCTAATTTGAGTTTTCAAGAACTTTTGCCTATTGATTCCTTGAGGCTTATTGCTGTGATGTTATGGTCATGTCAATTGTAGGACATCTTGCTCGACATGTCTATCAGGGCATGAGGAGAGAAGCTTCCAGTCAGATGATCCAAAGGCATTTGCGCATGTATCTTGCTAGGAAAGCTTACAAAGAATTGTATTGCTCTGCTGTATCTATTCAGACCGGTATGCGAGGGTTAACTGCTCGTAATGAGCTACGCTTTAGAAGGCAGACCAGAGCAGCAATTATCATCCAGGTAAAATGATAAAATAGATCAATGTTATAAACAAAATCTGCAGCTCTATTTTTATTTTGTTTTTCTTAGCCATGTGGAAGTTACACATGAAATTCCAATACCACTTTTTTGAATTTCAAAATGTTTCAAGGAGTGATTTAAAACTTTAAATGTCTATCATGCCTTCCTATTGCTATATCTGGCTATCTGGCTAAAAAGATTTAATGTTTCATATATTTTTCCTAAATGATTCTCTTTGGTGATTGCAGAGTCACACTCGCAAGTTCTTGGCACGGTTGCATTATAGGAAGACAAAGAAGGCTGCAATTACCACACAATGTGCTTGGAGAGGAAAGGTTGCTCGTATTGAACTACGAAAGCTTAAGATGGTAATAAGCTTTCTTTCTATGTTTTCTTTCATAGCGAGGTCTGTTCAATGAGACATGCATTATTAGGTTTAAGTTTGGACATTTTAACTGAAGAACGGAATCTTTTGGAGATGTATCCATCTACAATGTTTGGAGCCCGATAATTTTCCCAAGTGCTACCGAAATAAGATTTCTTGTCATGTTTCTTTAATTTTGTTTCCATTCTGTAGCAGCTGAGAAGTTAAGTTTGTTCTTTCGACTGTTGGCAATTAAATCTTAGTGCGTCTCATTTCTTTATTGTTATATTATGCAGGCTGCAAGGGAAACAGGAGCTCTCCAAGCTGCCAAAAATAAATTAGAAAAGCAAGTTGAAGAATTGACATGGAGATTACAGCTGGAGAAACGCATAAGGGTATGCATGATAATGAATTTACTAAAACGCGTGTAAAGTTGTTATACTGGTGTTTTGGCTAGGCATACAACAACTTAGATTGTTCTTTGCATCATCTTCTTGAGCAAAACTACTTTGGGGATGGTGGTTCTTGCTATCCTGTGTCTCTCATTTGAATGCTATGTTCTCTTGCGTGTAGGCCGACTTGGAAGAAGCCAAAACACAAGAAAATGAAAAACTACAGTCTGCTTTGCAAGAGATGCAAGTTCAATTTAAAGAAACGAAGGCGATGCTTGAGAAGGAGCGTGAAGCCTTAAAAAGAGCAGAAAAAGTAGTCCCGGTAATACAGGAGGTTCCAGTTGTTGACCATGGCTTGATGGAGAAGCTAGCCAATGAAAATGAACAACTTAAGGTAAAGTGCTCAAAAGTATAGAATTTGTTGTCGAGGACTGTACTTTGATATTTTAGAGTTGATACATCAAGAATGTACGCTAACTTTGGGGGAAATGAACTCGTACATTTCTATTTGCTGATAAATTTTAACCTTGCATCCCTATTTACTTGTGTGTCTTGCTGATTAATATGTTGCAGGCTTTAGTGAATTCACTGGAGATAAAAATTGACGAAACAGAAAAGAAATATGAAGAGGCAAACAAAATGAGTGAAGAAAGGTTGAAGCAAGCTTTGGAGGCAGAATCACAGATTATTAAGTTAAAGACGAACATGCAAAGGTTATTTGAGTAAGCTTCTTTTGTCTGAATATCGTTCAAATTGCGACCAGTCATCACTCTCTCGCTCTCTCTCTCTCTCTCTCTCTCTCAGTTATTTATTTCATAGTGATTGTTACTTTCATTCGCAGGCTTGAAGAGAAATTTGCTGACATTGAGTCTGAAAACAAAATTCTTCGGCGACAGCAAATAAGTACACCTGTTAAAAGGGCACATGAGCACCCACCAATTCCACCAACTCCAGAAACTCATGTAGCACTCCTCTCTTATCTTTCCCTTTCCTCCCTCCCTCCCTCTCTCTCTCTCTCTCTCTCTCTCTCTCTCTCTCTCTCTCCGTATCTCTATACACACACACACACACCCACCCACCTCTTTATTGATTTATGCTATTATTTTACAGAGAGTAGAAAATGGTCACCATTTGAACGAAGAGAGCAGAACCAATGTAATTTTACTTCTCTCTTCTCTGTTGCTATCAATCTTCTTTTATCTTTCTCCCTCATATAGCTGCTCCCTATCTTTTAGTAGTTGACGGAAGCGTCTTTGCAGGAACCACAAAGTGCAACACCGAAGAAGTTTGGCACTGAATCTGATAGCAAGTTGAGGAGATCACTTGTTGAACGTCAACATGTATGTTCTAACTAATACGAACATCCTTTGATTAGGTTGGCTTCTTTTAACATCATGCCTGGTCCTTTTCCACAGGAGAGTGTTGATGCTCTTATCAATTGTGTCGTGAAAAACGTTGGGTTCAGTCAAGGAAAGCCTGTTGCGGCCATTACCATCTACAAGTGTCTTCTCCACTGGAAATCTTTTGAGGCTGAAAGGACTAGTGTGTTTGATCGCCTCATCCAGATGATTGGTTCCGAAATTGAGGTAATGGCATTACTTTGTATAAGGTTTTCTGTAGGAAGTGAAAAACAAAACTGAAATCTGATGCTTTAAAGCATGAGAAATATGACAGAAATTATGCATAATCAATTAATCTGTCTATTGATTCCAGAACCAAGACCACAATGATCACATGGCGTACTGGCTATCAAATACATCTGCATTATTGTTCTTACTCCAACGAAGTCTGAAGGGTGCTGGTGCAGGTGCAAAGAAACCACCCGCTCCGACATCTCTCTTTGGGAGGATGACCATGGTATCCAGTCTTCAATATAATCTTTTTTCTACTTTCTCTTTGGTTCTTTTTGCTTTATATTTCGTTTGGAATGCATTATTATTTTGATTATTTCTTGGACATTTCACTCCTGTTTTATATAATATGGTTTTGAAATTGCAGGGTTTTCGCTCATCCCCTTCTTCTGCAAACCTTGCACCTGCACTTGATGTAGTACGCCAAGTGGAGGCCAAGTACCCAGCATTACTATTCAAGCAGCAGCTTACAGCATATGTGGAGAAAATATATGGCATTATTCGAGACAACTTGAAAAGAGAGTTGAATCCATTGCTTTCTTTGTGTATCCAGGTACGCTGAATTTTATTTGACTTGTCTGACTGGAAAAAAAAGAATCTTAGTCCTACCAAGAGGTGCAGTGGCCGTGATACAATTTTAGATATAAATCCAATTCATCTTGTGGTTTTTGACTTTTTATGTCTTGTTCCTAAACATTTTGAATGAGTCTCTGTTGAAATTGGTTTCATTATCCAATTGTTTTTGTTTTCTTCACTACGAACTTTGTTTTTTCATCTGTCATACAGGCACCAAGAGCGTCAAAGGGTGTACTAAGATCTGGTCGGTCCTTTGGGAAAGATTCTCCAGCGAGTCACTGGCTGAGCATTATTGACAGCCTTAGCACTTTCCTTAGCACATTGAAAGAAAATTTTGTAAGAAACTTATTGTACTATTATATACTAATTTTGGCTAATGCCATACATTTTACTTTGTGTTATTCCTATCCTATTCTTTTTTTGGGGTTTCAGGTGCCTCCTGTTCTTGTCAAGGAGATCTTTACTCAGACTTTCTCCTATATTAATGTTCAACTGTTTAATAGGTAAGTACTTTTTTCTGCTTGGATGTTTCATTGGTTATGCTGAAAAGTTCATTTATACCGGAGCATGTTATTCTTTTCCAGTCTTCTTCTACGTCGTGAATGCTGTACATTCAGCAATGGGGAGTATGTGAAATCTGGATTGGCTGAATTGGAGCTGTGGTGTTGTCAAGCAAAAGAAGAGGTGATTCTCCCCCTAGTTTGTAAATTGCTCAATTCATCCTTATTTATTTTCTGACTTTCGTTGGCTTCATCTCCCTGGATTCCAGTATGCGGGCTCATCGTGGGATGAACTTAAGCACATAAGACAAGCTGTTGGTTTCCTGGTAGGCTTAACCCTCTTTGTGTCAAACGAAACATATTCGTGTATTTGTCATTTTGTTAGTGAACTCCATATTGTAGGATATATCTCTCATTATAATTTATTTCATTAAATAATTGGCGATGGAACTTACTTGATCTTTAACTCACATTGACTTAACAGGTCATACATCAAAAGTACAGAATTTCATATGATGAAATCACCTATGATCTGTGCCCTGTGAGTCTCTCTTCTCTCTCTCTCTCTCTCTCTCTCTCTCTCTCTCAAATAGTCCAGCTTATTCTCCAGAGACACTCCCACTCAACCAACACTTTTTCTCTCGTCTCTCTCTGATATTAATTCTTCGTTTCTTCAGATCCTGAGTGTTCAACAGCTGTACAGAATATGTACTCTCTATTGGGATGATAACTACAACACCCGAAGTGTATCTCCAGATGTAAGCTTGTTTATGACAATATCTTCTTTAGTTAGCAGTATTTGAATTCATATCGTCCAGTGATTTTTGTTCTTAACAATCACCATATTTATCATTTTACAGGTAATTTCCAGTATGAGAGTACTTATGACTGAGGACTCGAACAATGCTGTCAGCAACTCATTTTTGTTGGATGACAATTCCAGGTGGGCTTTCGTTTTCTCATGTGTTCTCTGTTGATTAATTACTGGAAGAGTTTGTATGACAGAGAGTGAAGGAAAATGACCTTACATGTATAAACTTGCATGAATGCATGCAAAGCAATGCATAAAATGAAACCATGCTTTCTACGGGATGCTCTTGAAACTGTCTAGTGATTGAACGTTTATTTGCTTTATTTAATTTCCATTTACCCAGTGAAGACTGGCACTTTGAATTACCACTAATCCGTGCTTGTTAATATAGCATCCCCTTCTCGGTTGATGACCTCTCTACGTCCCTGCAAGAGAAGGAGTTTTCAGATGTCCAACCAGCAGAGGAACTTCTTGAGCATCCTGCCTTCGAGTTTTTACATGAGCGAGGCTAAAGAAGCTTGGACATGATTTTCCCTTGTTTTCTCTAGGTAGGACAGTAATTCAAATTCTATTGCATTTGTTTGTAAATCTTTTTTCTTCCTTTTCTTTCCCCGTTTTATATCCATGCCCCTTCAGTAAAATTCTTTATTCATTCTTTTATTTGGGCATTCAAAGTGTAAAATCCTCGCCGTCGAAAGGGGAAGCAGATACGTGGAAGTGGGTGTGCATTCTTTTTTCTTTCTCCTTTGTCTAGTTTCTTCTGCCAATCTATGCAGGAAGATAGATATTTGGAGTACACATACTTTCTTGTAGTGTGGTGGCTGAGCAATTTCTTTCTCCACCAATTTTTTGTTTGTACATAGAAACAATATATAAACAAGTCTTACTACATAATTTTAAGGTGTTTTTGGATCAGATTCTGGCCTTTTTTCTGCAGTTATATGACAGTTTTATTCATTTTGAACTTTTTGTTTCTGGCTCAAAAGATTTAAGAGTCTGTTAACTAGTGAGATTCTCCTCGTGCTGTTGGGTTCGCCTGTTATGGGAGCTGGAAGTAACGATTAGATGTGAGAGGGCTGGGAGACGATGGACGTTTACGCCGGCCCTGCCAAGAATTAATGCTTCCAGGACTGCAGTGTGTTGAATGAGGAGGGTACTAAAAAGAATAGAAGAGATGGAATGCCTATGGTGTTTCCCAATTCCATTGAGTTACAAAATGGGGCTATTTTCTACGTCCACTAAAAGCAAATTGTATTGTGGAATTTTGGGTTCCTCTACCCAAAACCTACTAAACAATAAATGAATGGGGATATCCTTGAACTCGAATGAATATCATATTGAGGGATGGTAAATTATGCAAGGTGGCTTGATCCATATAATGCGATGGTAAGTTCCCATTCCGATGATAAAATCTTACCTACAGGCAACAGCGTTCTTCTTCTCGTCACGGAACTTGTCATGTGATGAGAGATAAAACTTTTGTTTAGCCTATTTAAGAAAAAATGGATCCTCTCGCCAGTCATATACAACTGTCGACACTCAAGAGTTTGTCTCCTCAGAAAACCTAATTGACATGCAATAAAGCCCTCTTGTGCATCACCATCTTTGACTTCAATTTTTTTCTCTTCCTAACTGTTTCACCTCTCTCTAAACCCTAAACCTAAAGTCCAAAAACATTCAAATCAAAGAACAAGTTGATGAAATATCTAAATTCTTAGCAAACTTGACTTCCTAAAACATAAATGCACACCGACATCTTGAAAATCAAAGCAAAAATTGATTCAAATCCTTTTGTTTCTCCCTAGCCATGAGGATTTCACATGGCACTTGCCAAGTACCTCCATGTATTTCACAAGGGACTTCACCGTGCCCTTCTCAACCACAAGAAAATCCTCATTCCTCACTCTGCCTCTGGACCATATAGCAAATTTAGATTGGACCACCCTATGATTTTCTTCATACCAGTACAACTTGCCCTTCGTCGGCTTGGTTTGTACAGCTTGCTAAACCAGTCATATTGCACCTCCTTGGACCCTATCCACTGAAGGCTACTTTGGGTCCATGTGGTTAAATTATGAGGATCACCTGACTCAACCAATTTTGTCACTCCGGTATTTTGGTCCATGGCTTGTAGGTCCCTTCACTTTTCTCTATCTAATCTCCTCCTGCCACTTGGAAATTAGACAAAAACCACACATCGTGTTATGCATGCAACAAAATTTTATCTGGCTTTATTGGGTCCATTTCTCAGGCATTCGTGTACACGGTTACAAAACGTTTTGGTTCGAGTGCGTTAACATGTTATGTTGTTAAACTATTGATGAAGTAGAATTACGTTTGGATGTCCTTCCTAAAAAATTTAGTGGAAGTTTGTTCAAGTTGAATAAGTAATAAGGTTAGTACAAAAAGTTATCTAACATTTAGCGGTTATCTCAAATTGGTCACAACTTTTTAAAATACTTTCAATAACTATATAACGCTTTGAAAACTGGACACTTATTAAGTCACTATTGTTAGTTAAGAACTGAATATATGTGAGGTCATTATCGTTAGTGATGATGTAAGAAAATATTGAAGCTGGTTCACTCTCACATATCTATGGAGCTATGAATTCCCAAATCGGCCCCTTTTAACAAGTACATTTAAGGTTTAACTTGGCTAAATAAACTCAATTTGAGGATTCATAGCTTCATAGATGACATGTCAATGAAAATCAGCTTAATTATTTGCCTATATCCTCACTTCACACTAGTAACACTATCAGTTAACGTTGATGACCTAATGAATGTCAAATTTTGTAAACGTTGAATGGTTACTAGCTTGTACAATAACATACGAATCGATAAGCTTCATTTGTATGTTTGCTGCCCAAACCCTAATCTATATCAATTCCTTTGACTGTAATGATACAAGCTAAGATTCATTCTTTATATCAAACAAGAAAAAAAAAACAAAAAAAAAAAAAAACTAGGTAGCCGACGTGATATAGAATTCGCAATCCTAAATAATAATGTACTCTAAATTTGTCTTTTACTCAATCGAGGATGAATAAGATGATACCTAATGGGAGAAGTCCGAGTGTGTCACTTTCATTATCACATGGCACACATCAAAAACATCCAAGTTGAACCTCTCTTAATTTGTAGAGCATCATTTTCATATGGCTTATCATATTTGTTTCCAATTTGTGGTCATGATTTGTTCAAAGTTTTCCAATGATTGCAGCCAAGAATTCTTATCATCGGTTACGTTACGACAAAATGTTAATGTGAATCGTTTATACATACGTAATGAGTGCTATTTGTCATTAATACAATACGCGAGTTAATTTCAAAGTATTTTTGGTTGTACATATTTGGGCAAGCATGCCTCTATTGGTGAAAGACAAATTAACCAAGCTTTTCAAATATCTAATTTGTCACCAGTATAACTGTATACGTATAATAGTATAAGTTGCCAAAGTAACCAACTGTCGTCTTCGATGCAGAATCTGACAGCTGACTAAAAGGGTTTTGAGAAGGAAGAGTTTTGGTTAGTAGCACTAATGCTTCTAATTAGCATAATTAAGCATCTCACACCGCATGTTGATTTTTCAATAACTAACTAACTAATTAATTTATATACTAAAAGATAATGGGCTCGTTTGAAACTTCTTTTAAAATGGTTGAAAACGGTTTTGTCAAAATATTTTTTGAACCAATCTGTACAAATTCAAGTGAATTCTAAAAAAATACTTGAAGTGCTTCATACGAGCACATAACTGGAACTTTTATAACCTAAAAATGTTTTTTTTTTTTTTTTTAAAAGTGTTTTCAGTAATTTTAGAAACACTTCTAAATAAGCCTAAGGTGGTTTGCCACAACCATAACGAAAGAAAATAGCAAAAATAAGAAATAAAAAATCCAAATGCATTGATTTGGTCATAGTCAATGGTGCCCCTCTTAATTAGTATAATTGAACAATTATATGGATTATGGAGATCAATTAGTTGGTAAAAAATCAAGGTTTATAGGTGATGATGGGTGGCCGATCATATATCTGTTGCACATGTATTAGTTGGGTAAAATGGAATTTTAATTTGCTAACAACAAAGACATTTGACTAATTTCTCACTAACGGTATAATTGAAGTCACTAATATTATTCCAAAATTGTAGTTACAATCGGCTGATCCATGTGGTCTCATGTGTTTCAAGGAATCGAGATCTCTTTGTTCCTATCTGGTCAAACTCCATTCATGACGTAATCGTAGGCTAATCTCTAATTATATATGGTTTAAGGGTCACGTTCTGGTTTGAAACCCTAAACGAGTAGTTCATCAGAAATATTATAAGATGCTTGCAGTTAATGTAGTTGCAAAGTTAGTTAAGATCACCCATTCATGTTAGAGAGTAGTGAGCTTAACGATTTTGTTCAAAGCATAATCCACATATTCAGAGGTAGAATCGCCGACTTTCTCCGCATTTAGTTTCTTTTATTATTAGAGTTTAGAAACTATTTCTTATAGTTTCAACATTTTCCCTCAATATAAATGGTCAAACGGTATATTAATTAGTACATTTTTCTTTTATTATCAGGATTTTGAATCTCAAATGTCTAATCTAGTTCTACTTATCATTCTACATTCTACGTGCGCTCATCACTAATTAAATTTCAGTGACTTACTAATCAGTAAATAAGTTAATAAAGCTTTACTGGAAAACGTTGAGCTCTATAGCATTGCCCTCTGTTCATTTGATGATGATCATACACCTCTGTATATTATCATCTAATTTTTTTCATCAAAGATTGGTTTAGCATAATATTAAGCGTGGTGGTTGCAAAATTTGGTTTGCACAAATACTAAACAAATGGTTGACTTTCCCCACATAAAACCCAAGTGACTTTCTACCCTCTAATTTTTGGTATTTTTGTTTTTTCTTCAAAATACTAACCCCACCATAAAGTTTTGACTTTCCAAATGGGGAAATACCCGGGTCTCACCCACTAATAATAATGGTTTGTAACTATAAGATGGGTCACACCACATGGATTGGATTTGAGTAGTAGCTCTTATTGTGGCATAAATAAATAAGAAAAAACACAAAAAATTAATAAAATTGGTAGCTCGCATGACAAGATACTTACATAAATTTAATTTCTGGACGGTTAGGATCATTCCATAGCGACGATCATACTCCATCAAATTTTCTGTAGTTGCAAAGCTAATCCAACGTGTCGAAGCCGGCCTTAGATAGTGCCTGACATGTGGAACTCTGCATGCAAATACTGAAGCCATGAAACATTCATAAAAGTAATAATTTTTTCCGGAGTTTCTTCTCTACATTCTGCTCTGATCTACAGTAGCCAGGGTTCGAGGACAAATGCAGCTAGGGTTTCGAGGACCAATTTTAAATAAGATGCATTATTTTTGTTAATAATTGAGTTGCATGGCAGCTTTGGGAGGATAGAGAAGCATGAGACTGCGCCAATGGAGATTGACATGTCTATGTGCATGAATCTCATAGCACCTAAAACACCCACGTAGACAAAACATTATTTTTTGTGTTGGGCACTTAGATATATTTATTGAAGTTCCAACCTGCAAAACTTGGTTTCTCGAGAAGCCTTGAGATTCTGACAGAAAATATGAGTTTAAAATTCTTGGAACTGTATAGTGAAGAATGTGTCCGAAGAGGGAAGCTAAAATAAGGCAGCATCATATTGTATCGCTACGATTGAATTGATTATGGGTTTATTATTATTTGCACCCAGTAAATATGAAATACTTTCACTCCAAAATTATGGTGAGCATGAATATTGAAATGATGTTATTAAGTTTTGAGATTTACATAGTATAAATCTGTTCATTTTACATAGTAAACCTGTTCATTTTAATAAAATCAATAAATTAAGCGGTGACGTTCACTGCCACCACTTGAAGAATAAAAATACATTCGTAATTTGAAGTTGTTTCCAAATTGATCCAGTGTTTTACAAAAGATACATGACCTAGGAAAATTACAATTTATTATAATTTGGAGTTTTCTTATATATAATTGGTCAGGGACCAAAATTTTGTTATGACTAACTGAAAATTACGAGGAAATTGTAATAATAGCTCTTCAACTTTAACTCAATTGGAGTAATGGCTTACTCAAACTAAAAATCCATGGTCATTGGTCCTTTAACTCATCAAAACATGCAATTATGGTCATTTTCACCAACACCGTTAAAACTTCCGTTAAAATGAGTCACATGTACACACATGTGAGGCTGAATTAAGGGGCAAATATGAAAAACCAAATGAGAAATATTATAGCAATAGTTCATTAATTTTAACCCAATTGGAGAAATAATCCTTAACTTTTACCCAATTGGAGCAATGATCCATTAACTTTAACTCAGTTGTAGCAATGGTCCTTCCAATATGACTCATTTTGACGAAATTCTGACAGTTGACGAAAAGAACCATAGCTGCACATTTTGATGAGTTAAGGGACCAATGATCATGAATTTTTAGTTAAAAAACCATTACTCCAATTGAATTAAAGTTAAGGAATCATTGCTACAATTTTCTCAAAACTTACTCTTATATAGGATATCACTATAAAGATATTTATTGTATATGGGATTTTGTTCTATCATGTTCATCATAGTTTCACCATATAAATGCTTGAGTTCAATGCGTAGAGCTACCTAATCTTTAGAAGTGATTTTAATATGGTCTAAAACTTGTAAAATAGTAATTCTAAATAATTATCTAACGTTTGAAACTTAGACATTTGTCTGTCGCTAGAGCATAAGTATTGACGTGAACAAATATATATTGAACGGTTTGTTTAGATGTTCGCTACATGTCATCTATAAATCTTTGAATCTACAAACGGACCGCTTTTTAGCCAAGTTAATGTTTGGCTAAAAAAGGTGGCTTTGAAAATTTAAAGTTCTATAAATTTCCTGATAGTAAAAATCTAAAATTATCTTTCAATTTGTTTTGTTTACGCAATTATTCAACGTTGGTGACGTAATCATCTAACACTGATGACCTGACAAATATCTAATTTTCGAATTTCAAGTATTTATCTAGAATATTGAGTTTACCAGTATACATATCGAAGCCAAAATATTTCTAACTTCATAATCATGTTGACAACTTATTTGCATGAAATTTTTTTATACTAGAAAGAGTGCTTTATACGTACATGCATTAGCTATAAAAAAAACTAGACCTAAAAAGCACTAAATTGAGCTACACTATTAAGGTAGTTCTTTGTATCTATAAAATTTTCAATTAAGATAATTAAGTCCAAAAAAATATTTTTTGTAGCTAGTAGCTACACCTCTATTAAGTTTGTCACAATAATAATAAAATTTGTTTGGTAACTACACTTCTATTAAGTTTATCACAATAAAATAAAATTTTGTTTGGTCCTAATTACATTATTACAACATAGAGATTCTATCATAACTTCAAAATCTTAATTATAGTCAAAGATATTCAAGAGTATCATATATAAAATATACATTTAATCCTAATTAATCAGATGAATTTGTTTAGTGAGTATGGATTAGTCAATTCATATTGTTATACTAAGATGATAATACCAAATAGTGTATGAATTGAGTACCACAATGTGGGAAAGGGTATTTACTTAACTATATACTTATAGTAGTTTATGATTAATTAATTGGAAAAACCATGTGACATCTATAAAACTTGGTTTATACGACCTCTAATCCCATTTTTTAATCAAAACCTCACCTGAATCCTCTCTCACTCTCACTCTCGAACTTGGAAGACTATCTATGAATGGATTTTGACGGGGTTTGTGGTATAGTTACAACGGAAGGGGGCGGCACCTAGGATTAAGAGAAGGCTCCAATAGAAAATTCACATAAAAATTTGGAAATAAATAACATAAAATATAAAGCCCGATGCCACATGCAGGCCTATGGTAGCGCCAGGTGCAATGACCCTAAAATGGTCTTTGGGTGATTAATTAGGAGATAACTTGAGACTTCATTCAAACTGTGTTACCGACCTCATCAACCGATTATATCCCATAATATAACATTACACTAAATATTAGAGAGACTATTTTTTATACTATTCGTAAAAAACATGATGTGGTGTTTGATGATATTTTTTTTAATGAGTTATAGAAGGAATCAAACCAACCGTCATATATATCCTATGTTCTATAATGATCTAAAAACTGATATTTCTGGCAATCTAAAAACTGATCTTTCTGGCAATATTATGTGGGGTGCGATCATTGACGGTTTCTTTTGACTATTATTGACACAATGAAAAAAAATTCTATATCTTTTTATATAAAGAAAACAAAAACATATTTTAAAATGACTTATTTAGACTGCCACTAATAGCAACCTTTATATTATAAAATTATTACTATATAAAAACATACTTATACCTGTTGGAAATTTAGTTATAAAATTGAAGGAATGAGCATTATTTATTTTTTACAAGAGAAAGCATTTAGTTTTAAATTTTTTTGGGTTAGATGAGTTTTTATGTTCTTTCAACCAACGATGAAGATAATTACACTGAAAAAATTCTAACTTAGCTACATAAAGTAATCACACTATTCTGACCAATTTGGCTTAACTTATATTTGCTTTAAATTTTATTGCTAGTGAAGAAACAATGATATTACACTGGAATTTATGAGGTCATCCACTTCCAAGGGATCAATGATTCGATTTAACAAACACATAGTCCATGTTCTCGTTCACATGCATGTGATTAACACAATGCTGATTATTGGGGAGTTGGAATCCTTAGTTTAGGGCTCTAATTAGAATCGTATATTATAACAACTTTTAATATATATATATATATATATATATATATATATATATATATATATATATTTAAGTATAGCTTTTATATATCAAAATTGGGTAGCACATGCTACACTGTACTAAGTTAACATCGTTAGAGAAGTTAAAAAAACAAATGAATTTATATAGAAAAGCCGTTCCAATGGAAATTGAAGCCTAAAACGAAACTGAAATAACTTCCTAATTTAGTACTTCAATATGATCTTTTTTTTCACAATAATATGAATTTGAGGTACATCAAATTAGATTTATGAGAATAATAGATTTTTTTCTTCTTCTTTTCAATCAAGAATATAAAGATGATCAAAATTTCAAGATATATAATAAGTGTATGAAGATAATGTAAAAGCCTAATTTAATATGAGGCCCAAACTGTGACATCCTACATCGCCCAGGGGAGTGATCCTTAAATGTATATTCCCATCCCTACCTAGCACGAGGCCTTTTGGGAGCTCACTGGCTTCGGGTTCCATCAGAACTCCGAAGTTAAGCGAGTAGTGCGTGAGAGCATTCCCAGGATGGGTGACCCATTGGGAAGTTGCTCGTGAGTTCCCAAAAACAAAACCGTGAGGGAATGGTAAGCCCAAAGCGGACAATATCGTGCTACGGTGGTGGAGTCCGGCCCGGGAAGTGATCCGCCCCGGGCCGGGATGTGACAATTTGGTATCAGAGCCTAACCCTGGTTGTGGTGTGCCGACGAGGACATCGGGCCCCTAAGGGGGGTGGATTGTGACATCCCACATCGCCCAGGGGAGTGATCCTTAAATGTATATTTCCATCCCTACCTAGCACGAGGCTTTTTGGGAGCTCACTGGCTTCGGGTTCCATCAGAACTCCGAAGTTAAGCGAGAAGGGGGCTAGAGCAATCCCATGATGGGTGACCCACTGGGAAGTTGCTCGTGAGTTCCCAAAAACAAAACCGTGAGGGAATGGTAAGCCCAAAGCGGATAATATCGTGCTACGGTGGTGGAGCGGGCCCGGGAAGTGGTCCCCCCCCGGACCGGGATGTGACACAAACTGCATGTCTTATATTCACCTTGCTTTTAGGCCGCCTCTATAATACAGTGATGTAAAAGCTACGTAATAATTTTTGTGTTTTTGAAAGTCTAATACGTTAGTATCAAAAGATAACAAAAATACTATTTTTACCACATATTTGTATTATCTCTCTAATAGAAATGAGACTTACATGTGTTCAGTTAGAAAGATAGTACAAATAATAATACAAATAGATAATGTAGCACTACTCAGAGAGTAAAGTTCAAGAAATGCGAAGTTCCTCCTAATGGGCTCGTACTCTCTGAAATTGTTCTACTTTCCAAAAGAAAGGCTGAGTTTTTATTGTGATCACACACTGCTAATTGGAAACTTTATACAATTTCATTGGTAATAAACTTGTGATTCTTTTATTTTAACAGAAGCTTATTTGGCTGGCCATGTTATATTAAAAATGAACCATTAATTGTTTAAAGTCAATTTGACTAGCTAGTTGACCAAAACAAAATCGACTGACAAGCAATTTCATGTAAAAAACTACTCTTTGCATTTTCTTTCAAGAGAAAAAAAAAAAAAACCCTACTCTAAATTAAAAAGTAAAGACCATGTCATTTATTGCACTCACTAATATGTTGACCTAAAATAGAATGTCATGAATTTTAGGCTTGACCATAACCCTGAGCAAAATGTTAATACTGGTATCTTGGTACTAATCATATCATCACTAACATTTTATGTTCGCAATACAAATATGTAGAACAAATCTAACCACATGCGATAAATATTCCTACTTGAATTAATTAATCAAATTTTGGTATTGCTTGTATTTAGTGAGCCACATGAAAGAAAACACATATGGAGGTTTAATTTTGGAAAGAAGATCTTTCAAATCTTTCCCAAGGTTGTTATGTGTCCATATAAATTGGTATAAGATTATCTTTGTATTTGGAGCCGTTGATTTGTGAGGTAGGCGAGGTGTATATATATATTCTCCTAACGTTGTTTAAATCATTGGGTAGTCGCCAACTCGATTATCTTTTTTGCTAAACAATAATGAGATCAAGCTTTAAAAAGTTGTTGTAAGTGATATGAACATGGAGAAAGAGAGAGAGAATCATACTCTCTTGTAATCTTTTGGGCTCCTTTCTTAATCATGAATTAGACCTAACCCTAAATTTTAAATTTTATATATTCCCTTTCCTACCAAATAAGAGAAATGGAAAACGTTGCTTCTGGTTTGACCAAGAAAGAAGTGTGAAGACATGTTCGCAGACTACTAAAACTAAATATTTGTGAAGGAAGATGATGAATAGGAAAGAAGGATAAAAGAATATATTTATGTATACCTAAAAGGAAACTAAAATCTTTACCTACCCTCTAATTAGATTTTCTGGATAATAATTAAGACGTTCACCAAAAAACAAATTAAACAAAAAATTCATATGGTATATACAGGACCATATTCCATCTTATACATGTGTGTTTATCCATAAGCTGTTTCTGTAAAAATGGACGTAACCAACCCTATGGTCTGGCATTAGTGTTTCGATTTTGCGATATAGGGCAGATGTTGTCAAAACTTCCATATAATAAAGTTGTTGAAATTTGACCACAATAAGTCTAAAATCTCTAGAAAAGTTGTTATATATGTATTTTGATGTGCTAATCACATATATAATCTCATGAAGAAAAATACTTAAAGTGCATTTTTCAAAAAAGTAGGTAATGCTAGAGAGATTAAATTTCTAAACTACATGATGTGTCATCAATAGAAAAGAAGCACGTTAATCAATATTTAAGTAATAATCCAATATTCAATAGCCACATTATTTAGTTTATAATATTTAGTTCAAAAATTGGGTAATGCTAGGGAAACTAAATTTGTAAACAAAATTTTATAAACTAAATGACATGTAAGTTGATGATTGGATTAATACTCAAGCGTTGATAAACGTGTTCATTTCTATTGGTGACACATCATTTAGTTTGTAACTATTATTTACAAATTTAATCTCCATAGTATTGCCTTTAAAAATTTAGTCTGCTTAACATAATAATAATAATAAATAAATAAAAAGTACATAGCACTAAAGCAGGTGCTTCTAGCAAGCACTTTTAAGTGGTTTATTTTATTTTATTTTTTAAACTAATATATACTTTTAGAAACTTTTTTTTTAAGAAAAAAATTTGAACTTTTTTTAAACACTGTCAGAAGTACTTTTAATAACCTCAAATATACCCAAATCTTCCAATTCTTTACTTGATCTCCAACATGCAATTAGGTAATCCATATGTTGCATATTACCAGCCTCCTTATTATTAAAATATAAGTGATGCTAGAGAGATTATCTTTTTAGGTCATATTTGCAAACTATATAATTTGGCGGTTAATAATTGAATTGTTTCATTAAATCACCAAATTTGAATCCAACCATCAACCGTCACATCACTTAGTTTACAAAATATGATCTAAAAAGTGGTCTATCTACCATTTAAAGTTAGAGTAATGCTAGGTATATCAAATTTTTAAATCAAATTTGCAAATCAAATGATGCGTCATTATATGTAATAAACACGTTAATCAATACTTAATTAATAATTCAATCATCAACAATCATATCATTTGATTTATAAAATTTGGTTTAAAATTTTGGCCTCCCTTAGCATTACCCTTAAAGTTTACCCCAATTATGCCCTAGCCTCCACTTGACATCGGCAACATTCACATTCTCTAAGACCATTTATGACTCATTTACGTAACCATAATTGGAATCAAAATAAGAAATTGAATTTCAATTATGGGAAACCCTGGTGCTTACCAAATATGGAGGAATCAAATAGTTTGTGAGATCTACATGAATTTTGGAATCTAACTCCAATAGTTGGAGGAATTAGACTCCTACATTTACGTGGTATTTTGATTACGGGAGAAGGGAGGAATCGTGAATCCACTTTTTGTACCTATTATACCCTCACATAATCTCTAAATTCCAAACTTACCCTCCAACCCAACAGCAATCTAGGTGTTCTTTCTTCTTCCTCTAAGCGTCCTTCACACAACTGCGGCCATCCACCACCAGAAACCCCTACCGTTTTACCTTCCCCCCACACTAGCAACCTTCCCTTCCCATGAAATTAGTTACCAACAATTCATTGTACAAGAAGTTATGGAGAGAGGGAAAGGAACTTTTGTGGCTTTCAATCAAAGAAAAAAGTTGAGATCGAGAAAGAGAGAGAGAGTTACAGTGGATGAGTGGGTTATTTTCTTGTTTAGGATCTGTGGGGTGGGAAGGTGAATTTGGCTAGAGTTTTTCATTTGTCTTTTAATTAGATTATAAACAATTTTATTTAAATAATGAAATTATTCTATTTTTTTTCCTTTTATTTTATTATTTTTATTTTTTGAACAAATAATATTATCTACACAGAGAAAAGGTCGGGCTTAGCCTCACAATAGGCTAGCAACAATAATGTGATTCAAATTCGCCTTTGGTGAGAATCAAACCTAAGGCATCTCACTTAAAAGTGAAGAGGAATACCACTAGACTGTAGTACTAAGTGACATAACTAATTAAAATTTTATTAAAAATAAATATAGGGATGTAATAAACAAAAAATAACAAGGGCATTTTGGTAAACATATGAATTCTATTCCAGTTAAACAACTTATATGAACTTAGTTACTATTCTGATTTTAAAACATTTAAGTAAACATCGTCAATAGAAATTCAATTATGACTTATTCCTAATATTTTGGTTATGGTTACATAAACGAGCTTCTCCTTGGTGAGAATTAAGTTGGCCACCGAGCTTCTAGCAATTAGCATAGCTAGCATTTATAAATAAACAACAACTAGGAAGCCAGTGATATCCTCATGATTTCGCTTTTCTTGCAAGCACTTTTCTTTACGCGTGACTGAAAATCATTATAGGTTTAACAAATTAAACTACTTGTCCATGATTAATCAATTAATTAATCTACACTTGAAAAGATAAATATTCTCCCCCAATGCTAACGCGCTTGCTTCTTAGTAAGTACAGCCGGCCATAGAGAATGAAGGCATGCATGCATATTTCGATGAAAGAGAAGAAAGCTAGCCCCAAGGATCTTGCTATGAAAGAGGAGAAAAAGAAAAGAGAGAGAAGCTAGAAAACATTTCTTCCCCATCCTAAAAGTAGAAAGCATCCCTAATAAGATTATCAGCCACTAATCTGGCAGATTGGCAGTGGAGCATTGCAAGGCTGGTAGAATATACAAGCCATAGGGATGGCAAAAAAAACACATATCCCTATCAAATCATGCATGGGATATATCATTTATCACTACCAAACTCATATTATATATAATTATGTAGATATATATTCTCATTCTCTATCGCGTATATCATAATATCTATCACCTTTGCATGTTGCATTTGGAGATTTGTTTTTCTGCAATATTAGAGAGTGGATCACCAATGAAATATTGGGGCAAGGAGTAAGTGACTAGATAAGATTATGTAGCATGCAAAGCATTTCACACTATTGAAGTTTAAGGTTAGTGTCAAAATAGGCCATGAAGTTTTATTTTTTTCACATTATATTCTAATGTTTTGACATTTGTCTAATTTACACATTTCGTTAGGTTAATTGTATTGTCAACCATTTAATTCTAGCTGAACAACTAACGATTGAATATCAGAACATCAGAATGCAATGTAAAAAATTAAAACCTCATAACCTAATTTAAAATTTTAAAATTAACTTCAAACATTAATTTTGTAAAATGTATTTTGCTGTTTATTTTTCTGCAATATAAAACTGTTGGTGGCAAATGGAGTATTGGGGCTTGGAGTAAGTGAATAGATAAAAGCTTAGCAAGCAAAGCAACTTTAGATATTCATTTTGATCATAGTGATGATGATACTACTCATTTCATCAAAGCCAATATAATATGGAAATTCTTACAAGTGCGAAGCTTATATCTTCCAAAACCTTTCATGAAAAGAAGAGACGCTCATGGAATTCAAGGCTTTCATGCACATGCTTGCCTCTCCTCTTCCCATGAATATATAATCTCTTTTCATATACTCAGAGCTCCAAGTGGGGATTGAGATGATCAGTAGAGTGGGACAGACCCATGATTTTTTCCAACTCAAAACTAGGAAGTATGATTCTCTTTATTCTTATTTAAATAGTTACAATTAAATTATGTCAATATCTTATTTTGAATATTTTTATAAATAAAAAAGACAAAAAAGAAAATGTTAGAAAAAAAGGGAAAAAATATAATAATAAGAAGGGAGGAAATCCTAATCCTAAAGCTAATTGTGTATATCCACAAAGTAGTGTACTTTGACAGTCCTAGCTAGTAATTTCACACAAGTTTTTAAGTTATAATACAAACCCTAAAAAGTTAAACCTAGGTTTAATCACCATCACGATCAACTTAATTAAGAAAAGCTCTAAAACTTCACTTTGTAGCCAGCTTTTAGCAGGGGACGCGTGTCAAAATAGGACTATTCAAGTTGATACCGAAAGTAGAACATGATATGAGTTTCTCTCACCCTTCCGCGTACTAGTATGAACAAACATCTAGGGTTTATCCAGCAAAATTAACATGGTCAAATGTGTAACTTAGTATTACATTATATTGTGATAATTTTTTTATTTGTAAATGAGACGTTTTAAGTTTGATTTTTTAAAGACGAATTTAAACTACATTATTACTAGCTTATTGTGAGATTTAGTCATTCCTAACTTTCTTAGTATAAATAATATCGTTTGTTAAAAAAAAAAAAAACATAATAAAATGTAGCCAGTTAGATTCATGCGATCTAAGGCTAGATAGCTGACTAGAAGATTGTGGTTCGTTTTGGTTTGGCATGCATTACATCTAAATTCCCAAAGGTGTTAGAGAAAGTAACTATTTTTATAAGATAAGTGAGAGCGCTTTCTACCTACAAAAGTAGGTTACAATTCAATTTTTAAAACTAATTTGTGGGAGTAATCGAGTCTGCAAGTTATAAACTTAGTAATTTCAAACTTACTGAAAAAAAAGCAATATCGTATGATCCAAACATCTTGTTATAATTGTATAGTCGGTCACTTGCAAAGAAAAAACATATTCGTTTATATCAAACATTTGCAAATGACTGAACAACGATAAATATTTAGTATCAAACAATCTACTTAATGATTGATATAACCAAATGACAAACATTATAGTACTCGGCAAAAGGAAATCCTAGGGCTAGGGTCTCTTTTCTTTTTCGGTATAAAGAAAACACTACGGAAGTAATTCTTAAGTATAATTGTCACTATATCACGTGATGGTACAATCCATCCACTTTGTAAAATGCATTTTATTAATAATGTTATATCGTGAACTAAAATCAATTGGTAAAGGCACAAATGTGTCATTGGTTACTTCGTAAAAAACAATTAAAATAACTGGCATTTCATCCCTAACAAATGTGCTTGATAAATTAAGACTGTAATATTGTCGTGCGCGATAGATACAATCTTTATTTTTGAATACTGTATTGTCTTTTTTCTTTGGGTCAAATAAATACTATATATACTCTAAAACATACACTTGTTGATGGTGAACGAATGCATCATTGCTGACTTCAACAAAAACAAGTGAGATGGACAGATGAGATGGACAAATGTGGGACCAAGGGAAGCTGCTAGCGTGGTGTGAAACCGGTTGGTGGAATGGGCTTTGTGGGCCATTAGGGTCCAGTTTCCTCAAGTGAGCCCCAAACAACAACTTGGCTCCTTCCCTCCACGTGAGCACACTGCTCAGACATCCATGTCAGCATTTTCCGCCACGTAGGCACCAACTTCACGAGATATTTTTTTTTATTTTCAAAATAAATTATTTTTCAAACGGCTTTTCGAAATTCCCTGCGGGCCAAAATGCCATTTCTTGGATTATTATGATTTAATTTCCACTATCTATGTACTTATTTGATTTATGCATTATTTTGTTATATATAATTTAATTTTTATTTAAATTTTGTATTATTATGGGTATCATCTATGATTGTGAATGCAATTTCCCTACTAACATACATTTCAAATACTTTTGCATGGTTGAAATAGAGATGTGATATTGGTATAATATTATTTGTGATAATAATAATTGTCTTTTTTATAGGTCTAATTCATTTTAAATGCATGCCTCCAAGGGTGATTGAAGCGTTTTCCTAACCTCATTTCTTTTTAAAAAGGGGGACAATTGATGGCGAATCACGGTTATCTATCTCTTCTGGGTCCAGAGGAGGCTAGTTAGGAATTGCACTTCATTCAAGCAGTTTCGCATTTTACAAAGTATCAAACTCAGAACCTCATATTATTTTTTTAAAGAGCTGATGTTCACACATTTTCGCTAAACAACTTTTGGCGGTTCTTGTAACATCCCACATCGCCCAGGGGAGTGATCCTTAAATGTATATTCCCATCCCTACCTAGTACGAGGCCTTTTGGGAGCTCACTGGCTTCGGGTTTCGTAGGAACTCCGAAGTTAAGCGAGTAGCGAGTGAGAGCACTCCCAGGATGGGTGACCCATCAGGAAGTTCTCGTGTGAGTTCCCAAAAACAAAATCGTGAGGGTGTGCTGGGGGCCCAAAGCGGACAATATCGTGCTACGGTGGAGTCGAGCCCGGGAAGTGGCCGCCCGGGCCGGGATGTGACAATATGGTATCAGAGCCTAACCCTGGCCGTGGTGTGCCGACGAGGACGTTGGGCTCCTAAGGGGGTGGATTGTAACATCCCACATCGCCTAGGAGAGTGATCCTTAAATGTATATTCCCATCCCTACCTAGCACGAGGCCTTTTGGGAGCTCACTGACTTCGGGTTCCGTAGGAACTCCAAAGTTAAGCGAGTAGCGCGCGAGAGCACTCCCAGGATGGGTGACCCATCGGGAAGTTCTCGTGTGAGTTCCCAAAAACAAAACCGTGAGGATGTGCTGGGGGCCCAAAGAGGACAATATCGTGCTACGGTGGAGTCGGGCCCTGAAAGTGATCCCGCCCGGACCGGGATGTGACAGTTCTTAACCTCACTTGTTTCACACACAACATACAATTCCCCACAAAAATAAAGATTATCAAACAAAAATATAAAAAGTCCTTCATCTTGTGGTAGTGATGAAAACTTTCCCAAGAAAAGAATAATCCAATAAAATAATTGCAAAAAAAATATTCCAAGCCTCTTGAATATTTTTATGCAAGATCTAATAAAATAATATTAGAAAATATTGTTTATTATTATTTTTTTAAATAAACAAAAAACAAAATGCTTATGATTTGGAAGTGCATTTAACTCCCCACACTCCTATCACATGCACTTCTCATCTATATAAGCACCCCCAACCCCCTCCTCTCCCTCCAAACCAAACTCACTCTATTCTCTACATTTGCAAACCTCAACTTACAAAACCTTTTCTCTCAAGATCTTTGATCTATTTTCGACTACAACAACAAACAATCCCAACTTGTGTTTTGCTTGAAACCCATTACTCAAAATCCCACAAAATTCACACTTATAGTGTTTGAACTACTTTTTTGATCATAAACATGGAGAACTTGTTTCGATTAGCGGATCATGAAGATTTCTTTGCTCGCCGTTGTATCATGATCAATGGTCCAGTTATAGTTGGGGCCGGACCATCAGGTCTGGCAACGGCAGCCTGTCTCAGAGACCAGGGAGTACCCTTTGTCGTCCTTGAGAGAGCCGAGTGCATAGCATCACTTTGGCAAAAACGCACCTACGACAGGCTCAAGCTTCACCTTCCAAAATCATTTTGCCAACTCCCCAAGCTTCCATTCCCAGAAGACTTCCCTGAGTACCCAACAAAACGACAATTCATCGACTACCTTGAGTCATACGCAAAACACTTTGAGATCAACCCAAAGTTCAACTCCTGCGTTCAATCAGCAAGGTACGATGAGACAAGCGGTTTCTGGAGAGTCAAGACCGTTACCTCAACCGAGTCGACCCGGTCCGAGGTTGAGTATATTTGCAGGTGGCTCATAGTGGCCACAGGCGAAAATGCTGAGCGTGTCGTGCCAGAAATCGATGGCTTGTCGGAGTTTGGAGGTGAAGTTATTCACGCTTGTGAGTACAAGTCGGGTGAAAATTTCAGGGGAAAGAAAGTGCTTGTTGTTGGGTGTGGAAACTCCGGCATGGAAGTCTCTCTGGACCTCTGCAACCACAATGCCTTCCCATCAATGGTGGTTAGAAGCTCGGTAAGTCTTCGAATAAAGTACTTTAAAACTAAAAAACGAAATGGTTATCAACCGAGTCATTAATTTTCTTTAATAAATTTTAATATTTAATGGGATTCTAATAATTCTTGCTCTGTTTTTTACAGGTTCATGTTATGCCTAGAGAAATCTTCGGAAGATCGACGTTCGAATTGGCGGTTTTCTTGCTAAAATGGCTGCCAGTTTGGTTGGCTGACAAGTTCCTACTGATGTTTGCCTGGTTAGTGCTCGGAAGCATTGAAAAATACGGGCTGAAAAGGCCATCCATGGGACCAATGGAGATGAAGAACGTTGAAGGAAAAACCCCTGTTTTGGACATTGGTGCATTGGACAAAATCAAGTCCGGTGGAATTAAAGTTGTTCCTGGAATCAAGAGGTTCTCAACCGGTCAAGTCGAGCTCGTCAATGGCGAAACCCTCGAAATCGACTCCGTTGTTCTAGCCACCGGATACCGCAGCAATGTCCCTTCTTGGCTTCAGGTAAAAAAATGTTCCAAACTCCTCTTTTTCTTTCTTGAAGTTTAAAACTCGGCCGTATACAGTGTCTGTCACATCATATGTTGACGTGACAAGTCAACTGAGAATGATGTGACAAAAAGTGTATGTATACGACCGTTGATGGTAAAAACTTTCATGTTAACTTTGATCGTTGATTTTGGACTGGTGACTAATCTTGTTTTGTGCTATGTTTAACAGGAAGGTGATTTCTTCTCTAAGAATGGATTCCCAAAGCAGCCATTTCCCCACGGTTGGAAAGGAAATGCAGGACTTTATGCAGTAGGGTTCACAAGGAGAGGACTCAATGGTGCATCAAATGATGCCATGAGAATTGCACAAGATATTGGCAATGTGTGGAAGGGAGAAACAAAGCAGGTCAAAAAGAGAACCACAGCTTGCCATAGAAGATGCATTTCTCAGTTCTAAAAATATTTACCTATCCATTCAGAAGATTAACCACACACTTAATTAACTCTCATGGTGTAAAAAAAATGAAAAAAAAAAAAAATAGTGTACATGATATAAGGGAAAGAAAACAAGCAGATAGCACACAGAGACAGAGCCCTCTCCAGAGGCCCAAGTATTGGAAATGTTTGGGCATTTTGTATACTGAGGATGACGAGGCTTTTTTTTTATCTTCTTATTTTTTTATTTTTTTATTTTTTTCTGAATTTCCATACAGTTCTTTTGTATCATATTAATCCAATTATCACGTTCAATCACATATTTTCATTTCTCTTTCTATTTTCTTTCTCCATTTATCACATACTTTTTACATACAAGTAGAAATGTCAGTCTTATTAAACGATCATAATTACATACAATACTCAGTTCAAATGTTTTTTCTTATACAATCGATATTCTGCTTTAAACTAATATAGTTTACAAAAGTAATGATTCAAACTCAGATGTCTGGAGAAGTACATCAACTATAGCTAATATGGCTATCGCGGGTGCCAGCTTTTGCGGCTAAGCTCATGTGTAAACTAATTTGAGGTTCCTTCTCCCATTTCCTCTCCACCTTGCAGTAATTTTACATGGTTTTTCATGTGCAATGTTCCTAATTCGCAGCCAAGAACAACTACTTGAAGCAATATAGCTCTAAAAATAGTACTAAATCAGCTTAAACCCATGTTTTCCCCAAAAACCTATTAAAAAAAGGCCAGCCCACTGATTCAAAGTTTTTGAGATTGGCGACTAGCCATAAGCATCCATCATCAGATGGGTAGGACCCATCAATGGAAAAATGCATACTCAACTCTCTCTCTCTCTCTCTCTCTCTCTCTCTCTCTCTCTCTCTCTCTCTCCACTCTATCTCCCTCTCTCTAGAGAATTAGCCAAACACCATTCCCTTTAACAACTATTACCTTTGAGGTTTGACCAACTTAATGATCAAATAAAAATACATGTTTATTAAGCCTCTGTTGCCTCTGCACATGGATAGGAGCCACAAAGCCCTTCATGAAAATTACTTACAGTTAAATCTTCTCTGTAAAGCAATATCTAGAAATTGAAGGAATGCAGTTCAAAACTTTTACCTTTTGGAGTGATAATTTGTAATGTTGTGTGAGAATTAATTGTTTAAACATATTTAATTATGTAAAGGAAGCCAATAACTATACCTTTCTGCCAGAACACTAATGTATTTGGCCGGTAATATTTCTGAAAAACTTTTAAATGGCTCAGGTAGGAGGAAAGGGGAAAGGGCATTATGCATATAATGATATTAGCAGAAAGCTAAAGCTTATCGAACAGATGATGAGGTTGGTGTTATGGATAAACTTTTGAGTGTGATGGTGGGACGATCATGTGATATATACTAATTCACGTGTTATAATATCAGTAGATGACATGATTGGTAATACATGAATTTAGGGTATAGAACTGTTGATAAATATATACAAGTATTATAGCATGAATGGTAAAACTGGTACGTCAACGAAGAAGTACTCGGTGGTTGGGCAATAGATTAGGAAACTATATTTGGTTATGGCGTGTGATAATGACTAAGAGGTTATGAAGGTATATTGGTAGTGGTACAAATGAGCTGGTTCTAATCTGGACGTGAAAAAACAACTCAAATTCCTTTCATCCATAGAAAAATCTTTGTATCTGCAGCCACATATAAAGTTTGTTTTCTGTGAAAAAGATATCCAACAATCTATTCTTACACTGTTACACATTCTATGCTTCACCATTCTGGTAAAGACAATATATGTCACTCTCAGTATTTGTTAACTGAATCAAAGGGGGACAAAAAACTTCTTTGAATATATCAAACTAACTAATTTCCATGTGCCTTTACTTAGTTCTTACCCATTTTATGTTGCAGCAATATTGTCTTGTAAGAGAAAATATCAACCTCATCGAATGTAATTGATTCAATGTACAGAAGACAGATTGTAGGACAAATTTACACAAATAGAAACAAGACTATCAGTTTCTTCCCGTTTTCTGTGCAAAGACAAAAGATCAGATATAGCTAGGAATGTCATTGTGGAAGTAAAAGCAATCACGCATTGAATCAAATTAAGGACAGTGATAATGATGCATTGTCATATAGTTTAAATTTTGCCTACATTAGGAATGTCATTGTGGAAGTAAAATCAAACACGCATTGTTATGTAGTTCAAAATTTGCGTATATAAAGCAATGCGTGATTGACTTGAAATACGATCATAATGATATCGTCTTTGCATGATCAAGTTGGCATACATATAATAAGAACATTCACATATATGTTGAGAATGAATTCCACATGGATGGGAGGTGGGACCTTGCATGAGCTTATAAGTAAGTTGAGCTACTCCCCATATTGCCAATCGATTTTATGGTATAACCTCAACTCTTTATGGTATCAGAGCAAGTTGTCCCACGTGTGAAGCCTGAGCCTAACAGCCACACGTGCTCCACGTCATCGATTCATTTGTAACGTGTTAGGCTTGAAAAATCGTCACACATGAGATGCCGTGTTGAGAATGAATCTCACATTGATGAGAGGAGGGACCTTGCATGAGTTTATAAGTAAGTTGAGCTATTCTTCATATTGTCAATTGACTTTATAGTGCAACCTCAACTTCTTCACTACACACACAAAATCGTATCCATTGAGTAAAAAAACTCTATGAGGCAACGCATCCATTAGGCTTTACAGAAAAACGAAGTCTCTTAAAAACACCCCACATGAGAACCCCATGCTGCAGCTGATTCAGAATCCCAAAAATGATTTCAATTGAAAGAATGAATGATGCTCTTTCAAGTCTTTCACCACCACAACCTCAACTCACCTGAGCAAACTGAGCCTTTCTAAAAAAAAACATGACTGCGATAACATCTACAGTTATTTGTTTGCTCCTCTCTCTCTCTGTTATTTTCCAACATCTTCTTCATAAACGGGTTTTTTCTGCCGGTAACACTAAAAATAACACATGGGGATGGCCACGGTTCTTCTCCGCCGCAATCACATCACTATTAACTTCTCTTTTGATTGTTGCTCAAGTGAACCATCAGACTTTGTGTTCCTTCACATGCCATGTCTATCACAGGCTGGTGTTAGTGGACCTATATGGATCATCGAGGATTTTGGATCTTAAGTAAAAGAAACGCATCACTTCATTTGGGCCAGTAGGGTTTCTGACCATAACCCTAAATATATCAATCAGGAACAGGCAGCAAATTAAGACACAGTCTGAAATTAGCCAATAAAGTTTTAGTTCTCTTTCAAATGTCATGTTGCTTTCACGAACTCCAGCTGCATGCAGTGTTTAGTACTTTCCAAGTACAATTGAATTGAGTGGTGCAGTGGTTCGCTGGAATCTAGATTCTATTTGAAGGAGGTTGTCACATAGTTAAGTCTATTTAGATGTCATCCATGCATCTTATGTTTTCATTTTTGGTTTTTTCATAAGAATTCATCATTAATAGTCAAAATTTAACTTTTAAATTCATAATTAACAGGTTTTATAAAAGCTTTTAAATATAACAAAACATTCACATCAACATATGAATACCCTCCAAAATAAAATAAAAAACAAACAAAACACCGAAGAGATGGCGGTTTCTATTCTTTTTTTTTCTTTTCATTTTAGGGTATTGATTATTGTCATCTCCCAATATAGAAAATTAGAAAGAGGAGCATGGTAAATTTTTATTCATTTCTTAGTTGACAAAACCCTCTCTATTTGAGGGTAGTTAGGTCTTTTCAAGATGAGTTTTGGCTATATTTAAAATAGTTTATAAAAATTGACATGTATGAATTTAGGGACAAACAAATTTTGGCTACAAGTGATAAAAACTGACATTTATCATTTTGAGGGTATAGTTAGCAAAACCCTCAAATCTTTCAAAATTAAAACTGACATTTACCATTAGGTTTTGAGGGTAGTTAGGTATTTTCAAGTGGAGTTTTGGCTATATTTGAAATGTGGGACATAAACTGCCATTTTCCATGATTGAGGTTGTGCCATTCCCATATGGACCATGCACGCACACTGAGTCACTGATTGCACATGCAGTGAAGAGACGAGTGCAAGTCCTCTGCAACCCTAAGCCTGAAACCAGCCAGCAATGAGTCTCTGACCATGCAGCAAGCCTTGCCGAACACAGAGACACAATTCATACATTTGTTGTATCATTATTTATCATGCTTTGGTTTGGAATTAAATAGCAGCGAGACAGAAAATTGATGGGGTTCTTGGCTTTACTAAGATATGCATGGATATCTGATTAAGATGCAATTTAATAAGGAAAAATTGGAAAATAGGCACATTTTGTTATGAAAGCAGATCATACACTTTTTACAAATATGAAGGAGCTGATATCATAGTTCGTCATCATCTATTTGGGGATTTATTGACGAGGAGGAAGATTTGGATGTCTCAGTCACGTGATAAGTGCTATACTCACATGACCGGGATACAGAGGAGACAGACTATGTCGTCACTGGTCACATAATCCTATACTTACATTAGTCGGATATAGAGAAGGTCGTCACCGGTTATGTGATGAATCCTATACAGTATACACACATGGGGATGTACTTGATGACCTCCAAGAATCCACTAATCTAGAAGGACAAAGCCTACAATAACATACAAGGCTGATCGTAGTTGTACAAGCAAAATGGTTATATCTATTGCTTGAAATACACAAATATAAAAATGTATAACTTATCTAACACTTGTTTTTATTCTTTCTTAGAAAATAAATCTTTATGTAAGACGGCTGATATTGATTAAAAAATGAACATGCATAAATGTTATTGAAAATGTATCTGCAAAATGTCTGGATGTATTGTTGGCAAGATATTAACGGAATGTTTATACTTTATAGTACATTATTTTTTCTAAGAACAAACGTTTGTTCAATAGCCGGATTATTACCCAAAATTATTAGTGTTTATTTTTGGTAGAAGGAGGGAGTTAAATCTTTATCAAAATTGAGAAAGATAAAAAAAAAAAAGAAGGGTACCTCGGCCCAAAGAAACATACACGCTCCCTAAGATGGCCCTTATACAAAAACCTAAAGGTCCATAAGTCCATATCTTCTTGCTGGTTAATGCTTTTCATATGTGGCTTTCGTTCTCCTCAGTCCAACTGCCAAAAGCCTCAAATCAATGGCAGCAAAAGCCCAGTTCCTGTTTTCACTTTTTAATCAGCCACTGAATGACAAGGAAAATGAATCCAACTGTCAAAAATCCAAAAGAGTAAGAGAACACAATGAAGAAATTTAAGATTTTATCATAAAATTAAGGATTGACAATGCAAAAAGTAATTTAATTTCTTCTAAATTCTTACAAAGTTTTTCTTTCATCGATGTGAGAATCATTTATTTCATATTTTCACACGTTCTCTCGTATATAAGAAATTTTCAAACCAAACACGTAAAAAATATGAATTAAACAACGTATAGCATGTGTAACTATTAAACTTAACACAAACATGGACCATCATTTTTCGATACCATAAAAATAATTTAAAGTTACATCATAAGCAATTATAGGAGACCCAAGCCTGACAATATTTCTCCTTCACCTGTTGTACAGCTTTTTACCTTCGCATTCTCATTTGTCAACAAAAAAGGCGGAGGAAGCAGGTAAAGTGACCGGTAGATAGGCCGAAAAGCCAAGCAAAAAGCTCCCAAGAAAGCTGAAGCCACAGAGAGAGAGAGAGAGAGAGAGAGAGAGAGAGAGAGAGAGAGAGACAGCAGCAACAGCAATGGCAGTCTCATACAATCTCACCAATTTCGCATCCGTTTCTCTAAATTCAGCTCGCATTCTTTCTTCTGCAAACAAGTCATCCATTTGCTCTCTTCCCTTCAGCAATAATAACAGTCCGGGAGGCAGCTCGAGCACCAGCCTTTCCAGCGTCCATGGCAGCTCGAGACGATGGAGACCCATGTCGGTTCAGGCCATGGCTTCCTCCTCCTTCGGGTCTCGGCTCGAAGAGAGCGTTAAGAAGACGGTGGATGAGAACCCAGTTGCCGTCTATTCCAAAACTTGGTGTTCGTGAGTGCATCTTTTCAAATCTCCTGTGCTTTTAAATTTCGTAAATTTGCAATTTGGGTGTTGATCTTGGTGTAAATTTGGTTTCTTTTCGAGAAATTTTGAATTCGGTTTTTGGGAAATTGTGTATGAAGATACTCGTCTGAGGTGAAAACGTTGTTCAAAAGGCTTGGCGTGGAGCCGATCGTGATTGAATTGGATGAACTGGGTACGCATTTTTTACCATTACGTGGCAATGCTTGAGTTTGCAGTTCAGTCCTTAGATTTAATGTGAATGTTAATTGAGCTTTAGTTTTAGTTTTCTGTGTTTCACAATGTGGTAGAATAGTTGGAATAGAAAATATGATGGTAGGTTAGCAGAACATCTGTAGAAGGTGTGAATATTGAATAGTATTCAAGATCAACGTGTGAGCTCCATTCGCCTTTCGAACGGAAAGGTTGTAGGAATGTCCTCACGTTTCTGGGGATATCCTAATGGTCGAAATAATGTTTCTAGAATCAAGAAAATAAGTTTGCTTTTATACACAAAGTTCAAAGGTTTTTGTTCCCTGAATTTAATAGGTTACGCATCTGTTTGGCTTTGTTTTAATGTTGAAGAATCATGTTTGAATCCGTCGCTGAATTTGAAAGCTATTTCTCTTGTTCAGGTCCCCAAGGGCCACAGCTACAAAAGGTATTGGAGCGGCTTACAGGACAACATACCGTCCCAAATGTTTTTATTGGTAAGTAACTCTTTGTAATTCTTAGTTAATCTAAAAAATCTCGAACATGTTCAATTTACAACCTGAGCTCCCATCCTTGGATTCATTTGATGGATCCAAGGGTGGACCGGTATGTTAGGCTACTTATGCTGCAGCTCCACATAGCTTAGAAAGAATATTTATTCTAGAAAGTATCTCAACGCGATGTTTATTGCAATTTTGTACAATTTCAGTTGTCCTTAATACTTATTATACACAGTTGTTGATAAGTGCAACGGTATCACCCATTGTTGATGAAGAATGTAATCTTTGAGCAACAAATTGTTTATCTCCTCCAACAAAACTAGAGTAGTAGTCTTGTGGATGTTATCTATATGTAGTTCGGCGTTGAATGTTATCCAAAAGGTGAATTGCTGTTTCCTTTTTTCTATTCTCGTCTCAAACACGCAATCTTCCTTTTTTACATTCTTTTCTCCATACTCACTCTCAAGGTTATATTCCCTTCATTTTTTCTCCTTTCAAACACTGAATCTCATCCTCCAAGGTTACAAACAAAAGTAAAGACTAAAGAAACCTCCTCGAACTCTCTTTTCACTCTTTATTTTGTTACTGAGCAATTGCCGGAATAGAAATGAAACTTCTTGGGTCCTTTAACAGTCTCTTGTGTCAATGCTAGAAAATTGTGATATTATCTGTCTCTAGCCCCCTGTTAATGGTCACTCAGTGAAATACGGTAAGGTTTAATTAGAAAAGAAATTATCATTTTGTTAGATTTTGACTTCATAGTAATCCCATCCTCAGTACGATTTCTCAACAGTAGCTTCATTCAGTAATAGGCACTATCTGAAGAAAGATATTACCGACTAATGGGTTTGAACACATTATAAGTTTTTCATATTGCAATTTCTACTATTGATCTTAATGTTTGTTTAATAATAAATTAGTAATAGAAGCTCATACTTCTGTTCCTTTCCATGCAGGTGGGAAACACATTGGTGGTTGTACAGGTATCATATTCTTACATGAATGGTCGTCTTTTATGGCACTGGTTTTTAACAAAACAGTTTTGCTTTTTTTTTTTTTTTTTTTTTTTTGTGTATTTTTCACGAGTGGGCAATTGATTATACTCTTAAAAAACATAGAAGACCAATGTGACAAGAAAGTTAAGAAAAGCACAGGCAAATGTGTAGTGACCATCTCCAACAGCCTAGTTAAATGAGACTTTCTGGCTACTTTGACAAAAAATGCAGAAAAACCAAAGCTCCGACAGGCTAGCTAAATAACTAGCTAGATTTAGCTAGGAGGAGGGGGAGAGAGAGAGAGAGAGAGAGAGAGAGAGAGAGAGTTAGATTTTTGCTAAACATTCAAAACTATACAATTACATTGTTCGTGGGCTTCAAGAGAAGAAAAAGGGCTTGGGTTGTTAAGTTTAGGAAAATAAATATTTTAACTTTAAGCTAAAATAGCTAGTATTGTTGGAACGTGGTGGCTAGCCATATTAACATGTGGGTCATTTGGCTAGCTACAATATCAAAAATTTAGCTAGTATTGTTGAGATGCCCAAACTCGTCTCTTTTTGGGTCAACAGTTGTATATCTTTGTGTTGGCCGTGCTGGATAGTTATAAAATCTTCCGTGACAAAGGAAAATCTTAAAGAGAACAAAGTTAAAACAAAGGGAAACTATTTTAATGTCTAATGTTGCTCTTACATCTGATATGCAGACACTGTGAAGTTATACCGAACAGGTGAACTCGAAACTTTACTCTCAGAAGCGAGTGCTAAAAATACACAAAGCTAAGCTCGACAGCCCAGCGTGCATTCACTTACAGAGCCTGATCTCCTCGCAGTCTGATTATTCGAAAGAAAAAGACGCTCAATTTCTACCTCGACAAATTTCATTGATCAGAGAAAGTACACTGTGAATGCAAATTCATTTTCATAATACCTTTATGATTCGACAGTTAATGAAGGGTTTTTGAAGATTACACAAGCTGTTGCATTTTTTATATATCTGATATGACTCCTTACTCTTGAACCTTTATTCGTGTTTGGTTCATGTATATATATTAAGAGACTTGGATATCAAGAATTTGCTGGCTTCGTAAACTTCTCCCTTAGGCCTTTAAAATAGGCCAACAGTTGACTTGGATCAGGATGATTTCCTTTGATCCCAGGAACTTCCCTGAAACTTTTAATCCATGCGTGCAAGCGTGGGAAGCTATCGACGTCCAGCACTTTTACACCAGCCGTTTCTTCCATGACCTCAATCCAGAATGCTATCCATCCAAAAGATAAGTCTGTCATTCCGATCTCATTTCCGTCAAAAAACTTCTTCTCACCAAGGCCATGCTCTTCTAGGATTCTCAGATGTTCTTGGGCATCTTTTACTGCTCTTGCTAGATCTTCGCCAACAGCTTTGTAGAATCTAATAAAGCTTTGCTTCTGAATTACACAAAAGAAAACTAGTCAGTGAAGACATTGTATTATGTCAAACGGGGGTAGAGTCAGGGAGGTAGGATTACCTTGTCGTCTCCAAACTTGGTCCAAAACCGAGCCACGGCCCTTGCGTGAGGGTCATTTGGCAGCAGAGGGTTCTGCGGCCATGTCTCGTCGATGTACTCGAGTATAACCATGGACTCTGCAATACTTTTTCCTCCATGGACAAACACCGGAACCTTCTTATGCACCGGGTTATGGCGAAGAAGCAAATCAGTCTTGTTAAAAATGTCCTCTTCCAGATACTCATATTTGATACCCTTGAGATTCAGAGCCCATGTAACCCTGTAAACATATGGACTTGTCCAGAACCCTATTACCTTCACTTCCTCCATATTCTTCTTGCTTGTGGTTGTCTTCTTACTCTGGTCTGGTGGATGCTATATATTGCTGGTTGGATGCAGTTCAAACTTGCGTGGGCTCCAAGCTGTCTGTAAAGGAGGTCACATGGAGATTACGAATTATAATACCGTCTTATTTGACCTTGAGTAATATTTCATATAAACCTACACTTAGTCTTAAGTCTTGTCGGTTCATGTATCTATCTAAGATAGATATATATATATATATATATATATATATATATATATATATATATATATATATATATATATATAACTTAATTCTAACAACTCTAATTTTTTTTCTACACAAATCAAAAATCCAGATTTTTAAATCCTTATGCTCCGGACACTAGTGGATCCAATTTCAGAAATTCGTGCTCTCGGAGCTATACGTGGCAGAGAAACGTTGGTGGTCTTGGGGAACACACAAATTGCTTTGAAAAGTCAGCTCATTTGGTCAGAAGGCCAAGAAGAAATAATCAACTTCTTGTTAAATTGCTAAATCCTTTTTTCCATTCTCGTCTCCAAACTCAATCTCAAGGTTATATTCCCTTCATTTTCTCTTTTCAGACACTGAATCTCATCCTCCAAGGCTACTAAAAAAGCTAAAGACTAAAGAAAACTCATCGAACTCTCTTTTACACTTTATTTTGTTACTGACCAATTGCTGGAATAGAAACGACACTTCTTGGGGTTCTTTAACAGTTTGGAGATATCTTGAGTCAATGCTATAAAATTGTGATATTTGATTACAAAGATAACCAATCTTTGGGGCAGTTTTAGAGAAGACAGGTGGGCTATTCTCATTTGGCCACATTATGAAGTCAGTAACTTGGGTACTCCCTAGCGAGTACCCAAGTATCGTCCAAAAAATAAAAGATCAATGTGACAAGAAACTTCAAAAACATAGGCAAATACGTAGGGAGCATCTCCAACAACCTACCTACTTTAACAAACATGAAGAAAACCCAAGCTCCAACAGGCTTGAAGAAAGACCAAGCTCCAACAACCTACCTACTTTAGCTAGGAGAAGTGAGAAAGTTAAATTTTTGCTAAACATTGAAAACTATAAATTGCATTGTTTGTAGGCTTGAAGAGAAGAAAAAGGGCTCGGCTTGTTAATTAGTTTAGGGAAAAACATATTTTAACTTACTAAAATAGCTAATATTAAGTGGAAGTGGTGGCTACCCAAATTAACATTTGGGTCATTTGACTAGCCACAATAACAAAAATTTAGCGAGTATTGTTAGAGATGCTCGAACTCTTCTATTTTTGAGTCAACAATTGTTTATCTTCCGTGACAAAGGAAAATCTTAAAAAGAACAAAGTTAAATCATAGGGAAACTATTTTAATGTCTAATGTTGCTCTTACTTCTGATATGCAGACACTGTGAAGTTATACCGAACAGGTGAACCCGAAACTTTACTCTCAGAAGCGAGTGCTAAAAATACACAAAGCTAGGCTCCACAACCCAGCATGCATTCACTTGCAGAGCCTGATCTCCTCGCAGTCTGATTATTCGAAAGAAAAAGAAGCACAATTTCTACCTCGACAAGTTTCATTGATCAGAGAAATTATACTGTGAATGCAAATTCATTTTCATAATACCTTTATGATTCGACAGTTAATGAAGGGTTTTTGAAGATTACACTAGATGTGCTTGAAACTATTGACGTATGGAATGCACAAGCTATTGAATTTTTTTTGTATCTGATATGACTCCTTACTTTTTAACCTTTATTCGTGTTTGGTTCATGTATATTAAGACTTGGATATCAAGAATTAGCTGGCTTCGTAAACTTCTCCCTTAGGCGTTCAAAATAGGCTAACAGTTGACTTGGATCAGGATGATTTCCTTTGATCCCAGAAACTTCCTTGAAATTTGTAATCCTTGCGTGCAAGCGTGGGAAGCTATCGACGTCCAGCACTTTTACACCAGCCGTTTCTTCCATGACCTCAAGCCAGAATGCCATCCATCGAAAAGACAAGTCTGTCATTCCGATCTCATTTCCGTCAAAAAACTTCTTCTCACCAAGGTGCTCTTCTAGGATTCTCAGATGTTCTTGGGCATCTTTTACTGCTCTTGCTAGCTCTTCGCCAACAGCTTTGTAGAATCTAAAAAAGTTTTGCTTCTGAATTACACAAAAGAAAACTAGTCAGTGAAGACATCATATTATGTCAAACGGGGGTAGAGTCAGGGAGGTAGGATAAGAGTTCACAATTATGAGAACGTTTTCACCACGGGTTGGCCTTGAATAAGAGTTCACAATTATGAGATTTATAGATGACAACTTTGTTTCTATTTTGTGAGTATGGTACTTGAGAAACCAAACTCCACATGAATGACTTAGAATTAATGTTTCTTATACTTTAAGCTTATTGTTGGACAGATTCATTATTCAAATAGAATAGGGTCTAGTTATGTTCAGGGCTGATGTGTGTTTAAGAGGTTTGGTGTTACATGTAGGCCTCGTCGAGTTGGTTATGGCAGTGTGTTTCAGGATTTTAAAGGCTAATTCCTTGGAATTTTTTGTTCTAACTTGAAGATTCCTATCTCTGTGGTGGCAGAGGTAATAGCGATAATTAAAGCTATTGAATTAGCTTCAGTTCAGGATTGAAATTTTATTTGGTTAGAAGTTAATTTTTCTTTGGTTGTTGACTTCTCGCGTTCTCCTCAATTGGTGCCTTAGCAATTGATGAGAGTGGGAGTGGAGGAATTGCTTGCATAAAATTTTCCAAATGCATGGTAGATTGGAAGAATTGTCTCCGGCAACTTCATCAAATGCAATTTATGTGTACACATATTTATATAGAATGAAATCAGGTTGTAGATGATTTAGTTTCATTTGGGACAAATAGTTATGCTTATTACTTGTGGTCTAGGGTTCCAAATATTGTAGCCTCTGTCCATGTTCGTGACACTTTGTTTTGTCCTTATTATCGTTTTCATTGTTCATTTTGTCTTTGCTAGACTTGGCATAGTCCTCCGGCTTGTATCTTTATGGTTTACTTTCATTTATTATCAATAAAAATGGTGGAGGGATGGGGCACGTGGTTCTTTGGAGGAGGGTAAGTGTCTTACACACGACCATTGCCGACTAATCTCACCTAAGTTTTTCTCTATTTAGCAAAAAAAAAAAAAAAAAAAATCTGTAGTTTGTGTCAGATTCTTTATCTCTCTTCCTCCTCCCCAGAAATATAATGATCACAAGTGAAACAATTACTGAGAGCTTCAATAAACACATCCATAAGTCCATGAAGATATATGTGTGTGTGTGTGTGTGTGTATGTATAATTGTTTATGATTCTGCTTAAGCAATGAGTGTTGCTCTTCGGTCCTTGTAATACGTTAACATTGTGCTGCGCTCGGGAAGGTTTTGTTTGATTGCTGGGAACTCCTTCAAACTTGTATCCATGCATGCAACCGAGGAAAGCTTTCAGCTTCCAACACTTTAACCCCAGCTACTTCCTCCAGTACTTCCAGCCACCAAGATATCCACCCAAATGCTAAATCAGCCAATCCAATCTCTTCGCCGCCAAAAGACTTCTAATTTCTCAGGCCATGCTCTTCCAAGATTTAAAGACTTTCCTGCGCTTCCTTTATAGCTTTCACTTGTTCTTCCCCAGTTGTTAAAAAGAAACCAAGAAAAGCTAGGTTCTGTGACAAAATATATCAGGGTTAGTTTTTGCGTTTACATCAAAGATTTTTATGGCCGAACAGTATGACAAAGTCAGTTTGTAGTTCAATACAATGTCAATATAACAGTCATATATCCGAATAAATATTCGTAAGTATTCAATCATTCTGATAACATCATATGTCTTAGACTGTCGAGAACAATTACCTTATCCTCTCCAAACTTCACCCAAAACCGAGCTTCGGCTCTTTGGTGAGGGTCTTTCGGAAGCAAGGGCTTGTGTTGCCATGCCTCTTCAATGTACTCAAGAATGACAACTGATTCTGCAATCGGTTTCCCATTATGAACAAGAACAGAAACCTTCTTGTGCACTGGGTTGTACTTTAGAAGTTCCTCACTCTTGTTAAATAACACATCCTCTTCTTCAACATACTCATAGTCCACACCCTTGAGTGTTAGAGCCCATCTAACCCTGTAAACAAATGGACTAGACCAGACTCCCAGCAATTTCACTTCTTCCATTTTTGTTATGCTGTGGTACTAGTGATACCTTATTTTTTGTAATTGGATTAACTATTTGTGCTTGAAGTAATCAAGGGGAATATTTGACATTTCCCACGTAAAATACAGGGTGGTGTTATCTATACACTAATTTTTATCTTCCACATAACTTTTTTCAAATTTTGACCTTTTGAATCTTGAATTAAAGAAGTTCAAATTATAGAAATTAAAAAGGTATGTACAACGTAAAAAAAAAAAAGTAAAGAAAAGTGTGGATGTCATTACCCAAAATATATATCATATTTGGGTGATTGTTAAATGGTCAACAACACATACAATTCAAAGGTGCATCTGTACGTCAGCGATGATGTCACAACAAGAATTCAAGAACAGTGAACATGCAAATTAAGTTTTTATTAATGGGTTCTATTACCAATAATTAAAGATGATATATGATATTTTTTGGGGAGGCTATTACCCGTTTGTTTTCTAACGCTGACCGCATTCATATATTATCTCACCTACATGATGTTAATAAAAGCTCTATAATACTGCCACCTAGAAATAAAGAAAACCATGCATATTGTACATTTCAAAGAAGTGTGTTATGGTCAATCAATTGCTTCATAATTTGATATGTGATATCTGTTTATCAATCGTTGTGGGGGTTTTATAATGCATTAAAATAGCCAATAATCGTGGACGATTGGAAGTAGTAAAATTATATGTTATCCATGACCGAAAGTAGCAAAATCATATGTTATTGTCACTAGTACATAAGATTTTAATCAAAGTAACAACGCATATGTTTATCTTAGGAGTCAAAATGTGTGCAATTTGCACTTTAATTGACTTTTCAAAGTCAATTAGAGATAAAGAGAAAAGTACACTTCATTATTCATAAGTAGTTAACAATATTCCTCAGATCTCTTCTTTGGAATTAATTTTTTTTATATGACCAGACGTCTCTCCCTAGCACGAGAAAAAAGAGAGTAGGAATATGGAGACCTATAACTCCAGTAGGCCATGGAAGTGTACATGTAAATTTAAGTGCAAGTTTTTATTTTCTGGAAATTGGACAGTCCAACTAATACAACATGACAGTAACAAAGAAGTGACACCAGCTAGCACTAGCTACTTATTAGCTAGAATATATTGTTCATGATTGTGCTGAAGCAACAACTGTTGCCCTTCGGCCCTTGAAATAGTTCAACAATGCATTGCGCTCAGGTAGGTTTTCTTTGATTGTTGGGGATTCCTTGAAACTTTGAATCCATGCATGCAAGCGAGGAAAGCTATCTCCTTCAAATACTTTAACACCGGCTGCTTCCTCCAAGACTTCCAGCCACAAAGCTATCCAACCAAATGCTAAATCAGCCAACCCAATCTCGTTGCCGCTGAAGAACTTCTTGTTTCCCAGGCCATGCTCCTCCAAGATTTTAAGATTTTCCTGCGCTTCTTTTATTGCTTTCACTTGTTCTTCGCCAGTAGCAAAAAATAACCCAAGAAAAGCTCCGTTCTATGTTGGACAAAACATTTGGGTCAGTTTGTGTTTAAAATGTTACGTAGCCAGACAGTCTAATACGTAACGTTAGTATACCATTAATCTCAATAACCTATTTAAATAAGAATAACTCATGCTCAATCACATGGATACCATAACATGCTAAACTAATGTCGAGAGCGATTACCTTGTCCTCTCCGAACTTAGCCCAAAACCGAGCCTCGGCTCTTTGGTGTGGGTCTTTCGGAAGCAAGGGGTTGTGTGGCCATACCTCTTCAATGTACTCAAGAATGATAATGGACTCAGCAATTGGTTTCCCATCATGAACAAGAACAGGTACCTTCTTGTGCACTGGGTTGTACTTTAGAAGTTCATCACTCTTGTTGAATAATACATCCTCCTCTACATACTCATACTCCACACCCTTGAGCTTTAGTGCCCATATAACCCTATAAACATATGGACTAGCCCAGGCTCCTAGTAGTTTCACTCCTGCCATTTTTGTAGTTTTTGTGTTGTGGTTCCTGATTTGTTATGCTGGGTTTCTAGATCTATTTATACCCCTCAATTAGATCGGCTGCTTGTGCTTCAAGTACATGGCTTTGGGAATTTAGGGAGGAATTGGCTTCTTTCACATAAAATATTATTGGAAGGTGCATGTGGACGCGAGTGATTTCACTTCTGCCATTTTTGTTATTTTTGTGTTGTGATTCCCTGATTGGTATGCAGGGTTTTTAAGTTTATTTGTACCCAACAATCAATTTGGCTGCTTGTGCCTCAAGTACATGGGTTTAGGATTTTGGAGGGGAATTGGCTTCTTTCATGTAAAATTACTTTTCACTGGTGTATAGTTCTTAGTAGTACGGAAAATGAATAGCTGAAATTAATGCTACATAGAATTGAAGTCGCACCATAAAATATAATATAATATTCTTAAGTTATTGTTACTCAGTATTACGATTTAGTAATATTTCTTTTTACCTGGAAGTGAAAGGTCTTAGGTTTGAATCTTGTGATTGGCAAATTCGATACCAAATTAGGCTGCCCATTGTGTGGCTTTATCGAACTCCCCCTCCCCTTAGTGTAAAAATATTGATGTACTAATTAAAAAAAAAAAAAAAAAAAAAATATATATATATATATATATATATTCTTAGGTTACTTAGTCAAGGGCCATCCTTAATGTAAAAATATCGATATATTAATATATATATATATATATATATATATATATATATTAGGTTACTTAGTCAAGGATCCTTAATATAAAAATATCGATATATTATATATATATTAGGTTACTTAGTCAAGGATCCTTAATGTAAAAATATCGATATATTAATATATATATATATATATATATATATTAGGTTACTTAGTCAAGGATCCTTAATGTAAAAATATCAATATACTAATATATATATATATATATATATATATATATATATATATATATATATTCTTAGGTTACTTAGTCAAGGGTCATTATAAATAACTCACTGGAAACATAAATGGGGTGCATGTACGTTAGCGATGATGTCACACAAGAAATCATATATGTATCCACAGCTCACTGGCCTCTCTCCTGCAGGTGGTTCGATCAAAGACAAATTTTTTTTTTTGTTGCCGGTTCAAATGTGGTAGATAGATAAGGAAATCTATCTGCAAGGCCCGGTCAATAGCACAAGTCGCACACTTTCATAATTCATTGTAGATAACTTTAACGAAAAACATCAGGTAATGTTTATTTTAACGAAAAATCATATTTTTATACTAAAATATCAATCATGGTACTATTCATTCGACCCTTTATTTGGTCCTTATCGTTAAAACTCAAAGTTTTCAAGCCATTTTCATTAGTTTTCTTTTCATTTTATCCTTTGCTTCAATTATGAGTGTAAAAACAATATATAATACATTTTTGTAGAATTGGAGAACTAGTTGTGGGCAGGGACGGATCTATTAAGGGACCGGGGTGGTCCCGGAACCACCCGAAAGCTCAGATAAATAGTTGTGAGGATCTTCAAGGACCACCCAAGTCTAGGTAGTGGTGAAGAAGAACAGCAGCCATGACGAAGGAGCCTCGTTCCAACGAAGAAGACAATGCAGAGCAACCTTTTGTCTCTGTTTGTAATCAATCTCCAATGAGGCTGCTCTACCTGGCGCACTCATTAATAAGAAATTCATGAAATAGGACATGGCTTCTATGCTAACAAAAGTAAGATAATATCAAGAGGTGTGGTGCTTCAGATGTAAGACCTTTTGACTTCTTTTGCAATTGGTGGCTAATGAGGCTGCCCCACCTAGCCCATAAATTAAAATAATAAACCAAATTTTTAATATAAGTATAACTTTTTTAAAATAATAAACCACCTCTTTGTTTTATCTTTTTGCTCATCACATATTTACACGCACCGTTAAAAAAAAAAAAAAAAGAACATCCTACTATCACCATCTTTTATAGAATAGTCAGATTCTTTCAATTAAATTAACTTTACCAAAATCAAGTCATTAAAAAAATTTTAAAAAACCTTCACGTGATACTGTGTAAAAGAATAGAGTTTGGGGGTAAAAGTCTAAATGTGTGTGAAAGTAAAGACTTTTGAACACCTATGTTTTATGTTGTCTTGTAAAATGTCTAAAAGAGATGTCTATGTATGTTTGTAATCAATTTCATTCCAGCAATAAGAAAAGAAAGTGTTTTTGTTATCAGAAGAAACTTGCTACCAATGGTAAGGAGAAACTTGCATCAAGCTTTTAGAAAAATAGTCTGAAAGTTTTTCTTACTATTAGTAGCAAGTTTCTTCTCGTTACAAAAACATTTTCTTTTCTTATTGAAGGAATGTGATCGATTACAAACGTACATAATAGTTTTTATTTTATTTTTTTGATAAAAAAAGGGAAGTGTTATTGGCACTCAAAAAATCTCATTCTACACTCCTCACAAGTGTATTTTTCTTTCATAATATAGAAAGTTTGGAGTGTAGAATGTGATTTTTAGAGTGCTAATAACAATTCCCAAAAAAAAAAAAAAATCCTTTTTTGTGCATATTTTTTGTTGTTGTTTGTAGCTACTTCTCAATTCAATAATGAGATTTGATTTTAATTTCCTTCTTACTTTCGAGAAATCTAAGCATAACAATAGTTCTTTTTAGTATCTCTGTAATGTAAAGAACAACTACTCATGAGCATAATAATAGTTCTTTTCATTATCTCTGTAATGTAAAGAACAACTACTCTACACGAGGAATGAAAATTTAGTATTTCTAGCTTGTTTAGCACAAAGATTATGAATGAAAAGTTGTAGTTTGCCATTTATTTGTTCAATGATATTTTCATCTTTTTTTTTTTTTTTTTTGGAGCTTTTATATTGGGACCACCCTATGTTAAAATCCTGGATCCGCCATTGGTTGTGAGATCTACTCCACGTTGAATTTCAATGATCTGAACCGTACATTTTGTAAGTCTCGATTCATAGATCACCCTTGCAAAAATTCAATTTAATCCGAAGACAGTTGCCTATTTTATTATCACAATGAATTTTCATTGTTTATTATAAAACAAAGTGTTCGTCAATTTCTTTGAACTCAATTAGAATTCTCAAATATTATTCTCGAGTTCAAAAAACTGGAGGTTCTTTTAGATGAGATTGTATTAGTTTTGAGTTCCTTTTTAACATATTAGCTGAAGATGTAAACATTTTAATTAGAATTTAATAAAGTCTTGTCTTTTGAGGAAAAAAAAATGAGATATCTCAAATATTTTTTATTTGGCTAATATTTTGTAAATATGATCTATGAGGTCCATCTCGAATCGTTAAAATTCAATGTAGTGTGGACCCAACAACTAATCTTTATTTAAAAAAAAACGAAGATCCCGTAAAGGCCTCTTATATATATATATATATATATATATATATATATATATATATATATTATCATATCGTGCCCTCTTTTGAAATGCTGACCACATTCATATACTTTTCTCACAAATATAAAGTTAATTAAACATATACTAATAGCATTTGAAAAGGAAAAGCATGCATGGTATATTTCAAAAGTATGCTTCAGCGTTCATGAGCAATTTCTGACTGTTGATGTACCGCGAAATCTATTATGCATCACTGTCTGAGCTCATGTGCATATAGAAGACGACGACTAACAATAGCCAAATTCGATTTAAAAACTAGGCTATGATCTTGCTGATGCAATGAACCTCTCTCTTAGGGATTTGAAATAAGCCAACAATTCATCATGATGAGGGGTGTTCTCCTTGATCTCAGGCACTTCTTTAAAATTGCGTATCCAAGCTTGCAAGTGAGGAAACATATTTGGTTCTAGCAACTTTAAACCAGCTGATTCTTCCATAGCTCCTAGCCAACCAGCTATCCATCCCAAAGCCAAGTCTGCCAACCCAACTTTCTCCCCTCCAAAAAATTTCTTATCTCCAAGTCCATGTTCTATTGTCTTCAACGCTTCTTGGGCTTCGTTTTTTGCCTTCTCCTGCTCTTCACCAATTGATTGAAAATATGCAATAAAAACTGAACTCTGCAAGGCTCAATTTGATATTTGATTAGCTATACACATGTGAATCCATGAAACATTTCAAATTATTTGGTAAACAGATTTGACGACAGGATTATTTTCAATATGTAGTTAGCCTACTGTTAAGATGTGTTATAAAGAAAATAATAAAAAGTTAGTAAACAAGTCATGCTTAGGATAATTGTAATAGATTAGAGGGACACCAAAACAAAATTTATTATGAGACTATTACTCACTTATAACGTGTCATGTTAAAATTTGTCACATTTTCTAAATACATGTGGCCAAATTTTTGTCTAGTGGTTGTTCTAGAATTCTAGGATTGAGATTGTAGTCCAAATATAAATATCGCCTGGAGATACAATTATGTTATGCTGACCACATTTTTATATCAAATACGTTCGCAAAGAGATGTGTTCATAATTAAGAATATGAGCATCTTGTTAAAATAAAATAAATCTAAAGCGAGTCTAGATTTGAATTACTTAAACTCAAAATTTTGTGAACAAATTTGAATGACTCTCACCTTGTCCTCTCCAAACTTAATCCAAAACCGAGCCATGGCCCTCTCATAAGGTTCATCTGAAAGCAGTGGGTTCTGTGGCCAAACCTCCTCAATGTATTCAAGAATGATAGTGGACTCTGGGATTGGTTTTCCGCCATGAACGAGAACAGGGATCTTCTTATGAACTGGGTTATGCTGCAAAAGACGTTCACTCTTGGTGGTAAGATTTTCTTCGACATATTCATACTTGACACCCTTTAGTTTTAGAGCCCATATGACTCTGTAAGAAAAGAGACTAGGCCATGCTCCTAACAGCTTCACTTCTTCCATTTTTGTAAACTACTTGCTTTTTTCTTCTTCCTAATTTGCTCTCACCAATGCGTTAGCTTTATAGGTCTCTATGAGCTTTTGGTGGGATAGGAGAAATGAGGAAAGGAAAAGGACGAATGGAGATGGTGTGAGTCTCGTTCCATTCACATTTCTTTCACCATCCTATCTTGGCACTTCTTCGTTTTTTTTCTTTTTTATACATACTTTTCTTTTATCTAACTAAACAAATCTTGAGTTTGTTATTTATATTCTTTAAATTGACTATATATATTGAGAATTTAACTAACAATGTTTACCATCTCAACGTTTGAATGATAATATATTCAATGTTATATTCACATTAGTTATATTTGACATAACTATGCTATAAATGCATTAGCCCGTTGTAAAATATCTTTCAAAATATTTAACATTAAATTGTTATCCTGTCTGGAAAAAAAAATTGGAAATTCGTGTACATAATCCACAATTGGCTCTTGGAGTTAAATACTTGGCAGAGAAAGATTGGTGTTCTTGGGGAACACTCAAATTACTTTGAAAAGTCATCTCATTTGGTCAAAAAGGAGGCCAAGAAGAAACAATGCAACTTCCTGTTAAACTCCAAAGGAAATTTCAAAGCTTTATGTATTCAAAGAATCATAACATAAAAGGGGGCCAAGGGCTTGAGGAATTAAGAATACAAATTAAACAAGAAAAAAAGTTGGAAGAAGTGAAGCTGCTGTTTGGAATTTAACAGGAAGTTGATAAATATCAATATTGTTCTCAATCTATAGCTTTTATTTAATTCTACAAGACGACATGAAACTTTATATCTTCAATAAAAAATTGAGAATAGCAGAAAGATTGCCTCTTTGGCCTGTTAAATAAGATATCCAAAGGACCACAGCCGTCTGCAGACAATAGCTAGATGGGAAATCCTGTATATTCTAAGGTAATCAAGCTCAAGACAACTTTTCAAATACATGAACGCGTGGTTCTTCCATTACTATTCTTAATATGCCACACCTAAATTGCTTGAAAAATCATCTCAATTGGTTAAAAAGGAAACCAAGAAGAAACAATGCAACATCCGGTTGACTATTCCAAAAGGATATTTCAAAGCTTTATTCATAGAATCATATTGTATAAGGAGGCCGAATACAAACATTTAACGAACGCAAAGAACTCAACAAGAAATGGAAGAAGTGAAGCTGTTTGGAGCTTGGCCTAGTCCATATAGTTCCAGAGTGATATGGGCTCTAGAGCTCAAGGGTGTGAAGTATGAATACATAGAAGAGGATTTGGCTAACAAGAGTGATTTGCTTTTGCATTACAACCCAGTTCACAAAAAGATCCCAGTACTCGTTCACAACGGGAAGCCAATCGCTGAGTCCAGTGTGATCCTCGAGTACATTGAGGAAACTTGGCCCCAGAATCCCCTCCTTTCTGATGACCCTCATGAGAGAGCGTTGGCGCGGTTCTGGACGAAGTTTATAGACGAAAAGGTGATCATTATATATGTCAAGCAATGTCGTATATATATTTATATATTGTCATATAAGTTTACAGTCTGACAACATAACTTATATTGCTTCTATAGATTATTGGAGTTTCTGCCTTTTCAGTCATTACTAATCAAATGCAAATTTCAATTTGTGTGATCAAGCAGAGCGTACCATTTGCTAAATTCTTTATGGCTGATGGGGAAGAACATGAGAAGGCTGCAAAAGAAGTCAGAGATCTACTCAAGATCTTGGAAGAGCAAGCTCTGGGAGAGAAGGAGTTTTTCGGTGGCAATGAAATTGGGTTGGCTGACTTGGCCTTGGGATTTATAGCCTCCTCTTTTGGAGTGATTGAACAAGTGGTTGGTGTCAAAGTGCTGCAAGCCAGTGAGTTCCCTTGCTTATGTAATTGGATTAACAACTTTAGGGAAAACCCAGCAATCAAAAAGAGCCTCCAGCCTGTAGATCAAATGTTTGTGTATTACAAGCAGAAGAGGGAGATGATTCTTGCTTCCAGGCCGTGAATTGCTTTCTTGTTGCATCTTTTTAGCCATATATGTAAGTGGATTAAGAAAAAGAAATCATAATAATTGTTGTTATTCTAAATAAGTTGTGAATTGCATAACTCTTGACATTTTCAGTGTAATTGTCACACATTACATCTATATTATCAGTTTAATCCACCAAAAAGGACCTTTTGGGATGGTAAAAACGCATCACAAAATCTGCCAAAAGCGTCGCAATAGGCCTTTTACGACGGGCTTGTGACGGCAAGTGACTCATCGCATTAACTGTGCATCGTAAATGTTGGTCGATTATATGCAACGCTATATACTATTTACTACGGGACGGCAAGTAACGTGTCGCAAATAATTGCCACCAGGTTTAAAAAAAATATTGGGTGTCAAATTGGACACCAATGACAATATTTTTTAACAGCTTCAACAGAAAAAATTCATGTGAAATTGTACTACAAGTTTCAAACTAAAATGAAATTCAAACCAATGTTACAATTCATAATTTACAAAATGAAAAACACTTATTTGGAATCTTTAAGATTGTAATGTATTTCATTTGGAGTAATTAAACACATATACATGATTAGACATTTATATAGTCTATAATACTACATCAGACCAATGCTTCTCTGTCGGACCAAGCAAGAGATCCCCTCGAGTGCTTTCCTTCTAAACTTTATGCCTCTCCTCTTCATCTTCCAGTCTCTGTAGTTGACAAGAATTTACTACCACAAAAATGATATCAATAATGACAAAGGAACAAAAGTAACTTGCAGACCACTGGTACAACTATAACAAACGACGCAACGCCAGCATTTATATAATTACTTTCATAAGAACAATTTCAATACCACTGATACAACTATAACTGAGCTTATAACCAGATGTCATATCAAGAAATGGAACTCAACCTAGAAATTTTATGTATTACCTGTTATAGTGGAATTTTGATGCAACTCATCCCAGCAACATCTGATTTCACTCGACCTTAGCAGTAGCCTTTACCCAACCAAGCCAATTTCTAGGGAAAGAGGAACAAAATAAGGGAAAAAACACAAGAAACAAAGATGGAGGGGAACAGTAAGACACCAATTTATAACATAGATCAACCTTTTATACAGACCAAGTTATTACAGCAAAACAACACGAAAGTAGCTACATTTCTTAAAGATAAATAGTGGAGTAATTCTTAATGTAATAATAGAATTAATAGTCTAACATACACGAATTAGTAGAAGAAGCTCACTACAAACACATGATGGTTGAATGTGGATGACATCATAACACTTATTGAAATATTTAAACCATATCAAGACCAAATCAAACGTCATTTACTGGATTCTACTCAGACAACTCACTTCAAAAGGTGGTGGCCATTCTAACAAAACGAACTCAATTAATCCATCATCTTAGTAAGTTACTAATCAGAAATATTAAAAGATATAGAGCAAATTAATGCATGGCATTTATGTATGAAAGGAATACATAATCGTTTCTTCTTTCACTCTTTGCGGCGAGTTTGAGCAATTTCGTTAACTAATGACATAAACATAGATTTTTACACAACAGTCACAACAAATGACAACATAAACATAGAATACCAGTTATGTATGCATACCAAATCAATTACGTTATAAATCACAACATTGACAACAAATGACATAAACATAGAATTTACAAATTACTTACTTTCTTGGACTGCTTATTTACTTTTCTTTCTTCCTACTTTGTATGATCCTTTATGGCCCTAAGAAAATAACCTACTCTCTTGCTTCTTCGCAAACCTTACTCTGTATCAATGTCATTAGAATGCCCCACTTTATCTTCTACCTTTAAAGTACACCCCATTCTCACATTTCTTAGAGGCCCGCTTTCCATTTTCTCCTCCCTTTTGCTCTGATTTCAACTCATCATTCACCATTCCTTTCCAAACAGTTCTTTCATTTTCCTCTACAAATCTCACCTTTTTTCGGACCATTCCGTGCTTCTTCACAAAAGCACCACCATTGTCTCTGCATTCATCCATGCTTTCTTACTCATCCTTCTCCAATTAATCCACCCCCAAATTTCTGCTTCTCTTGCTAAATGAGTCACCAGCGCCATTAAAGAATAAATAAACAAAACCAAGCCAGCATACTTCTTTGACTAGCTCCAATTACAAAAAAATCCTCCAACAATATTAGCAATTAGTGATGAAATTGAACATAGAAAAAAAAAAGAAAAAAAAAAAAAAAAAAAAAAAAAAAACCCTAAACAACGGGAGAACTAATGGAGAATAGATAAGACTGGAATTTTTGAAAAATTGATGAAACAACACCAAGAAAAAACAAATTAGAAGATGATTCCTCAAATAATCTTACCGAATAAGAAGCGATGAGATTGAATTTGAATTTCTAGTAACAAAAAGAAAAAACTAAGAGATGACAAAAAATATTAGGGTTAGGGAAATGGGAGATTTGAGATTTGAGAGAGGAACAAGAAACATTAATCCTTACCTGGTTCAATTGTATCTCAACATAAGTGGTTGTGGCAAGAGTCGCAAAGAAGGATCTATGCTTTGAAGAGAGGGAGATAGGTTGAGAGCGAGAGGGAGATGAGAGCGCGCAGTTGTGTTTTTTTTTTTTTTTTTTTTCTTCTACTTATTCACAACAGAGGTGTGTGCAACGGAACTTTCATTCATGTCGCAAACAACAGAGCGCCAAAGTTTAGCGCACAGAAAATAATGAAATTTAATAGTTATTGCGAGAGCCGTATCACGCGTCGTAGAAAGGGTGTTGCAATTACCATATTTTCTTGTAGTAAGACATGTATATATTTATTTAAAAATACTATACTAAGTCAATGAAATATCAACAATGTTATCCACTCATTATAAAACGTGGAATACAAAACAACACGTGGTGGTGTGATTGTCGCAATAAAAAATTTGTCCATTGAGTATAATCAGATTGCTTCATGATATCATTAATCATCTCATGTTATAACAAATAAATATATTTATTAATATATTTCCTAATTTCGGTGTTCATGACATATTAATCATGTCACATATTCATATTATAATATGTAGATCAATAACACAACGTGATACAGTAATAGTTAGTCACACTTAAAAATTTCTCCACTTGTAACTAGAAACCTATGGTGTTAAACCCATGCTGCTAAACACTGCCGTTTCCAGGGGAAGTGTTTTTTTTTTTTCTATTTTCCTAAGAAACAAACAAAAGTAAAAAAAGGTTAACAGAGAAAATAAGACTGGCTGTAATTACCACCATTTGGGCTGTGGGAGGTGGCAGTATTGTCTTCATCCAAATACGGCCTCCCAAGAAACCATTGCCAAACTCTAAAAAGCAACACAAGAACTCTGAATTCAAGCGGTGGCCAAGGCTTCTGTTGCAAACTCTCCCTTACACATCCTCAAACCTCGAAATCACACTCACTACAAACTCAGCAGTGGAATCAGAACCGATCCTCTGGTCATTCTCTTGTACAAATGCACCATTTCTCACTCTGCAGACCTCAAAGCATAAGTCTTCAACCATCACATGCTTTGCAACTGATAAGCAAACTTCTCCTACTGAAATCAGGTCTTCCCTTTTCCAGTATTTTGAGAATGATTGTGTCGTATGATTCATTTAAGGGAGTTCTGCACAAATAGAATCGATTACCAATTCTAATTAAAAACATAATTGGAGACCCTAGACAGACGATAAAGTGTATACATAACATAGTTAGTGTCCTGTTATTGCCTGTTTAGTGTCCTTTCGGTTATTTTCTTATTTATTAAAAGCTTTTAACCTGTTTTACAAGTGCATATTTCCTTGGATTTAAGCTTACACCATATCTTAATGTTTCTTGGATAATTGGATTGGGACATGTAGGAACTATAATTGGTTAGTCTTCAACAAGGATCACAAATAACATATCTTACATATAACATTACAAGAGTTGGCATTAAAAAGAGATCGACCATACCTGAGAACCCATCTGCCCAGCAACAAAGACAGCAGCAACACCAACTGAAAGACCTGGTGCAGGCTGTGTTTACTGGTAACACATAAGAATTCTTCTACTCACTCAAGACCTTATGTTCCAATGGTGATAGAACCCTGATTACAGAACATGTTCTTTGTGAGCAGGGAATCCTTTATTATATCGAACTGAACTTCTCCAACTTCCATCTATCAAGATGATTGGATAGCAACTGCTATGAACTGCAGCAATCAGTTTCTTTTGACGTGGAGCAATGCAAGCATCCTTATCACGTCCCATATCCCTTAATTCTAGGAGATCAGTTATTGACATGGCCATGACTCCTAATTGGTTTGAACCCACGTTTAGGTATCCTTATCATGATATGTGTAAGTTCAAAACCTAACAGGGACATGACCAAATGAACGTCTGTGATTGGTAGTAGTTGTGCCATAGTGTTGCAAATTTGAACTTTTCATGATCATTGCATCAATTTTCTGGGATATTTGATAAGTTCTACCTATTTGTACTGTGAACGGAACTGGTTCTAAATTGAAGTAGATAGACTAGTAATGGGGTTTTCCCGGTTTCAACATCTTTGGCAACTTGGGTTCTCTGACTCTCTGCCTTTCAATCCAATGCTTTGTGCTATATTAGCTTCTACTTTACACATTAGGCTTCTTGTAATCATAGGTTTGTTTGTTCCTCAGTTCCACAACCAGGATCAGGAGTGAAGTTCTCACTCCCTTTCGCTCCGTTCAAATGTTTTTCTATCTTGCTTTCATTGCAAGTGGTGGTTTAGGAGGACTAATAGCAACCACACAATTGATTGCAGCAATAACAAATCCATCAAGAGTACTTGATGCCACCGAAATTGCCAAGGGTCTTGGCAGACCTTGGAGCAGTGTCTCTCTTTGCATTTTTGTATTTGAGGGAGAACAAGGCCAAAGATGCACAGATTGCTAGGCTCTCTCGAGAGGAAAACCTTTCGAATCTTAAGCTTCGTGTTTCTGAAAAGAAAGTCATTCCTCTTAGCTCTTTGAGAGGGATTGCTCAGCTGGTAATATGTGCAGGCCCTGCATCGTTCATCACAGAATCCTTCAATCGAAGTGAGCTTTTCACTGAAGGGCTTGTGGAAGGAGGAGTGCTCGTTGTGCCCTTGGCTACGGATGGAAACGTACCTAGTTTTGAGTTTGAAGAAAGTGAAGAGGCTAAGAATATTACTGCAAAGAGGAAAGGACTCTGGCAGCTGACTCCAATTTATGTTACTGAATGGACCAAGTAAGTAAACCTTTTTCAAAACAAAATGATTTAATCATTTACAAGTTCTTATTATCTGGTCAGACACACTCATTTTTTCGTTGGATATTGTAGCTGGTTGGACGAACAAAAGAAGCTGGCCGGTGTCACCTCTGACTCTCTCGTGTAAGCGTTTCTTATTATGGCAGTTTGTATAGTTTGTGCTTTTAACTATAGTTTTTTTTGCATTTCGTTAGTTTTCCTTTTAACCAATGGGTAAATTCGCATAAGATCACTTCTTGAGTAATTCTACATCATTTTTTTTTTTTTTTTGGCCATGTATGTATCTCTTCGCCTGGATGGTCGTATTCGTGGCAGTCGCGTTGGTTACCCACCTTGGAATGCTTTCGTTGCGCAGTTACCACCTGTAAAGGCAATGTGGTCTGGTCTCCTCGACGGGTTTGATGGAAGAGTTTTAAGAAAATATTTTTCGTTTGTATAGATGAGTTTCTAGTTCTGTATTACTTGAAATTTTTGCTATGACATAGGTTAGTTTCTAGTCATTCGTTACTTGTCATGACTCTGCAGTCTGTCGAGAATATTGGGGTGTTATGTGCCATTTATAAGCACTTGCATGCTTATCGATTTTTCGAGTATCTCCCAACTCTCTTGCATTATTGGGTGCTTAAGCTTAACTACATGGTTTTTTGTTTCGGCCAAACACGTAAAACAAACATCCTGGTGCCCACAAGGATTTGCACATTCTGAAACATAAAATGCTTATGATTGAACAAGTAGTCCTGCCTATTGGGTTCTGGAAATCGTCTTTGGAATTGTTTAATGACTTTTTTGTTAATGGAAAAGAGAAGTTATTTGCACAAGTTTTTCACCCCTTGCACACGCTTGCTTGTTTATGCTCTTTAGATATAAATGAAAGGAGAATCGATAAAAATAAACAAGGGTCAGAATGTATAAGGAGAAAAGTGAGTGCATAAATCATTTTCCATAAATAAAAAACCAGTTTGATACACTACTTCTCTCTTTATCGCGAGATAAAGATACAACGGTAAAGAGGGAACCATGATATGTAAGATAGTTTTTCTTGTGATATTATATACTTGGAAAGAGCTGTATGGACAAAAATATAGCGAAGCTAATCTGCCCTCAATCCTTGTGGAAATTTTAGAAAATACAATAATACTCTATGAATTTATATCGATCGATTGGGCGATTGGGGTTTTGAGCATGCGGTTATTTAAACATAACTAAGAAAAGGGAAGAAGAAATCATAGAGTATGGTACAAAAATAAGGGGCACCAACAACTAGGAAGAAATTGATAGAAGGAGAATTTAATTAAGATTACAATTTACAGTGCTACTACAAACTCATTTAACTTCTTCAATCTCGTCCAAAGCATAGTTATTTGTTGATACATTGGCATAGTTAACTTTGTTGAACCGGACCACGACCGGGTAACGGGTATTCGGATCCTGCAAAATGGATATAAACACGGAAATTTTGAGAAAAGCGCACCATTTTCCATGTTCATTTTCATTTTAATTGAGAGGGAGAGATAGGTCAGACCTGATCCACAGCTACAACAGATCCAATGCCTTTGAACCAGTAGGATTCCTTCCTCAGAATCTTCACCTGTTAATGGAAGTATATAAAGTTATTAGCTTATTATTCATACAAAAAATAGAAAAGTTGCAGCCTCCAAGTGAAACTGGGCAATGTTTTAATATTCATGCAATAATATTAGTTAGGAAACTTAGAAGCATTACAATTTTTCAATTTGGGATCCTTTGGAATTGCTGAACATATTAAAATTTAAAACTAAATAAAACCGTTTTCTATCGTAGAATTTGTACTAAAGGACATATGTATAATAAGGTGTCATTTGTGACTCAGTCTGGTTGGACTAATAAATACTTGGACCTCTAAGCCGCTAAGAATTAACTGAGATAGCATATATAAGCTTATAGCGATATTTTTTTTATACAAACGATATTGGGGGAGTGAAGATCAAAACAAAGAATCTCATAAGCGAGAATAAACACTCTTAACAACTTCATTACAAGCCCTTTAGCAAGTGCTTAGTGCTTTTAAGTCTCTATTTTTTTCTGGGTTCAATTTGGTTTTTCAATTCACCAATTGCAACTACCAAACCATTCAAAATTCACTAAAACAAATACTAGAAAAGAACACTACTTTTTTTTTACTTGAACTAACCTTAGTGCCTCTCTTGGGTCCAATTGGTGGTGGCTTAGGCTTAGGGGTAGCTTCCCCCTCTGGTGCAGTCTTGGTGGCTGCCGTCGGAGCAGCGGCTTCCTCTGCTGACCTGGTCACAAACCTAGCATTGCTTCTGGTGTTGGTGCTGGGTTTTGATGGGAAAAACAGCATGCTATTTCGGCTAGAAGTTGAGCCTGCGTTGGTGGTTGCAACATTTGGTGCTACCACAAAGCCTGAGGCAGCTGATGCGATGCCACAGCTAGCCATGTTTGTTTCTGTGCTGCTGTTAGTCACTAAACTCTGTGTGTGTTTGTGGTAAGATTGTGGCAGAAGTTAATCGATATAAAATTAAGACAAAAAATTGAGAGGCTTTGAATGAACTGAGTTTGTATTGCTCTTGGGGAAGACAGAATTATCTGATCCTGGCAACGCGAGATGATTCGTTGCCTCCACTAGGGTGATGACACCTGTGCACCATATCCTTTATGTTTGGATAATATGTGATTACATGTCATCCTTGCGGGTGGACTTGCTGCGTAGACAAACCAACATCTTTCTTTTTCTTCCCGTGAAATTCTTCTAAATAATGATGGAATTGTTATATTAATATTTAACATATGTTTGATTGTGTAAATTCCTGGTAGAATGAATTTAAGTCTATAAATTAATAAATGCACTAGCATAAAAGAAACATAATCCTACAATTTTCGTACGCTTTGTTCTCTCCACTCTCTCTTGTCGTATTCTCTCTCTTTAGTTCATTAAATTGGCCTCAATAAGAATTGAATTTTCAAGAAAAATATCTAAAATCATTCATTAACCACCAAAAAATCTTCTTAATTCCTTTTAATGTTTTTTTTAATATTATTAATTATGTGGTTGTTGATTTGGAGCCAATGAGTAATATGAATTTTTTAGCATATTTCTATGTCCTAAGCCTGTAAATAGACAAGAATAATATATATGGCTTGGTTTTCTACTCCCAATCTCTCTCTCTCGTCTATATCTTATCTCTCTCATCATATCATATCTAACATGTTCCGAATCATAGTTATTTCACCAAAACATAATTCAAAACCCAATACTAAACCATATACTGTGGAATGGAAAATTAGAAACAATTATTTTTAGATAATTGTTCGTAGCATTCATCTTCATTGTATATTGAAGTACAATAAAATTTAGATTTCTGGAGCCTTCTTGTAAGGGAAACACAACTAGTGCTTATAAGAAAATAGTGTACAAATTTTCATAAAATAAAATAAACAAGTTAAACAGATACCGTAGAGACGGTAAAATGGGCACTAAACAATGATTTTTTTTTTTTTTTTTTCAAAATTTTTTAAAGATAAAAAGAGACCTAAAAGTCAGAGGCTTCCCCTACTACAGCAATTGCCAACAAGATCAAATATTTCCTGGCAAAACTTGGGATCGTATGAAACTCCTTCAATTCCCTCCAAAATCAAAACATGAAAATAAAGCTAGGGTTTTAGCTGATGGTGCTGATCACAGACTTCTCAGTCTACGTTACCGCACCATGATGCGTAATACTTCCGAATCGAACGCCAAAGATCCAATGCAGATCAGAATTCCATCACATGGAGGTTTTCTTGGGATTCAGAGCTCCGATACCCGATTATCCCCATCACAACGCCTCCAAAAGACTCACAGGTTAATCCAAACCCTAGAGTTAGTCACTTATTTAGTTTTAAATGTGTTAAAATATTTTGTTTCTTAGTGAGTCTAAAGAGGGTATAGTCAAACTCGGATTTAAAGAGATTTTAAAATCCTATTGTAGTCAACTAAAATGATTTTAAAGGATTTTTAAAATCCATCAAAATCTTGGTGTATTAAAAAAATTAAAAATTTGTAGGATTTTATTAAGTTGTGGATTTTGTGGGATTTGAGAGTAAGAAGTATGTATAATCAATACCAAATAGAATCCTATCTCACAGCTTAGGATTTCATATCTAGAGACCTCTTTGAATGTCTGACTCTCCCTTCCTCTCATTGCCTTCCACCCACTTTGTTTGCTTGTCTTCTTCCTTCATCTCTGCAATTTTTTCATGTATGGATAAATATGAAGTTGCGTTGCATCATTTCTCATATGGCATCGAAACGGTCTGAAGGAGCTCAAGGACGAAGTATTGTGATTACATAGTGCAAAAGCCTAGCTCCTAAAGAAAAGAAGAGACATTTAAAGGAATACTTGCATATAGAATACCAATTCATTCCAAATAGCAGTCCAGTTACAACATGGATTTACAAATCCATTCCCAACAAGACTTCCTACTCAATCTCTAATCCTACAACCAAGTTTACCAATTCATATTCATGCTCATATTCTAACATTCTCCCACTTGAGCAACTATGAACCAAGAAAACTAGTTCGATTAAGACTATAATAGGGTGATCACAAAGTTTTTTGAGTAACATCATAAACGATCTATCCGTGCATTTCAAAACACAGAATCTAAAAACTTTCAGTCACAACCAATATGCAACCAATGCTTCTAGATTACTTATGTCCAATCCGCACATATAACATTATGATCAAACTGAAAATTTTAGTGGACCTAATTATCCACTCCCACTATTTCCCAACTTAATTCGAAATCAATCAAGCTTATCACAGACAGTAAAACTGTCTTCTTGCAATTCTCAAGAATTCAAAACAACTGCTTGAGTCAAATCACAAAGACTTCTCAAAGCATCAAACTGAATTAAAAATCACACATATACTTGTATATATATCATATCAAACAACTACAAAAATTGAATTTCTGAACACAACTAGCTCATAACAAAAAAACTTAACTCAAGAGAAGAACTTCACTGCTATACCAGCTCTTTGAACTTCACAATAGCAGCACTTCTCAACTTTATTATTGCAACTGTCTCTAACACTACTCCCACTGATCAAAAGACTCGAGCACACCCATTCTAGAGATCAATTCGTCAGAAAGAAGGTCTTGAACTCCCTCAAGAACTTGTTTTAGATAAGGAACATCCTCAATGTCAGGACTAGTGCAATAAACACTCATTACAAGATTGCCAGGTGCCTTAACAACCTCGCCTGCAACATGGGCTGCCATGGAAAGACTGTCCTTCCCACCATCAATTGCAATACCAATCAATTGCAATACCAATTCGATCATTGCCACTGAAAGAGACGTAGCAGCATCATACATAGCTGCTCCTTCCCCATCAAGCTTGGCTGCGTACATCCAAGTCCCGCTTTCTTTAACATCAGATAGAGAAGTGACCTTTGCCCAAACAATATTTGTGAGTGCTTCTCCAACAGCCAATCTCGCCAGCTTTTGGATCCAACAAACCTTTGATTGGCTGCTCCCCAATGGCACATGCACCTCCAGTCACGTCAGTAAAAGTATGCGCTATTACTGCAACAACAGAGAGAGGAAATTGTAAGGGCCCAACAGTTTGTTGCTGTGCTACAAGACCTATAACACATTTGTCTACTTTGGATGTCAAGAAGCGCTTTGAACAAACAAATGGAAGTCTCAACACCCTCTTAAGTGAATCCATCACTGTTATTCCAGGAGCAATATCAAGTGGTTCTCGTACATCAGTCATCCTGTGGAATTCAAAACTTTTCTGTGGCATATCACCAAGTACAATTGCCCGGATATCAATCTGGCCGTCCTTGGGGTATATAACTTCCTTAATTTGCAAACCATATTCTCATTCCCCCCCTTTCAATAAATCCAGGGGGTTGAACCATGTAAATGTCTTCTCGAAGATCACCATTGAGTTATTTTGTAATCTGCAGAACCTCATTTTAACATCCATTTGATGCAACTCCGGATCAAAGTGTGCACAACAGGCAGTGAAGAGATGTCTCATGCATGATAACCATCATTCATGGTTTAACAGAAAACATAAAGGTGCATTAGCATTCTGCAGATTACAAAATAACTGCAGATAACACATAATCGAACACCCAAAGTCTAAATTACTACAGAATAGTTTCAATTCGATCGAATCCATATAGTTTTTGTTATTTCAAAGCCTTATCCTTTAAGACCTAACATATGTTGAAGTTATCCGAGATTCTTGATGATAGGGCTCCTTTATTCTAGGGTTTATTCCTGGACGTGCTAATAACCCTCCTACACTTGAGGGACAAGTTTGTTTGTTTTCTGTTTTGACTTAGTCGATTACCACGATTCTAGGGCTTGTTTATCATGGGTTGTTATTTTATTTTTCCTGTTGATGTAAAGCTATATAATAGCTAGTTGATGTCTTTGAGTTCAATAAGAATACTCCCGAGTTTTATCAGTGCAATACACTTTGTGTTCACAAAAGCTTTACGTTAACCTAGTTCAGTTTCAACATCTGGTATCAGAGCCCCATCACGGGGCCTGACCAAAAATCTGCAAACACAGTTGTGTGTATAAGAGAACAAGAACATGACATCCGAGAATAGCTTTGTGCAACCTGCCATCCCGAGGCTCGATGGGCACTATGATCACTGGAGTATGCTTATGGAAAAATTTTGCGTTCCAAGGAGTATTGGAATCTGGTGGAGACAGGAATTACTACAGTCGCAGAAGGAGATGACTCTAGTGATTTGCAGAAGAAGGCACTAGAGGAACTGAAGTTGAAAGACTTGAAGGCCAAGAACTACCTGTTTCAGGCCATTGATCGTTCAATCCTGGAAACAATCTTGAAGAAGGACACGGCGAAGGACATATGGGATTCCTTGAAGCAGAAGTATCAAGGGACAGCGCGTGTGAAACGTGCTCAGTTGCAGGCACTTCGAAAGGAGTTCGAAGTATTACATATGAAAACTGGAGAAACTGTCAATGATTACTTTGGAAGAACACTCATTATAGCTAATAAGATGAGGGTGCATGGAGAAAGAATGGAAGATATAGTGATGATTGAGAAAATTTTGAGGTCTATGACTTCAAAATTTGACTATGTTGTTTGTTCGATCGAGGAGTCGAATGACTTGGATACTCTATCCATTGATGAACTTCAGAGCAGTCTTCTTGTGCATGAACAAAGGATGAGTCGGCATGTGGTGGATGAACAAGCTCTCCAAGTAACCACTGGAGTCCAACAAGGAGGAAGAAGTGGTGGTCGTGGCTTCTATCGTGGAAGAGGAAGAGGAAGAGGAAGAGGTAGATTTGGGTTCGACAAGTTTATCCTGGAATGCTACAATTGTCACGAGCTAGGGCATTTTCAGTGGGAATGCCCTAAGAAGGCTAAGGACTCTAAGGCTAATTTTGCAGAAACAAAGGAAGAAATGCTGCTAATGGCGCAGGTGGATGTCAAGGAAGCTGAGATGGAGCATGTTTGGTTTCTTGATTCTGGGTGTAGCAACCATATGTGTGGTATCAAGGAAGCATTTATTGAAATGGATGCCAATTTCCGAGAGTCAGTCAAGCTGGGAAACAACTTCAGTCTCAGTGTGCAAGGCAAAGGGAAAGTGCGAATGGAAGTGCATGGGACCATGCATGTGATTACAGAAGTCTTCTTTGTACCTGAATTAAAGAATAACTTGTTGAGTATCGGTCAACTACAAGACCTATAACACACTTGTCTACTTTGGATGTCAAGAAGCGCTTTGAACAAACAAATGGAAGTCTCAACACCCTCTTAAGTGAATCCATCACTGTTATTCCAGGAGCAATATCAAGTGGTTCTCGTACATCAGTCATCCTGTGGAATTCAAAACTTTTCTGTGGCATATCACCAAGTACAATTGCCCGGATATCAATCTGGCCGTCCTTGGGGTATATAACTTCCTTAATTTGCAAACCATATTCTCATTCCCCCCTTTCAATAAATCCAGGGGGTTGAACCATGTAAATGTCTTCTCGAAGATCACCATTGAGTTATTTTGTAATCTGCAGAACCCCATTTTAACATCCATTTGATGCAACTCCGGATCAAAGTGTGCACAACAGGCAGTGAAGAGATGTCTCATGCATGATAACCATCATTCATGGTTTAACAGAAAACATAAAGGTGCATTAGCATTCTGCAGATTACAAAATAACTGCAGATAACACATAATCGAACACCCAAAGTCTAAATTACTACAGAATAGTTTCAATTCGATCGAATCCATATAGTTTTTGTTATTTCAAAGCCTTATCCTTTAAGACCTAACATAAACCCTCGACTCAATATGGAGAAGGACTTTTAAGCAAGCAAGAATAAAACTTTGCAATTTATCAAACATACCTTGCACAGATCCAATTTATGAAACAGCGCAGCGGAATAACCATTCAAATTGATCATATCAGTTGCAAGATTGATGAAATCATAACCCAGAAGCATGTTTTGTTGGTTAAGTTCTTAATCGAAAAGACCCAATCGGAAAGAAAACCCCTTCCCTTGGATTTGCAGAAAATCCAACCGTGAAACTCAAACGATTATTATTTTTTTTTTTTTTCAAACATGTTTTGTCGTTATTCGCAAGGCATTATACTAGAACCCGTGTTCGATTCCCCAACGCGGCAACGAAGATATATTTTCCTCAATATTATTTATGTTTTGGAACCTACTGGTTTTAATCACAGAACTTATAATTTATGAGCCTATGGGCTCTGATACCACATGTTAGCATAAACACAACACCAGGATCATGCAAAACAAGTTACCGTGATCAAAACACAGAACCATAAACCATAAAGCAATGCACAGAGAGAAAACATACATGTAGAAAAGTTCGAAGCTACTGCCATGCCTGATTTCTGCATCAAAGTCGTGGTGCACCTTCTCCTCTCTTCAGTGAACGAGAGTCTCAACTAATAATAGGTCTTAGTCTTATATTGAGTACTCACTGCGAGAGCAGAGGCTACCATATGTATACTATACAATCTTAGCCAAATTCTATAAGGATTCCCCTATTAAAATCCATATAGAATACCAATTCCTTCCAAATAGCAGTCCAGTTACAACATGGATTAACAAATCCATTCCCAACAAGACTTCCTACTCAATCTCTAATCCTACAACCAAGTTTACCGATTCATACTCATGCTCATATTCTAACACTAATGTCCTCTCTTGAGGGGTAATTTTCAAGCTTTATGGAACCCCTTATTTAATGGCTTTAGCAGCTAAAAAAAACCCAACAATCTTTATCTCAAGCTCAATTTTGTTTATCTATACAAAAAGCAACAATCTTTCACAGACTTGTGATCATTTTATCTTATACCTAATTTTGTATTTGTCGAAAATCGAATGAAATTGTATTTGTTTTTGAAATTTGGTCAGCTTAAGGTGCTATTGTTTGGTAGAGCAAGGATGCAGCTCCCCAACATGAATCAAATGTAGCTTCATTGATTAGATTTTTAACCTAGGTATATTTATCAAAAATTGAATGAAATTGTGGTCAGCTGAATGTGCTATTGTTTGGTAAAGCAAGGATGCAGCTCCCCAACATGAATCAAATGTAGCTTCATTTGATTAGATTTATGACCTATGTACATTTATCACCATTTGATTTATTTGACAGTCAAAATTTAACGCTATAAAATCTATCAAAATCCATAGAAATCTGTTATATGAATCTTCTCAAATCTTTCAAAACCCATATGGATTTTGTAGAAGTTACATAATCCTATGAAATCCATCACTCAAAATCTATTAAAATCCTCTCAAATCCTAACTTAACTGCACGAGTTGAATTTGATGCTCTTGTTTAAAAATTTCATCTCCTTGTAGATGATCAGCTATAAGAAGAAAAAAAAATCCTTCTTGTAGATGATCGCTCTAAGAAAAGAGCCAAATTTACAAATCTTGATGATGAAAATCAGAGAACCCTAAGAGTGAATTTGTATTTTATTTCCTTGCCTTTTTCCAAAATGTGTCAAGTTCACTTTTCACATTGCAATTGAATTTATTTATTTTTTATTTTTTGAAAAGTTAAGGTGTATTAATTGAATTGCCTCCTTAAAATGTCATTTAGTCTCAATTTACCCATTCAAACTGATTTTGTTTCACTTTGCCTTTTGAAACTATCATTTTCAATTCTTTTGATCTCATTTTAACCCATTCAGTTAAGGAAACCTTAAATTCAAGGGCATTTTGGACATTTCAATTTTTACACTCTTCTTTTAATTGAATTCTTCAAATACGATCATTATATCAACCAAAATAAAGGTTACAATTTTGTTCCTAGAGTCATTTCATTTGCAAGACATCTATGTACGGGTTCAATGAAAACTTTGCACTTGAAAAATACTCATTACAATAGAAAGAAAATATGACTAGCCTATTTCAAGATATCTTTCTAATCAAAATTGGGCTAACTACAAGTTTCGCCTATAAAAAATGATCTTAGATCGAGTGCACAACATATGATCCTACAATAACCATTACGGTATCCCATCCAAAATATGCTTCTTATGCAAACCCAAAACCAAAAAAATTCATCTAAAGCAAATGTGCACAATTTGCAACCAAAAATTTCACATTGTTGAATCACATGTTCCACTAGGCATGAGCTTGTTCATAAGGTGCTTGCACTTGTGGTTGAGAATGAGCTTGTGGAGCAACAAATTCTGCTTGGCTCTGAGTGTGAAGCACTAACGGCTTGTACTCCTCCCTATGACTGAAATTGATCACAATGCCCTCGTTTTTGGATTCCTAATATATATGTTGTTGATTTCTCCAGGTCCACTCACGACCGATTAACATAACATTCAATCTCTCAAATATATAATTAAACACTTTAGTGATAATTCCATTAAAAATGGTGTGTAGAAAGTTAAATGTCCAAAATAGCATTGAATTTAATGTTTCTTTAACAAAATAAAGTGGAATGAGACCAAATGAGTTGAAAATAGCAGTTATGGGAAACAAAGTGAGACAAAACCAGTTTTAAGAGATAAATTAAGACTAAATGGCAATTCCAGAGACAATTCAATTAATAATCCAAAATTTAATAATCTGATGCAAAATCAATTAAGCAGCTATGATGCCGAGACTTCCGACTCCGAAGTACGATTTCTTTAGGAAATTGAAGGTCTCAAGCCCCTACAGTAAAAAATCGCAATTGTTCAAAAGACCATGAAACCCTAAAAGTCCTAAATCTCTCCAAAACCCAACATTGGGAAATTTTAAAATATAACCAAAAAAAAAAAAAAAAAGCCAATGTACAAGAAAGCCAAACATATTCGATGGCCACCCATCCCTAAACCCGATCACGGTCATCTCCGTCATTGGCCCTCGCCGGCCACCATATCACCAACCTTTCTTCGTCTCTCTCTATATAACCCCGAGTTTCCCAACACCCAAACTCACCAACCTCGTCCCCTAATAAAATGCAAAAGTATGTAATAATCCTTCACTTCAGTTTAACAAAGAAAATCCCCACATTATAGGGTTTGTACAATCGCAACAGAAAAAAAGCTTTAAGCAAATGAATGTCTTTACCCATTATTAGGGTTGTATTCTCTACTTGCTACAATCCGTGAAGAGAATTGCAAAACATAGACATCCAGAAAGAAAATCAGAATTGGAGAATGAATCAACAAGCGTAGCTTCCTTGGTAATTGATACCATATATTAGTTACAGAGAATTCATATAGAATTCATACGAACAAGAAGATGAACTTTAGAGAATGTGGCGCCATGTGAGTGGATGGGTGTGTAGTGGTGATTGGCTGCTGGCAAATGTTTATATGGTTGTTTTTTTTTTTCTTCTAACCTTAAGTTCCAATAGAGGTAAAAATGAAGTTTAAGTGAAAATTTTGAAGTGTAGGGTGTCTTCATAAAACTGTGGATTGTTAATAGAACTACCCTATAAATATCTTAATAGATTAAAATGGTGGGGTGTACATTCTCTGCACTAAAGTTTGGATCTCTCTCTATAGTTTCGATGCATTTAATATAATTTATCTGATAATTTTTCGAAAATAAATATGTAATGGCATCCCCTATGTGATATAGGACTCAGAATTAGGAAGTTTGAGTGAACCTTTTTCTAAGTTGCTGAAAAATATTTTTAAGGTTTATTTTCGTTTTCAAATAGTGATGCCATATCGATCAAATGACTGACATTTTTTTTATCAAACATATACAAAACATATATAGATGAAATCACTCAGTACTACCGTCTAGTGATATTCCTCTTCACTTTTACTTGTAAATGAGAGGTCTTAGGTTCGAATATCGTGGATGGCGAATTCAATATCAAATTAGATTGCTCATTATATGGATTAACCGAAGTTGCCCTCCACTTAGTGTCAAATATATCGGTTTAGTAAAAAAAAAAATATACATATAGATGAAATTCTCTTAAAGCGATCATTTCCGCAATTTAGATTTGCTTGTTCATAATTTCAAACAATTTCTCAGATTTATTTGAAAGATATTTGTTAGTCTAGACTCTTCTAATGGCCCAACCATCTAGGCCTGGCCCGTTTAACACAGCAGTTTCCAACTTTCCACACAACCAAAGTTAAACCAGTATAACGGCTGCTTTTCCCATAAAGCCTAACTTTGGCTCGTTCTGTGTTTCTCTCTCTCCACCCCTCACGCTCACAGACAACACGCAGCTCCCTCTCTCTTTCAAAAACCAGCTAAAACCCAGATAAGATTCTTCCTCATCATCTTTATTACGTTACCTTCTCTCACATCCTCGCCAAAACATGGCGCCACGTGTTTGCCAACCGAGCTCTCTCCCTTTCTGGCCTCGCTTACCATGTTTGCCACCTTGTTCGTATCGAATCCTAAAGGATAAAACGCTCCTCTTTTTTTGTTGTCGAGCTGCACAGAGTGTGAAGTTTGTTGAGTTGGTCTTATCCTGAGCAATGGCATCGCCCAGAAGCTATGCGATTCCTGAGGGCTGGGTGATGCGGAAGAAGGTTGAGAACGACGGGACTGAGGTCGAGGTACTCCAAATTCTCTACTCTTTTTATCATCTTTTTAAATTTTGAAGATTTGGGTTGGAATTTGATTTTGTTTTTATGGTTATGTGTTTTTAATTTTAGTGATGTTATTGTGAGTTTTTTTATGTTGATTGAGTAAGGCATGGAAAAATATCCTACGAAATAAAGACTTTCACTTGATTACCCGACAGCTGTTTTGATAGTTCGATGTGCAGATCTGAAGTTTTCGTTGTTCTTTACAAGAGAAAGGTTTTCCAGTGTTTTAAATTGTTTAATTTGCTTGGATGATAAAAATTTTGATATTTTGACTGCATGGAATTGTTTTGATCTTTATTTCGATAAAGCATAAGTACCATGCTTTGTTCGGGAAACTTCTTGGTGTAGATAGTTGATACCATGCAGCATAAGCATCTCCTTGCCCATTGATACGGATTAGGTTATATAAGCTGAGATTGAGTTGCTCATTATTGTTGTGTTCAAGGGATAGAACTCGTGGACTTGCACAGATATACTAGTGATCTAGCAGATATGTGCTCAGATCATACTAAATCTTGTGGGATTGGTTAATGTTTAAAAAACATATTTAGCAGTACGTGATACCAGGTCGCTGAACATCCTGTTCAGCTTCCTCGTGACATGTTTTTGATGAATCTAAAGTTTAAAAAAATTCAAATAGCTTCACGTGTTGAATTGCATATGTTTGTTGAACATTCAGTTCAGTGTTGTCGTAACGTATTTTACATGAATCTAAGTAATGTCCTTTTCCTATTATATTTTATGTATCGAAAACATATAAATCAAGCCGTTTTCTCTCTCCCAAAACCCTAGATCTGCAAGTCTCTTAGCCGTCAATCTTTTCATAAAATTTTTAAGATGTATCTAAGGAATGTCGTTTTCCAAATAGCTGCACATGTTGAAGTACTTTAACCGTCAAATTTGAGGAGCTTAATTGATATTGGATAGGTGTTGCCAATAAGCGACACAAGATTTTTTACGGTCTTGAAAAAATAGCTCGTTGGGAACGGAAACTTCTTGTTCCCTAACCGTTTTAACGTATAAATAGGTTTGTAATTTACCATTTGTGTACACTTAATAATGATCCCTGTTTGTAGGTTTCATGTTGCCTTTTATAATCATGAACTTAAATTGAGGAAAATCCTAGATCTGCCATGGGTCTACTATATTTCTGAGCCTTTTTACAGAATTGCTAGCAGGGAAGTTGGTAATTATAAATGTTTGATCAACTTCCCTGAAATTTGCTTTAACTTTTTCTTTTTTCCTTGTTTTTAATCTGAATATTTGGTTCACTCTTGTAACTATATTTCTTAGATCGTTTGGCTTTTAGCATGCTCGAAGACATGCTACTATATATAGTACTGATTATGATAGAATTGAATAAGTAAGGCTAGCAAGTCTTGAAGATAAAGAAAAATTAGTTGAAACCTAAACAAACCTTTAGGACTGATACTTTTCAATTTATGTCTCTTGTAGCGCTTCGTCTGTCTTGCAACAGGACTAGAATTTGGAACCTATAATGGGATGATGCGGTATGTTCATTTTGCTATAGCTAGAGAAGCTTCCGTCTACTCACCGGTGAGTTTGAGCTACTTTAATTATTTTTAGTTCATGTTTTTTTTCTTTCCTAATAACTATCGTGCATATATCTACCTGAATTGTGGGTTTCAGAGCCTAGAATCGTATTCTAGCTATGTCGACATGGGAAAATGATGAACAGGAGCTTCACGGTTTTATCTAGTTATTTGATTTTATGATTGCTTTTTGATACTTATACGTTATAAAATCTAACCCTTTTTGTGCTATGATCTTTAAAGTAGGTTATTTTGGAGGAATATTTTGATGTATTAGAGAACAGCTTTGATTATAAGTTAACTAAGAAATATATATGTATTCAAACAGTAAGGTGGGGTTTAGTGTATCATTTTCTTCTAACATTAATTCGTTGATGAGTACCTCTAGGCCTGTGTTGTCTAGCTTTGGATAGTTAGATGGATTAGCCATGAAGAAAATTTATCTCTCCCAATCCTACTTTCGTGGGGATTAGGAGGCATTAGTTTTCTTCACAGCTAATCCATCTTCTACCTTGACAAAAAAATGCAAGTAGACATCCATTTTTCCATTCAACGTTCTTTGAATGTAGTGAGTTATCCCATCCAAGCCAATCCTAAACAACAAATGTTCATTCTGTGAATTTTGTTTCGTTGATAATAATCTACGGCTCCACTTTTACCTGCATTTGAAAGACTTATTTTAAATCTAATAACATTATAGATTTGAAAGCAATTTATACTCATTTATACATGAAGGGGATCCTATTCTTACTACATGAACGGCAGATTGTTTTGATTTTTTTTTTTTTTTTCTTATTTGGAATTACAAGTATTTATCCATCATGTTCATGTGCAGGGCTTCAGTCCACCGAAGAAAAAAGCCAGCTCTAAGCGGGGAAAGAAGAAAGCGAGCTCTAAGCAGAGAAGTAATGCACAAAGGGAAGGGGGAGCAAAGAAGAAAGCGAGCTCTAAGTAGGGAAGCAATGCACAAAGGGAAGGTGGAGCTCTAAGCGGGGAAGCAATCCGAGCTCAAATTTAAAAATAGATCAAGCTTTGTGTTAGAAAGAAAAGGCTGGTTATTTCAAAACCGGCTATTTCTCCCCTCTCTCGTCTATCTTCTCCCCCCTAACTAGTGAGAATGTTTGTAATTTTTCATTATTAATAAGTGACTATCAATTGTGTTTGTTCTAGAATTCAAGAGTAATGTTATTCATATTATGTTTTTGTACCACATTTTCATTTTCATACAACCTTAGGTGGCATTTGATGTGAACAACCACATCATTTGAATTAATCATATTTTTAAATTTAGTTCATTATTTAATAAACTAATAATTAAAAAAAAAACTAGTTAATTAAATGATGATTGCGGTATACGAGAAGTCTTTCTCTTTTCTTTCCTTGGGTTTTGCAAATTTTTCAAATGATATAGATGTTCACATCAGATATCACCTAATGTGGTATATAAATATAGTATAAAAACATAGTATGAATAGCATTACTCGGAATTCAATGAGAAACAATTAAAAGTGCTAGATTTGTAGTTAACCTTTTGCATCGGGAAGGAAATTTTATATTGGTAGGGTTTATTTTCAGGTTTATTTCCTTCTAGTCAAAAGAAGATTCAATTAGATTTACTTTCCTATTTAATGTTTTCCCAAACGTAGTTGGATAATTGATTAAGACTAGTTCCCCTCCTATAAAAGGGGCAATGCACTGCTCTATTCCTTTGTGCTTCTTCGGCGTCACAATGTCAGACCTCCCATTGGACCTGCTCTTTAAGATCCTTTTGCTTCTGCAGCCCAAGGATATGATCCGATGCATGTGTGTTTCAAAGTTTGGAATTCTTCTATCCGCAACCAACGGTTCATCACCATCAAATCCAACTTTTGTCGCACCATTATACTTAATCTGTATGATCCCATGCATTTCTTGTCGTTGCCTTTGTACGACAATGATACGTTGGGGACTGCGGTGAAAATTGCATGGCCGCCGTTGGAACAATCTTGTGATAGCATATTGGGCTACTCTAATGGCTTGTTATGCATTGAACACACCTATGACAACAATAGAGCTTTTGCTTTGTGGAACCCGTCCATTCTAAAGTTCAAGATGATTCCTTGTACAACCACCTCTGAGCCGCACCACCAGCAGCCATCGGAGATGAACGACAAACTGAAGAAGCAAGGGCACTATGGATTCGGGTATGATTCAGCTAATGATGACTATAAACATGTGGAAATTGTGGAGTTTTGTAGTAGATAAACGGCGTTCCACTAGATCTGTTTGTGGAAATTGTGTATACGAGGATAGGGTTGTTGCTAGTTATGAAGTGAATGTTTATAGCCTGAAGTCCAACGCGTGGAAAAGGATCCAAAGCATGCCTCCTCGCAATGGCTTTCGACTTACTCCATTACAATCAGTGGCCGTGTGTTTGAACAGTGCCTTAAGTTGGAAGATGGATTTGTAAGAATACGAGTATGAGATAGAGAAGTTTTGGGAACAGTTATGGGTATTCAATTAGGATGGAAAGTCCTATTGATGAAAGGAATGCTGATCCTTTATAAAAAAGGATTTTGGTTAGCATTAAGGTTAGTTTGCAGGGTGCGGAAACAAGAGTTTGTTTCCGATAAGGATTTTGATAGGAAATTCTGATCTATTTTGGAAAAGTCTATATGTATATATATATATATATATATATATATATATATATAGTGGCCTCTCTTCTCACATATTGAATGCTGATATTGAACCATAACCTATTTGTGAGTCGAGCCCTTAACATTCTGCAAGAGAAGAGAAGGTTCACTGAGAGATTGCGGCAATGGCTTCAAGTTCTGGTGTTGTTGCAGGTATGTTTTACTTTCTGGTTTATTGTGTGCATATATTTGGGTTAGTCCTTTTATGTTTGTAGTTCATGTTTTGGTCTTGGTGTTTGGTTGCTATAAGATTCTTACATGTGGTATCAGAGCCACAAGACATACAAACATGAGTTCAAGTTTGTAAAGGAGAAAAGATGTATGTGTTTATAAAAATAAAAAAATATAAAAAAAAACCATTAAAATCTTGCCCTGATAGAAAATCGAGGTTGGGTTCTCGAGACCATGAGATCGGCTGTGGTAGAAAACAACAAAAATAACGGCTCTTTCTGAAATTGAAAATTTTGACCGTTGGAACCTCTTAACCACAACCGAATGGGATTTTCTCGGATTGGGGTTAGGTTTTGATCTGGGTTTTCACAAAATGCAAAATCTTATGTTTTCAAATTCTAAATTCGCTTCCGCTATCTTCATCGAGAATTTGAAATCAGTAATTAAAAGGTAAGTTATATTTTATTGTTTCTGAAATTCCATTATCTGGTTGAATATGTATAAATATATGTTGCTGCATTATGTGTCCATAAATTGTTGGTGATAATTGATATCAAACGTGGTATAATTGTTGGTTTTGAAAGTGGATTAAAGATTCTTGATTTAACCTTGTTTATTTTGCATCTATAACATGGTTGAAAGGACTCCATGCTCAATAAATGTTTAAAGATACATGGCTGCTGCAACATGTTGATCGAATCCTAAGTATATCACTTATTCTATATATGCTTGTCAACAATTTGTTGATTAAGACTATGTGTATGAATCTATGATCATAGTCATGATGTGCAAAGGGATGTTGGAATGAAATCTAGAACTAATTAGTTCATATTTGTGATTTTATGAATTGCTGCAGCATCTGCAATATCATTAAGGACTATGAACTTAGCCAATATACCTATTCTCACTAGAGGAAGCAACTACAAGAAGTGGAGACGAAAGATTGGTCTCTTGTTGACACTTAATGAATTTGACATTGCTCTTAACACTCCCAAGCCGGTTTTAACTGATCAAAGTACTCGGGCAGAGAAAACTGACGCAGAGAGATGGGTTAGAGCTAACAAGGTTGCACTTTCCATACTTGAAAGTGCCATGACAGATACTGTTCGAGGAGGGATCAAGAAGCATGAATTGGCTGTTGATTATTTGGGTGCAATTGAGATGAAGTTCAAGGAATCTCAAAAGGTAGAAATCAGTCAATATATGGCAATGCTTACCACGTACAAGATTGAAGGCACAGGTTTTATTCGGGATCACATTATGAAAATGACCGATGCAGCTGAAAAGTTAAATTCCCTAGATGTTAACATTGGAGAAAAACAACTAGTTTTTATGATCCTCCAAGCTCTTCCAAGCAAATTCAGTCAGTTAAAGGTGTCCTATAACACTCAAGACAAGAATTGGGATGTTGATGAGTTAATAGCACAGTGTGTGCAAGAAGAGACTAGACAGAAGCAAGAAAGATCAAAGGATGTTGAAGCAGTAAACTTTGTGCATTCAAACAAAGGGAAAAAGGCTTTCAATTCATTTCCCGAACACTATGGTAAGAATTCCAATTCTAAGCCTACTTCTTTTAAGTCAATTGCATCTACTAAAGTCAAGGACTCTATTAAGGGATCTAACAATCTTAAAATCAAACCTAAAAATATTGCCAAACTTAGATGTTTCTTCTGCAAAACTAAGGGACACTTAAGGAAAGATTGTCAAGTCTTCAGTGATTATCTTAAAAGCAAGGGTGTAGAACATGTCAATGTTTGTGTTGAGTCAAATTTGATTGAGATACCTGTGAATTCTTGGTGGTCTGACACTGGATGCTCAGTCTACATTACAAATTCTTTAGAGGGCTTCACAATGTCAAAACAAATTGGATTCAAGAACTATAATGTCTTTGTGGGTGAAGGAACTAAGGTTTCAGTAGAAGTTATTGGAATGGTATATTTAAAATTGTCTTATGGTTTTATAATGAGTTTAAAAGATGTGCTTTATGTGCCTAAAATGAGGAGAAATTTGATTTCTGCTTCTAGAATTGTCAAGGATGGTTTTGCTTTCCTAGGTGATGATGAAAGCTTGAGAAATTTTGAAAAGAACAATTTAGATTATGTTTTGGGAGATGCTTATTTGAGTGACAACCTGTGGTGTTTGAATTGTACATTGGAGTCTAATAATCAACATGTCTTAAACACAAGTACTAAAAGGATGCACTGTGGTGATGATTCCTTTATTCTATGACACAAAAGGTTAGGACATATATCTAAAGAAAGAGTTCTAAAGTTGTCTAAGGCAAACTTGATTCCTGAATTGAATTTTGATACTACAATCGAATGTGTTGATTGTGTCAAGGGCAAGATGACTAATTTTAGGAAACTAGATGCTAAGAGAAGTCATGATTTGCTGGAAATCATACACACTGATATTTGTGGACCTTTTTCTACCAAGACCATATGTGGAAACTCTTATTTTGTTAACTTTATTGATAATTTCTCAAGATTTTGTTATACTTATCTGATATGTGAGAAGTCATCAGTTCTTGATTGTTTTAAAGTCTACAAAACTGAAGTTGAGAAACAACTAGGAAAGGTCATTAAGATTGTTAGATCCGATAGAGGAGAAGAATATTTTGGCAGGTACACTGAAGCTGGACAAAAGAAGGGTCTTTTCGCTCATTATCTTGAACAACAAGGTATTGTGGCTCAATACACCACACCTGGGACACCACAACATAATGGAGTTTCTAAGAGGAGGAATCGAACTTTGATTGGAATGGTGAGAAGCATGATGACAAGGTCAAAGTTGCCTGGTTTTCTTTGGGGAGAAACATTAAAGACAGCAACTTACATTTTGAACAGAGTTCCTTCCAAAGCAGTTTCATCCACACCTTTTGAAATCTGGAACAAGAGAAGGCCTAGCTTTGATCACTTTCATGTTTGGGGATGTAAAGCTGAGGCTCGAATATATAATCCAAATGAGAAGAAACTTGATGCAAGGACTGTCACATGCTACTTTATCGGATATTCAGAGAAATCTTAAGGCTATAAGTTCTATTGTCCTCAAAGTCACACTCGGGTTCAAGAAACTCATAATGCCAGGTTCTTTGAGGATCAAGATGTTGCAGAATTGTCACAAGGAACATTTATATTTGAAGAACAGAATCACACTGAGGTTGCTTCTTCCGAAACTAATTATAGAGAAATCTTGGTACCTTCCTCGTCTACAATTCGATTGGAGGATAATCAGTCTATTCAAGATAGAATGGAATCAAATCCTAGTTTGCAAACACAGACACAAGAAGATCATACTCACAGTTCTGAAGTTCAACAAGATCTAACCACTGAAGCTATTCATGAACCAACAGCTCCATTGAGGCAATCAACAAGAATCAGGAAGACTACCATGTCAAATGACTATGTTTATTTGCAGGAGAATGGGTTTGATTTTGGCGATATAGATGATCCTCTTACATACTCTCAAGCTATGAACAGCCCTCAACATGCATTATGGAACAAAGCAATGAATGAGGAATTAGAATCGATGTCACAGAATAAAGTATGGACATTGGTGGATTCTAATCCCCAAATCAAGGTTATAGGATGCAAATGGGTCTACAAGACCAAGAGAGATGTTCAGGGCAAAATTGAAAGGTACAAGGCAAGATTGGTTGCCAAGGGTTTCACTCAGAGAGAAGGAGTTGACTACAATGACACATTTTCACCTGTTTCTTCCAAAGACTCTATGAGAATGATCATGGCCTTAGTTGCATATTTCGATTTAGAGTTGCATCAAATAGATGTAAAGACCACTTTTCTCAATGGTGAACTCCAAGAAAACATATACAGGCTACAACCTCCTGGATTTGTTGAAAGAGGGAAAGAAAACAAGGTCTGCAAACTTAACAAGTCCATTTATGGACTGAAGCAAGCATCAAGACAGTGGTTTTTGAAATTTGATCAGGTTGTCACAGGTTTTGGTTTTGTGGAAAATAAATTAGATGATTGTATTTACATCAAATGGTCAGGATCAAACTTCATCATTTTAATCCTGTAAGTCGATGATATTCTCCTTGCAAGCTCTAATATAAAGCTTCTTAATGATACCAAGGCCATATTGAGCCAAAATTTCGAGATGAAGGATCTTGGAAAGGCACACTATGTGCTTGGCATTGAAATCATTCGAGACAGGTCCAAAAGGTTACTTAGACTATCACATAAGGGTTATATAGACAGAGTATTGCTAAGATTCAACATGGAAAACTACAATAATGGTGAAGTACCTGTGAATAAGGGAGACAAGTTCTCTAAAGCTCAGTGTCCCAAGACATCAATTGAGGTGGACAAAATGCAAAAGAAGCCTTATGCCTCTTTAGTGGGTAGTCTGATGTATACTACAATTTGTACAAGACCAAATATAGCATTCATAGTAGGAATGTTAGGTAGGTTTCAAGCAAATCCAAGAGAGTCTCATTGGATAGCTGCAAAGAAGGTTTTGAGGTACTTGCAAAGAACCAAGGGATACATGTTGGTTTATGGCAGAGAAGAGAATCTAGAGTTAGTTGGTTATACTGATTCAGACTTAGCTGGTGATGTAGATGACAGAAAATCCACAGGTAGTTATGTGTTTATGCTTGGAGGTGGTGCAGTTTCATGGAAAAATGCAAAGCAAACTATAATAGCAACATCCACTATGGAGGCAGAGTTTGTAGCTTGTTTTGAAGGAATGAAACAGGTTGTGTGGTTAAGAAACTTCTTAACAGATTTGAAGATTGTAGATTCTGTTCAAAGGCCGGTCAAAATGCACTGTGATAACAACTGTGCCATATTTTTTGCCAATAACAATAGAAGAACTTCAGCTTCTAGATTGATGGATGTGAAGTTTCTTAAAGTTCGAGAAAAGGTAAGAGAGGGGGCTATACAAGTGGAACATCTAAGCACTGATTTGATGATAGCAGATCCCTTGACCAAGGCGTTACCCATTGGGGTGTTTAAAGCTCATGTTTCGCGGATGAGGGTACATGAATCATTTGATTAGTGGGAGTGATCTCTTGTTGCGTATTTGACTGTCGGGTTGCTGCTGTGAAGTTCAGAGAGCTGGTGCAGTAATGAAAACAGGTTTTATGTATTTTAATAAAGCTTAAGGCTAGTGTTTAGTTAGGTAGCTTTATTTTAGAGTGTTTTATTTCCTAGTGAGACTTGTTATAATGGTCTATTGTTTTTAAGAAATAAAACTTGATAATTCATTTGATGATGAATGACAGCTTGTCTGTCTAAGCAGTTGTTATTGAACTATTGTTTCATATATTGTCTGGAGCAATTATTTATTCTTGTTGTCAATGATGTGAAATAGTGGGAGCAAATTATTTTGCTTATCTAATGAGACTAATTGAAGTTCACAACAGTAAAGATACAAATTGAATGTATGTGACTCATGAAAAACTATATTGCATTATGATTGTGATGAAGATTTTCAGAGTTCTACATTTTGAAATGTATGTAAGATTGGTTGTGATTGAAAACTTTTGTTAACAGGACTTAGTGTACACTTCTATCTGAGTATGATTGAATAAACTGAGTGCTTGAAACTTTTCTCATACTCAAGTGGGAGAATGTAAGAATATGAGTATGAGATAGAGAAGTTTTGGGAACAGTTATGGGTATTCAATTGGGATGGAAAGTCCTATTGATGAAAGGAATGTTGATCCTTTATAGAAAATGATTTTGGTTAGCATTAAGGTTAGTTTGTAGGGTGTGGAAACAAAAGGTTGTTTCCGATAAGGATTTTGATAGGAAATCCTGATCTATTTTGGAAAAGTCTATATGTATATATATAGTGGCCTTTCTTCTCACAAATTGAATGCTCATATTGGACCATAACCTATCTGTGAGTCGAGCCCTTAACATTCTGCAAGAGAAGAGAAGGTTCACTAAGAGATTGCGGCAATGGCTTCGAGTTCTGGTGTTGCTGCAGGAATGTTTTACTTTCTGGTTTATTGTGTGCATATATTTGGGTTAGTCCTTTTATGTTTGTAGTTCATGTTTTGGTCTTGGTGTTTGGTTGCTATAAGATTCTTACAGGATTGCCGTTTAGATGACGATCGTCCAGGCATGATTCTAACTCTTGATCTTGCCAGTGAGAAATATCGCGAGTTTCCCATCCCAATCCGTGGGCACGAGGATGAGATTTCTTTGGGTTTGCTGGGAGGCTATTTATGTATTTGTCATCGTAATTTTGAGGTTTCAGACTTTCAAATTGATGTTTGGATTATGAAGGAATATGGAGTGACGGGATCTTGGAACCTGCTTTGTTCTGTTGAGAAGTCTGTTGACTCCCACATCAAACCTTTGGTATTTTCGAAGAAAGGCGACATGGTACTTTTTGAGATGGACTGTGACCAGCTTTTTTGGTTTGATTTAGAGAAAAACAGTCCGAAAGTTGAATTCTGTCGTAAGCCCGATGACTTTGAGGTAATTGTTTTTGAAGGTGGATGCTCGGGGAGCCTTTGTGTTCTTCTTGATGGTGATCCTGTAATTGTTGGGAGGCAGCAACAACTGTGTTCGACCTCTGAGAAAGAAGAAACTTTCAATATTGAAGAAGGTGTTCCATCACATATGGTACTCAAAGCAACAGAAAATCCGAGTTTAGTGCTCCTTTCTTTCTTTAGACTAGGCTGTTTTATCTTTGTAATATTTTGTATTTCTTTTTCTTTTTTGTAACTCATATCATTGATCTATGGTAACAGCTAGCATTGGTTATAGTCAGTTTGTTAGTTACAAACTTTGATTCAACTAAATGTATATTGCCTTGCGTACTTTGATTTCTTCTTAGAAACTCGTGTTTACTATCATGTGTTGAAAACAACACCAGTTTGACTTGATGCTAGAAAAGTTAGTTAGGGTTTAGCGAAGGAACACATAGCAGCCGATAAGATGTATACAATGATTTATTTACACTCGTCATTCTCGAGATTCAAACATCAAACCTAAGACCTCTAACTTACAAATGAAAACTAGAAGTCTAGACTATAGTACTAAGTAGCAGCAGCATACACCAGCAGTGTTTAAGTCTGGGTAGCAAAAATGCTCAATAGTCCTACAATTAGCAGCAAACAAATGGGTGCTAGATAGGAAAGTCAATACTGTGATGTGACTCTAGTTGTGAATATGATTTCATGTAATTGATTTTAATTTGCTTGAACAGTAGATCCATGCCTTGGGTTCCAAGCAGTCTAGTCCGTATAAATTCTTGATAATCTGTCAATTAATACAAATCATCCAGGTTTAAGAAAATCAGTTATGTTTGTTTGCAGAACGTGTAGATTTGTTTTAGGTTTTATGTTTCCTAAACCTAGTAAAACAATTTGATTATATTCTTGCTCTGCTGCTGCGTCAAGTACAAGTACAATGTTAGACCTCCTCCCACCGGAGTTGCTCTTTAACATCTCTCTACTTTTCAGCCCGTGGATCTTATTCGATGCATGTGTGTTTTTAAAGCTTGGAATGCTTCCATCCGCAACCAACGGTTCATCCAAGCTCATCTACAACACTCAATCAAAACCAGCTCTTCTCCCACCATTTTACTTAATCCATTTCATACCTTTGATTTTCCCGTGGCGTTGCCTTTATACAACACCGGTTTGTTCAAGGCTATCGTAGAAGTTGCATCACACCCATTGAGACGCTCTTATAGCCTGGTTTGCATTGGCATTTATGCCAAAAAAAAAAAAAAAAAAAAATGGAAAGAAAGATTTTATTTGTGGAATCCGTTCATTCAAAAATTTTAAGAAGATTCCTTTCACAACCACCCATGAGCGACACCTACAACAGTAATCCAAGTTGGACACGCTAAAATGTGTTTATATGTTTGGATATATGATTCAGTTAATGGTCACTATAAACTTGTGGAATGTCTTCTTGGGTATTGGAAGACAATATCAATTAGTATATTTGATTCTCCTTGATTTTAGGATCGACTCTCTTCACATATTCTTGCAATTATATCGTTGATCAAAATTCTAGCAATATCATTCTTTTGCAACCTCAACAAACACCACATCGCCAGCATGAGCGAACCAAACTCTAAAATCAACAAAGACGTTCACTGATGTCTCAAATCCCTATACTTTATTCTATAGATCAACCTGTGAATGTTTGGTTTCCAAAACGGTCCAAGGGAAACTACAGTACTGTACAAAGTTATGGAAGGTTGGAAAAGCTATAACAGAACGCCAAGTTTCTCACCAATGTGCATAACCAATTAACGTTGGGTTGCTTGTATTTATAATACATTAGAGATTACATCCAGGGTTTGAAAATCCCATTTACAAGGAATATTTGAAATTCAAATATACACAGATATGAGAGTTACTCAGCTACAAAATATATGAAAAAGTCATAAACTTAACCAACTGTTTGAAGATAAGAATTAGAAGACAACTCAAACACTTGAACTAGTGTTGACTTTAGAGGACTTTGTCTAACATCCCCCCGCAAGCTGACAGGACGGGGAACAACTGGAAGCTTGGACACCAAAAGCTTGAACCTTGATGAAAGCAAACCTTTTGTAAACAATTAGTTTGTGATTTGGTCCTGTGAACATATAAAATTTACCAGAAGTTCACCACGAACAACTTTCTCCTTTACATAATGGTAATCGACCTCCAAATGCTTAGTTCAAGAATGAAACACAGGATTCGATGCCAAGGCAATGGAGGAAACATTATCACACCAAATATGTGGACGAAACAAAGTAAGCTGCAAATCACAAAACAAAGATCTCAAACATGATAGCACGGCTGCAGTATAGGCCAATTGTCCATATTCAGCCTTTGTACTTGATCTAGAAACTGTTTTCTGCTTCTTGGAACTCCATGAAACCAAGTTGGAACCCAAATAGACACAACATCCTCCTGTTGAATGTTGTGTATCTGGATATTCCGATAATCGGCAACAGAGAATGCACTGAGAAGCATGCTTCCAGGTTTATGAAGAAGACCATTAGCATAAGTAGACTTCACATATCGAAGGATACGTTTCACAGCCGTCCAATGAGTATTGTTTGGAGTGTGCATGAACTGGCATACCTAATTCACGGTGTACGAGAGATCAGGATGCATGATTGTCAAGTAATGCATGAGCTAACGATACTTCTGTAAGTCTGTGGATCAGGATGAGGCTTTCCGGCAAACATGCTTAGTTTTTGCCCTGCAGGAACTAGAATGGAAATGGGCTTCGCATCAACAAACTTTGTGCGTTTCAAGAGATCCAAGGCATACTTTGTCTGACTAAGATGCATTTGATGATTGAAATAGGACACTTCAACACCGAGAAAATAGTGAAGAGGCCCTAAATCTTTCATGGAAAAGAGCATCCCCAACTTCTTTATCAAGTGATGCATTTGAACTGGGGTATTGCATGTAAGCAAAATATTGTCCACATATATCAACAAAATCAAATAAACTCCTCTTTGATTGAACACAAACAAAGACTAGTCACACTTGGATTCTTGAAAATCCAAATGAAGCAGGAAGTCTGAAAAACATTGGAACTATGCTCGTGTTGCTTGTTTTAAACCATACAAACTCTGTTGTAACTTGTACGCGTGATTAGGATATTGTTTGTCTACAAACCTAACAAGTTGCTTCATGTGCATTTCCCCTATCAAGTAGCCATGTAAAAAGACATTTTGAAAATCCAATTGAGGAACTAGCCATTTGTTAGAGACTGCAAGACTTAGTACCAAATGAATAGTACTATGCTTGACCTCTGGACTAAACGTTTTGATGTAATCAATGTCGTTTCGATGTAATCAATGCCATGCTTTTGATGAAACCCATTCACAACCAACCGCGCTTTATGGCATTTTATCGAACCAGAAGCTCTTCTTTTAATCTTGTAGACCCACTTATTGGGAAGTAAATTCATCATGGGTTGATAAGGAACCAGTTTCCACGTTCCACACCTTTGTAGGGCATTGAACACTTGACCTCTGGACTAAACGTTTTGATGTAATCAATGTCGTTTTGGTGTAATCAATGCCATGCTTTTGATGAAACCCATTCACAACCAACCGCGCTTTATGGCATTCTATCGAACCATCAGCTCTTCTTTTAATCTTGTAAACGCACTTATTGGGAAGTAAATTCATCATGGGTTGATAAGGAACCAGTTTCCACGTTCCACACCTTTGTAGGGCATTGAACTCTTAAACCATAGCATTCCTCCATTCCTGGTGCTTAACTGCCTAACTGAAATATGTGGGCTCAACAACTTTATCATTAGTAACAACATGCAATGCATACTTAGGAATTCTTTTATGGATTCCAACTTTGGAGTGAGTGGTCATTGAATATCCTGGATTAGATGCACAAACTGGTTCACTTTGTTGATTATTTTCTTGTTGAAATGATTCTTGCTCACTGGTGGACCCTAGGGTTAGGGAAGGCATACTAGGGCTAGGGGGAATGGGGGAAATATGGTTGGGGTTAGATGCAGGTATTGTAGTGTTTAAAGGTGAGGGAATAGGAGATGGAGGTGATGCAGCAGTATCTAAGGTAGGATTTAAATTAGTCACGGTGGGATTGGAGGTAGGGACTATAGCATGCTGACGAGGTTGAGTGGATGAGGGAGTCTGTTGATAAATATTAGGAAAAATAAGCAACAAATCAAGATTAGATAAATTACCTGGTGGTTGGACATTTCCTTGTGAAGGTGTGATTTCCTGGAAAGGAAAAGAGTCATCACCGTATAGGACATGGCGAGACAAATAAATTCGTTTCGTGGATAAATCCAAACATTTATATCCTTAGTGATCCAGCGAATAACCTAAGAAAACACATGGTTTTGACTTTACTTGAAGTTTGTTTTGTGTGTATGGTCGTAGCCAAGGAAAACACCGACATCCAAACATTTTAAAAAAAAATCATATTTAGGTTTTGTTTGAAATAATTTTTCGTATGGTGACTCATTGGAAATGACTCGAGTTAGTAACCTATTTATTATGTATGTCGCTGTTTGACAAGCATCAACCCCATAGTTCGAAGAATATGAGCATGAGACAACATGACTATAGCCGTTTCAACAATATGACGGTGTTTTCTCTCGATGAGGCCATTTTGTTCAAGATGTTTGGACATGAAAACCTTTGAGATATCCCATGTGTGTCAAGAAAGCGGCGAAAAACATGACCCTTATATTCTCCTCCTTCATCACACTGGAGTGTTTTAATAGAACAATTAAACATGTTTTCAACCTTTGTTTTAAACTTAATGAAAAAATTGAAAAGCCTCTGACTTATTTTTCATTGGAAAAACCCAAGAATAATGTGAATAATCATCAACAAATAATAAATAATAACGATAACCTTCAATGGAAACAATTGGTGAACACCAAACATCAGAATGCAAAAGTTCTAAAGGAAATTTCGAAACAAACTCTGAAGATTTGAAAGGCAATTTTGTACTCTTGCCTAATGGACATGAATGAAAAAAACTTACATCAGAGGTGCCACTAATTGGCACTTGTTTATTTGAAATAAAAAACTTTATTACGGAGGAAGTAGAATGACCAAGTTGTGCATGCCACTACTTTGCAGACACTCAAACTCCTAAAAACGCTGAAAAGGGACGATTGGATAATCCACCGCCATTTGGAAATGAGTATAACCCATTCTCACACCTCCCTCGGAAAAGTGTCCTCTGGGTCTTGAGGTCCTTAACAACAACAAAAATGTGAAAAAAATTAAAATATAGCAATGGTTATCAAGGGTGAACCTATGGGCAGAAATACGGCTAGTTGAGGCAGAAGGGCAATGTAAAATATTATTTAGGTTAAATGAGCAAGAACCACCCTTAATTTTATTAGAACCAGAATGTGCAATAGAGGGTCCAGAATCATTACCTACACCACCAATGTTGTCATTACCAGTGTATTCTTTAGGATTCACCATTAGAATATTAATTCACATGCAATGAACGTAACAAATATCAGGGAAGCTCCTACACAAGCCCATCAGACAAAAAGAGGAAAACCACCTCTTCACTGCTCATATTGTGATCAAGACTATCACACAGTCGAAAAGCGATTTTGCCCCTTTGGCTTCCCGCCTGGCCGCAAATACCATGGGAAAACAGTGAAGCGAGAAGGTATGCTGCCAACCATGCTACGACAGGCACCGAGGCCACCAAAGACGCTGACACAAGACACAAAGCGACATCTAGTGATGGCCCTAAATTTACCACATAGGAGTACAACCGGATTATGGTGACGCTCAAAAAGAGCAACATCAACGGTAATCCGCAGCATTTTACGAATGCCCCAAGCATAATCACACCTTCCTCTATATATATCAGAAGTTGCCTCACAAAAAAATCTATATTGGATCGTTGATATGGGGCAACGGACCATATACCTGCTCCGCCTCATTTACTAGATAAGAAATCATTGTCTACCTTAGATTGCCGAATGGAGGACGAGCTAATTTAGAATCATTTGGTTCCATACAAAGTTTCTCCTCATATTAAACTCGACGAACACTGCTCAAAGGGATTAGACATATTATGATCAATAAGTTCTTACACATATTAAACTTGACGAACACTGCTCAAAGGGGTTAGACATATTATGATCAATAAGTTCTTACACTTTATGTCACTAGTTATGGATGAAATAATATTTTTCTAAGATACAATTTTGTTACTATACTCTTGTGGACAAGACGAATTGGGTGATGTGGAGCACTTGTGGCCGTTGGACTTCACACGTGGGTCAACTTGCTCTGACACCATGAAGAAGGTTGAGGTTTCATCATAAAACCAATTGACAATATGGGGAGTAGCTCAACCTCTTATTAAGCCCTTGCAAGGCTTCTCTTTTCACCATTGTGGGACTCTTTTACCTTCACATTCTCACACTATCTTCATAATACCGAATCTTTCTTTCCTCTGGACTATGGAACTACCTTCCGTTAAGTGGTTCCTCGAGAGAGCATTATTCATCAACTCGTCTTGCTCTACGATTTCCCTACACAGGAAGACATATCTTCACACCTTCTTACTTACCATGATGATAAGTACTAAAGATGCTTAGAAGTCATACAAGACGTCCTACTCATTTCATTGAAGACAATGTTAAAGTCCCTGACGACAGCGCAGCTTTTTGCCTCCAAATTCCATTGGACAGAGAGAAGGCATGGCCATTTCTGCTTGATAAGCCGAGTTGGGATGAAAGTAATGAAAGAGAGCTGAACTTTGCTGATAACGATGTCGAGATTCTTGAAGGTAAAGTAAATTTCCATCAATGGCTACGTATATAGGATGTATGACAGCAGCAATTATAAGAGTTCATAATTTGGGGCACTGATTTCTTTTATCACTGCAAGATTGCAGCATTATAAACAAGTACAAGTGATTGATTCCATGAATCACAACTCTACATTTTATGATTTCTGATGAACTGATCCAGCGCCGTAGATTGAATGTATTATTCATGTCTTATACTATATAAAGACTCATTATAGATTAAGTGATAAGCAAGTTATTTGAGCAGGGGACTTCTTTGTAAAGCAACTTCACATTGTTTCCAATTCAGAAAATGATAGAATTTGCAAGACTTCAGGCGGAAGCAAGTTGATAACTTGATATTGTTCTTAAATGCATGAGAGGACACACGTCTCTTAGACATGTGAGGCTCACGTGGAACTCTTGTGTGAAACACATGTGGTAGGTGAACATGAATCTAATATCATGATATCATCCTACCTTGATGGCATTATCAAAGAAGAAGTGTTATTGGTATTTCAAAAATCTCATTCTACATCACTTATAAGTGTATTTTTTTTTTAAATATAGAAAGTTTGAAGTGTAGAATGAGAATTTTGGAATGCTAATAACAATTCCCTATCAAAAAACCGTTTATTGTAAATAATTTTAATTGTGTCTGTTCACTTGGGATCAATATGCAATATCATAGTATTATAGTTTCTTATTAATGTAAATAGAGAAAACTCTAAGCCTATAAATAGAATATCAAACGAAAAGAGAGACTCCGATTTCTCATCTCAATCTCTCTCGTCTCTCTCTGTTCTTTCTAATTTTTATACTTTATTCTACCGCTCAAATCGTTCACTCACGTATTACCACACAAGGATAATTAACACTATTAGGCATTTTTTCGAGAATTTTGTATTGTGTATCCTTACTTTTGTAACACCATATTATCAAAGTGGAGTTAACGTGATTTTAGTACTAATAAGTAATTTGGTTCCAATGATTCTTCAAAGTAGTTGAAAATAATTACACTGGTATTTTCATGACGTTTCCTAATTAAGTAGACAAAGACATAATCAAAAACAAAATCATCACAAATTAGATTAACGTTGTCGTTGCGGACGGTCCTCTAGTCCCTTAGATTTAGCATCTAATCAAGTCATTAGCATATTTGAATGAAAGAGAAAGGAGTGAAAATGATGTGTTATCATATGATAATCTTCGTTAATCTTAAATTAATCATTAGAGTAAATTGTAGTAATGGTTCGTCAACTTTAATTAAATTGGAGCAATGATCCCTCAATCAAAAATCTATTATCGTTGGTCCCTCAACTCATCAAAATATGTGCTATGATCCTTTTCGTCAACTTCGGTTTTGTCAAAATAAGTTATGTTGAAATGACCATTGCTACGATTAAGGTTCCTCAACTCATCAAAACGTGTAGCTATGGTCTTTTTCGTCAACTTCATCATAATTTTGTCAAAATAAGTTATTTTGGAAGGATCATTGCTACAATTGGGTTTAAGTGAAGGGATCATTGATACAATTGGGTTAAATTTGAGAGATCATTGCTCCGATTGAGTTAAAGTTGAGAGACTATTTATCCAGTTGAATTAAAGTTGAACGACCAATGCTAATAAATTTTTAATTAAGGGACCATAACTGCACGTTTTGATGAGTTGAGTGAGCAATGATAATAAATTTTTAATTAAGAGATCATTGCATCAATTGAGTTAAAATTAAACGGGCATTGTTACAATTTACTCTAATCATTAATGATGTGATTTAGTCATTGCAAATGATTTTTTTACCCTCCGGTCCTCAGTCCTTTCTTGAGTCCAGGGTGTAAACCCGGTTCTTCCGCACAAATGAATTAACTAGTCTGTGGTACCATGCAGTCCCTCCCACTTGGCACGGTATCTGTCCCCGCCTCATTCATTTTGTTCACATTCTTCCCCGGATCTAGCTGCTCATTATTTTACCATCATATCTTTTGACAAAAAAAATTTCTTCGAAGGACATAAGAATTTTGGACTTTTAGGTCAAGCTGTAATAAAGTAAGTTGGGAGAAGAGTAAATATCGAAAAATACTTAGCTTCTTAACTGTAATGAATTATGTAGTGTTTTAATAGAATATTTAAAAAAAAAATTGACTAAAATACTCATTATTTGTTAATTTCATTAAAAAAATCACTTTATACCGTATGTACGGTTAAATTTAAGAGTTTGGAGTATGTTTGATTGAGGTTAACCAACAGTGAGTATTTTTGCCCAATTCTCCCAAAAAAGTTTTGTTTTTTGTGATTTTAACAAGTCATCTCAGTAGGTATTAGTTTGTAATTTGCATGAAAAAAGACATTCATCTTTTACTGTAATAAGTCAAACAATGTTCTAGGTAACCTATACGTGTTAAAAAAAATGAAATTCTTTACACATGAGGATTAGAGATGTCATGTTTAAGAGTTTTGAGTATGTTTGATTCAGGTTAACAAATTAATAATAAGTATATTTGCCAATTCTCTGAAATTCTTTTGTTTTGTTATTTTAATAAGTCATTTCAGCATGTATTAGTTTGTGATTTGTATAAAAAATAAAATAAAAAACATTCATCTTTAATTGTAATGAGAGAGGTCTTGGTACTACGGTCTAGGAGTATTCCTCTTCACTTGTAAGTAAGAGGTCTTAGATTTGATTATCGCCTAAAACGAATTTGAACCACATTCTTATGGCAAGCCCATTGTAAGGCTTATCTCACTCCTCAACCTCTTTAGTATAGATCCTATCAATTAAAAAAAAAAGTGTAATAAGTCAACAACCACGTGCTCTCTCGTTCTCTTTTTAATATTCCTAATTTCTAGTGGCATTTTTATTGTGTTTTTTGTTTCACTCGAAAATATATGTTAGCAATAATTCACTCGTGATCAACCCATTATATGTTGGTCATGTTATTAGTTTTAGAATGTTGCTATTTAGACCATATTTACTGACTATATTGTTAATCACCTCTCTAAATTTTAATCCACATAAGTTTTACATACACAAAATAAGCCCGTCTATATTAAAGCGATAATCGGTCAATGGATCAGTGCGAAAAAGCTCGTGCTTTGTTTAACATAATGATTACATTCAAAATTTCCACCTTTGTGTATAAAGTTTATGCACTTAATTATGGCTAAACATGTACTAAAATGGTGCCAAAATTGCAGAGTTATGAAGTGACACAATCCCTCCAAGTCCAAGTGGAGTGGTTAGTTGATACCACATCCTTTTCCCAATGATAAAACAACAAACTTAACCTCCTAAATCTGCCCATTATTTGACTCGATGACTTGACAAATGGAAACAAAAACAAAGAAAGTAGTCATTATCGGATGCATGTGCACCCTATGAGTATGTGCGTCATCGTTGATAAAAAGATAAAAGATTTGCGTCCCCTCATAGATTTTTTGCCGGATTTGAGTTACTGATTACTCACTGACTAAGCAAATAAGCATGCACACGCTTATATCCATATGTGAACAAAAAAGAAACTATTAATTATTTCATTAAAAGTTTTACCCATATATATATTTCTTATATAATTAGGATTTAAAAATAAAAAAGAAAATAATAGTAGTAATAATCACTGAATATATATATATATAGAGAGAGAGAGAGAGAGAGAGAGAGAGAGAGAGAGAGAGCTGGTTACAAAGTATTAATAAAAATAAGAATTTAAACGAAACTAAGTAGGAGCACTAAGCTGTGTTCCATTTTTATTTTTTATTAAAAGTTTATAATTGATTTTACTTACACATACTAGTCCATAAATTAAGAAGGGGTGTCATATTCACACTCATTTTTACTTCTCATACACCTCTTATTAATTTTTGTCATTTGATCTTCTTCAATTCATTCGATATAACGACCGAAAATTAAAAAAATATGTGAGAAGTAAAATAGGATGTGTGAATAGTATACCCATTAAGAATGAGATTGTGAGAGAGAATAAGGTAAAACAAATTAATATAATGAGAATTAACAATATTCAAGAGGAAATTACGAAGCGATTTAGTCAAGCTAGTTGAACAATATGTTTCACACTTCAAAATAATGTGTTCCACAGTTTATGTGATTTTAGTGTATCGTTTGTCTTTTTTTTTATTAGGAAAACTAACGAAAAGTTCAAAAAAAACTTTAATTTTAATGAAAAATAACAAATAAAAGTATAGTGAATAGTACAAAGAAAAAGTAAAAATGTGATTTTTCGTTAAAAATGAACATTACCGGAGAGTATTTCGTTAAAACTTCCATTTTTATTTTATAAATATATAGACTTAAAAGAAAGTGCATAAAATCTTGTATGACTTGTAATATCACTTTATAAAGGCCAGATATGGTGTTGCATTATTGTGTTATGGACCCAATGTATTGAACCCCAAAATTGGGTTAACCATCCTAATAATTGATTAAAAAATGGAGTTTTAATTAAGTAGGGAAAATCAGACCCCCACCAAATGGAGTAGTCCTCTTTACTCGTGAGCAAAAAAGATCTCGTGTCTTGTAAGGTGATACCGTGATAGTGATTAGGGGTAGTCCTTCCTTTAGCCATGTTGAGTAATATTGTCAATGTCAAAGATTTTACCGTTGAGATTCATTGTGGCTGACCAAGCTAACTTTGACCATAATAATTTGTTTTACACTGGTGTCATTCACACATCCGTTTTTACTTTCTATGTCTCTTTTATTCATTTTGTTATTTAATTTTTTTATAATTTATTCGATTCGACAATTGAAAATTAAAAATTGTGTGTGGAATATAAAAAGATGTACGGATACTACCGCTCTTTGTTTTACCCTATAGGCTTTTCCTTTGCTAAATTTTTCTTCACATCTACTTTTCAAACCTAAAAGCAATTCACCTTCACATTCACACCAAAAGTTCATCTATCACATCCAAATATGAAATAACATGATTAAAGCATCCGAGAGAAGTGAAAATAACATAAGGCTGACTAGGGCAACTCTCTCGTGCTATGTTAAACTAGTATCAAGACTGAAAAGATCAAAATTGTGAGAATTTCACTTTGTCGAATGACAAAATCATAGTATCTTACTTGTGATTTTGTCTTCTTGTAAGTATTTGTTAGTTGATAGTGTTGGGAAATTTTGGACACGTTTTAGCGTAGTTGATTTCTTCTTATTTTAACTTTGATCTCCGTTGTTAAACGAAAAACTTCACCTGCTAGGAATACATATGTATTGCAGTCCTAAATTAGTTAGGAATCTGATATGTGTAAATACTAGTAGATTATGTATAGGAATCTACAATATCTTTTAGATAGTTTCCTGATTGGAATTGTATTCCTTGGGGAGTAAGTTTTTCTCTGTATAAATAAAGGCACAAGGCATGGAGAATAACACACATAATTCATTGCTCCATCTCTCTTTTTTTCCCCTCTTTGCCACACCCTCAAAGAAAATAGGATAACATGTTATCAGCACGCTTATGGCTGCGTAAGGAATTGAAAGATATTTTGCTACAAATCCGTTCACAAGATTCATCATTGCAACTCAGGTTCTACTAAAACACGGTCTATATTTTTTTAGCTTAATTGCATGAAACATTCACCATTAACCATAAACCCTAACTTTTGATTACTGAATTATATATTCTACTCAAATTATGTAAAATAAGATGCATAATTTTCCTTTTTCAATTACTCATAAATTATTCTTTTGTTATAAATTTCACAATATATCCATTGATAATCCAAACAGTGGTTGTTGTGGGGATCTTGCTTCGACTCAAATTATCACACATCATCTTTTAAAATAATCTACAAACCACCTATTCATTATATGTATATTGGAAATGGCTCAGTTGCTGCTAAGAGAACAAAAACAAGAACTAATTATTTGGTATTAAGTCTTGAGCAGCATCTGGACAATTGTACTTTGTTGTTTAGTAATACCAAGCGGCCTTCCTAAACCTTTATTTAATTGCTAACTTGCTTAATAATAAAACAACAAAATATTAATTAAAAGAATCTTCTTATCTTATTAGCTAAAGTAGAAAAAGTTGTTCTATAATTAATTAATTAATTAACCTAAAACTGCATGCCATTTCATGCATTAGAAAATTGTCCACCCCATTTCTTTTGGTATATGTCTACAAATAATTTGTGTATTATGTAGGTGTGTGTACGTTTGGTTGGTCAATAGCTTTGTGCTACAATTGTGCAATAAAAATAATTAAAAGCATGCATTGACATGATCGTTATTTTATATATGTTTATTTGATTTATAAAATGATGAGGATGTGATTAATATCGGATCGAAATTTAGGGATAAGTAATGTGACATCCCACATCGCCTAGGGAAGTGATCCTTATATGTATATTCCCATCTCTACCTAGCACGAGGCCTTTTGGGAGCTCACTGGCTTCGGGTTCCGTAGGAACTCCGAAGTTAAGCGAGAAGGGAGCTAGAGCAATCCCATGATGGGTGACCCACTGGGAAGTTGCTCGTGAGTTCCCAAAAACAAAATCGTGAGGGAATGGTAAGCCCAAAGCGGACAATATCGTGCTACGGTAGTGGAGTTGGGCCCGGGAAGTGGTCCCACCCGGGCCGAGATGTGACAAGTAATCTACAAACTTATAAACACGGTTATTATGTCACTTAATACTACTGTTTAGTAGTATCCTCTTTACTTGTAAATGAGAGATGTTATATTTTATTATTGTCAAAAGCAAATTTGAACTCTATTATTGTCAGCTCATTATGAGGCTAAACCCACTCTTTCTCTCTTAGTAGCGATAATATTGTTTGATAAACACAATTGTTATGAACTTACGAGTGAAAACTTGCTTGTCGTATGCAAGATAATTGGATTATCATACATATTTGGATACTAGTCTTTTTACCATAGATTAATACAATAATATTTATTTGAACAGGAGAGTGGAAATAGCTTTTCCAAAACTATAAATATTTTTGATAGAGGATCAAACTTTATACAAGATGAAAACAGAAGGCTTGATTGCAATAATGGTTTTTGAACTTTACCTTTAGCTTAATTGTAGGCCATGAACTCTCATATTAATTTTTTTAGTTCTCAAAATTAACAATGTGTTGCACCATTAGTCATTATTACTAAAGTCGTTTTTTTTTTTTTTTTTTTTAAAGCTAGGGGTATATTAGAAACTTCAACTTAAAATTTCTTACAAATAAAATTTTAAAAAAAAGCTAAAATGAAAATAAAAAAAAATTTATAAATTAATATCTAAAACTTAAAACAAAATGAAACTTGAACTATAAAAATACAAATGAAAATGATTGGACTTTAGCAACTTGTAAATATTAGGCAATGTAATTTCAAAGTTGGTAGGAGATCAAATTAGGGGCTGGACTTAAACAACTAACAAATCACATATTAAACTACAAAAAATTCCTATGTATTCCATTTTCTTACACACACACAAAAAAAAAAAAAAAAAAAAAAAAAGGTTTTTTAGGTTTTTCTTTCTTTCTTATTTCTCATTTTTGTTAGTGATGTGGGATGAAGTTCCTAAATATCCCTAAATTTTACAAAAAAAATAGACGGCCTTAGTGAAAAATGACCAATGGTACAACACATTGTTAGATTCGAGGACTAAAGAAACTAATATGAGAGTTCAAAGGCTAAAATTAACCTAAAGAAAAAAATTTAAGCATCATTGCTACAATTAAGCCAAAACAAAATACAGTACAATTAAAAAATAAAAAAAACCCTTTTATTTGCATTCTGAAAATATGGGTCACGCATTTTATCTTACAACTCATGCATACGTTGCAGACATATTTTAGTATAGATAACATCGCTCTCCTATTTTTGGAGAAAATAGGATGATTTGAAGTGAGTTATAAAAAGAAAAGAATAGGATAAAATTTCACTTTCACATACTAAAGAAGGGAAATAGATCCTCTCCGGATCTCTTCCTCCAAATCCCACGGATCAAGTGATCCAAGTGATCCTGGCTCTTAATATTTGATCCAATGATAAAAAATTATTATATCTTTTAAAAAAAATTACTAACTATTATGTTTTTAGCCGTTAGATCAAATTTTAAGGACCCAAACCACTTGATTTGCGGGCTTTGGAGGAAGAGATCCGGAGAGGATCTCTTTCCAGATCTCTTTCCCTAAAGATGGGGGTATGAGTGATGGCAAACCCAATAATAGACCATAACTGTAAATACCCAACACTACAAGGACATAAATAGAAACACAAAAACCTTTGGCTCTCTAAGGCCATCTCCAACTAAAGGATCCAGAGGGCCGAAAATAGCCCAAAAATCGTCTCCAACCGAGGGCTAGGCCAGAGGGCTCATAGGCCCCATGGAATCTGAAAGGGCCAAAAGGCTAGAGGGCTGGCCCATTCCAGCCAGCCCCGGGCTAGCCAGAATTTTACTTAAAACTGTCAATTTCCTGTCGGATATAATCGACAAGAATAAGTTTATTGCAATAGTGTTGTTTATAACCGACATGAATAGTAATCGCTACACAGGAATAATTTTGATTAATTGATCGACACGAATAGTATGAAAAATTTTAGCTAGCCGTTGTATCAAATTTTTTTTTTTTATATGAATTTAAAGCTTTTTTTTTTCTTCTATTATTTTCTATAACTTCTATTTTACAAAATTTGTTTCATATTTTTTTTAATTCTATTTTTTTCCTATAATTTCTATTTTACAAAATTTGGTTCATATTTTTTTTAAATTCTATTTTTTTTTTCTTATAACTTCTATTTTACAAAATTTGGTTCAAATCCAACGGCTAGCTGACGTCACTTAGCCGTTGGATTTGAATTTAAGTTGTAGTTTTTAAATAATAAATTATGTTTGGCCATTTGGCCCTTGGTTGGAGACGGTTTTTTGTGATAGGACTAAAATGAGCCCTATGGCCCTTTGCCCCTCGGTTGGAGATGGAGGCAAATATGACCATGTATTGTTCATTAAAATATTAATATCTTGGAGGGCCAGATGATTAAAACGAGCCATTTGGCTAGCCCTCGATTAGAGATGGCCTAATCTAACTAAATAGAATCACGAAAACCTTCTACATTAATGGTGGTGAGGAATGTTGTTCTTGCACCATAATGTGGGTTCGAATCCATCGACATTCTAATCTAACATCTAATATAACAGATATGTCGTTTGATAAAAAATAAAAAAAATAAAAACCTCCCTACAAAAAATACGAATATTGTCTGATTACCCTCCACTTTCCACTTTTTCGTTTTTGATCCCTCCCTCTCTCATTGTCATCTGGTTATTCTTACTCGCTCTCTCTCTCTCAAATCAATCTCAATTAAACAGAACCATTTTCAAGTCCGACACCACACTGCGAAGAAAGTCGGTGGGGAAGAAAGAGAAACTGGAGAGAGAAAGAAAGCAGAAGCTCACAAGAGAAACCGAAACCAACTACCGTAGATTCTCAGAGCCAACGCCGCCGATCCAATCGCCACCTCAGATGCCGGCAGCTCCTCTGGCCGCATTATCGCCGGAATGACAGATCCTCAGCTCCTCGCCGCTCACAGGTCCCAATCCCTCTCTCGCTCTCCTTCTCTCTCTGAATGCTGCTTGTAACTGTGTCAGAGATTTATGGCTGTGTCGTCCTTTCGAGTGTTAACTTTTTGATCTCTCTCTCACTAACTTTTTCCGATCTCACACCTCTCTCTCTCTCTCTCTCTCTCTCTCTCTCTCTCCCCTCTGTGTTGGTGATAAGGGGAATCTAATTCCTTCTCACTTTTTAATTAGCTAAAGCTGAAGACATAGCAGCTTTCCTGAGCTTAATATTATCTTTTTTTGTTCAATTTTCGCTCAATGATTTCCTTGTAATTAGCTTGCCTTTTGGGTTTCATTTTGATCTTAGAAAAATCCAAACTTTTTGGCTTTTTTTTTTTTTTCTTTGCTGCTTTTTACGCATAAAAATTGATGTGATATTTGAATCCAATGTGCTCAATTTTCACTCGGCTTAACGTTCGATTTGTATCTCCTGCCTCTCTCTCTCTTAATTGGGATTCAAGCTTCAAGCTTGTAGCTTTCAGGTTCGTTGTTTGTGTGCTGGGTTTGACTCAAATGGGAAAATATTATTTATTTATTTTTCCATAATTTCTAATCGTGTTGAATTGTGTGGCTTCGAATTGGTTTTTTTTTTTTTTTGCCCCCTTTAATTTCTTTTGGAAGATGTCATGTTGTTCAACGGTTTTGTTTATTTGGTTTGGGAGTCTTTGACTGCATTTGTTTTATTCCATTTCAACAAATGAAGCAGAAAAGTGATTGTATGTTGTGATTAATCTACTGAGTTATGTGATCATACAGGGGTTGAAATGAACGGGATGCAGATCGGCAAAGCTCTTAACGCGGACAAGCCTTCCCCGGGATGCTTGGGAAGAATGGTGAACCTCTTTGATTTGGGTAATGGGGTTTCTGGAAATAAGCTGCTCACTGATAAACCGCACCGTGATGGTAATTCCTTTGATATATTCTTTTATTAATAAGTCAATAGCGCAATATTCTAATCCATTGCAAAATCGCTTTCAAATTCCTGTTGTAATTTTTGCTGTTCGTTATCCTTCTGGAGCTTTTGGTGATTGCTTCTCTGTGCTTTTGGTAATCATACCTGTCAAATATTATACTGATCCATCAGTTTTGGTAGGCTCTTCACTCTCAAGGAGTCAATCAGATGTGGCAACAATGTTGGGCCCTCCCCCCTTTGGAGATCACATAGACGATAAAGTGGTAAGTGTTGCAGGATTTTTCTCTGATCAATGTATTTTTAAACCAGCGCGAGAAACAATTCCAATGCAAAGTTGTCTTTTGTTGCTCATCACATATATAATATACTGCAGTTTCCTGATTTGTGTTACATTTTTATGGGGTATTCAGATTGTGTCTGAGTTAAGAAGAAGTTCATCAAACAATAAAGCAAGTGGAACACCCATAAAGATCCTTTTAGACCGAGAAATGTCAAAAGAAGTGGTGTCTAAGAAGAATCCGCCCAACTTGGTTGCTAAATTGATGGGGCTTGATGCTCTCCCACTTGAGCAGTCCGATTCAGCTTCACAAAGAAGTCATACAAACAGTTATTCGCAAGGTACTAATAACAGCATGCCATTGGGATGTTGGCAGCAAGAAGATGGGTTTTTGGACAACGGAATTCCACGCGAATTTCATCAGTGTTCAGAGCAGAATGATTACAAAGATGTTTATGAAGTCTGGCAACAACCTCAGAAGGCAAATTATGGAAGAAATATGTCGCCGCAGAAGGGAAGGTATAATGAAAAAGTTAACGAGAAGAAGATGACTCTTGTTCGTCAGAAGTTCATGGAAGCAAAACGCTTGGCCACCGATGAGAGGCTTCGCCAGTCCAAGGAGTTCCAAGATGCACTTGACGTATTAAGTTCCAATAGAGAATTGTTCCTCAAGTTTCTGCAAGAACCTAATTCCTTATTTTCTCAGCATCTACATGAATTACAATCTATTCCTCCCCAGCCTACTGAGACAAAGCGGATCACTGTTCTCAGACCTTCAAAGATGGTTTCTAGTGAAAAATTATCAGGCATAGGGGACAAGAATGATGAACAGACAAAGAAATCAGCTCAGGTCGGTCAAGCAGCTGCATGGGACAAAGGCCACCATGGATACTCTCCTACTATTGTTGATCAGGAAGTTGATGGATATCCGGCTCCACCAACTCGGATAGTGGTATTAAGGCCTAGCCCTGGGAATGTTAATGACATTAAGGCTGTGGTTTCTTCACCCACCTCATCACCAAGAGTTTTACATGGTGAAAACTTCTATGAGGAACCTGAAGATGATGAGGAGCGAGAATCAAGAGAAGTTGCAAAGGAGATCACGCAGAAGATGCATGATAATTTGATGGGTCATCGGAGGGACAAAACTTTGATTTCCTCTGTATTTTCCAATGGCCATACCGGTGATGAAAGTTCATTTTACAAATCAGACCATGAATATGCAGGAGGAAATCTCAGTGATTCTGAAGTTATGTCACCATCTTCTAGGCATTCATGGGATTACGTCAATAGGTTTGGCAGCCCTTTTTCTTCGTCCTCCTTCAGCCGCATGTCATGTTCGCCAGAATCATCCGTTTGCAGAGAGGCGAAGAAGCGACTTTCTGAAAGATGGGCAATGATGGCACTAAATGGGAATCCTCAGGAACAAAGACATGCTCGGAGAAGCTCTAGTACACTGGGAGAGATGCTTGCCCTCTCAGAGATAAAGAAGCCAGAAAGATCTGAGGATGACAGTATTCAGAAGGAACAAGAACCAAGGGAATCAGTTTCATGCTTGCCTATTGATTCTAGAAAAGAAGAAGTTGTTGTTGATTCTCCCAGAAATCTTTTGAGGTCAAAATCTCTCCCTGTATCTTCTACAGTATATGGTGGCGGGGTCAATGTTCAAGTTTCAGATCCCGAAGATGTAAAGACAGATGTTCCCAAAGAGCTAACAAAGGCAAAGAGCATGAAATCATTGCTAAAAGGGAAAGTCTCAAGTTTATTTTTCTCCAGAAATAAGAAATCAAATAAAGGGAAATCTAGCGAATCTCAATCTGCCCTTGCTGAACCACCAAATTCTCTGGTTCCTCCTGGCATAATTAGTGATGATGCATCTCAGTGTGCTAATGATGGTGGTTTTGAAGGTTGTCTGTCTCCTGCTTTATTTGGATATTTAGGAAAAGAATCTCCACATGTAACAAGCATGGGACAAAACCAAGGCACCGTTCCACGTGAGGTAGTTCAATCTTTTGTTTTCATCTGCTATTAGTACTTGCCCTCTTTATTGTTGCAAATCCTCCTCCAAAACAAAAAAATTAAAAATCATAGGATTTATGTTGTTTGACCTGGCTCTGGGGCAACCTATTCGAAATGTTGATGCCTATGTTTGTGATATGCATTGTACTTGGCACAATGGAATGATTGGCATGGAAAAACCATAAATGTTGATGCCTATGATGATGGTTTTTCTTAAAACCTGAGTTATTCAGTGTCTTATTGTCATCACATGGATGGTTTATTTGATTTGTTTTTCGCTTCAAATTTTGCAGGCAGGGTTGTGTGTGGCAAAACATGTGGTGCCCGGTTGTGTTGGTGAGAATCCGGATCAACCAAGTCCAATATCAGTTCTAGAACCACCGTTCGAAGAGGATGACAATACAGCCCAGGAATCCTCCGTGCATTTGAAGCAAGACCACCTAGGTCTCTCTCTCTCTCTGTAATTACTTTATATTGCTTTTTCCTTAATTTCCTCATTAATTATTCTCTAATTTCATAACTTTTTTTTGTGGTAAAACAGGTAGACTTCTCAAGTCTAACTTGATTGACAAATCACCACTTATAGGATCAATTGCGCGGACGCTGTCATGGGATGAGTCTTGTGCAGAGACAGCCACACCATATCTATTAAAATCCCCTTCGGTTTCAACTGAGGAGGAAGAACAAGACTGGCATGCCACTGTCCAGACTCTTTTATCCGCTGCTGGCCTAGACGGCGAGGTGCAGTGCGACTCCTTTTTCGCAATATGGCATTCGCTTGATAGTCCTTTGGACCCGTCTCTGAGAGACAAGTACTCCAACCTAAGTGACAAAGAGCCTCTGCATGAGGCTAAACGAAGGCGATTGCGATCAAGTCAGAAGCTTGTATTCGACTGCGTGAATGCAGCCTTGCTGGACATCACCGGTCATGGGTCCGACAGCTGCTCAAGGACCACGTCATGCAGCGGGGCCCATGACAGGTTCGTAGAGGGTGATTCTCCGCTGTTGGCAGACCGTGTGTGGGCCCGAATGAAGGAATGGTTTTCTGATGAGGTGAGGTGTGTTTCGGATGGTGGCGGGGACATCAACGGCCTGGTGGTGGAGAGGGTGGTGGAGAGAGTGGTGAAGAAGGAGGTTGTCGGGAAGGGGTGGTCGGAACACATGAGATTGGAAGTTGATAATCTGGGGAGGGGCATAGAGGGGAAGTTGCTGGAGGAGCTGGTGGAGGAGGCAGTGGTGGGTTTGACAGGGAGGACATGATGAGGATTTTGTTTCATTTTCTATTGAAGATTTTTCCTGTAACTCTATTAGTTTGTGTATTTGATTTTCGACAATGGTAGGCCCAAAAAACCCACCTTAATTGTTAATGCCACAAAATGTTTCAGTTGATCATTATTTGATAAATGTGCCCACTCTGTTTATATACAAAATTGTTAAAAATCATTCTGGTTGCTGACTTTGGCTCACATTCAGATCTCTCTCATGTTTGTACGGTCTAGAGGTTGGGATATCAGTTTGTTGTTATGCTACAATAATAAAAACAACAAAGTCTTTTCCCAACTAAATAGGGTTGGCTGTATAAATCGTAGAACGTTATTGTGCTCGGTTATGTAGTTTGTTGTTATGCTAAAGAGAGAAAATTCTATTATGCTCAAATGTACATAATCTAGTTCGCAAAATTTTACTATGCTCCAATGTACGGAATCTAGTGTCTCTCTTATAACCAAAATAAATAAAATTAAAGGCTTAATTACTCTTGCTCCACTGACATCAAACCGAATACTAAATGGCCTGCTCGGAAGCTTCTTTTGACCCACTTTGCCTTATAAAGTTGGTTTTTTGCGTTTCACTTTACTCTCTTTATCGTTAAAATCGTAGCAAGGACAAAGCTGGTTAGTGACAATTGCCCTCTCTTAAATGTGAATTAAAGAGTACTATGACAGAATCAACGCTTCGTGTAGGCTTGATTCTTTTTCTTTAGTGGGTGATAAGGGCTACGTGGCGATACCTGTGAAATTGAGTAGACCCTTCATATGGATCCATTCTTCCTTAGTCTTAAAAAAAAAACTCCGTTAAAACCGCTGACGCGGGACGCGCAGAGCTTCTTTTAAGACCAACTAGTTTTTCTTATATGTATGGGATTAATGCTATCACGTTTATGCTTAAGACTCATCTTAGTCCAAAATCATGGAAGTTAACAATCATGTTTGGAGCGTCAAGTCCTAATAAAAGCAGCAAAATATATGGAACATTTGCATTTGCCTTTCAATTATTCCCTCACTTGTACTTCTATATTGGTGTAACATTCTCCACGTTCGCACATGGGATTTCAATGCTAAAACCAGATTGTAGCTCAATGCATTAATTCCCTGTAGTAGTTTGATTTGGTGATGTGGTGGTGGGGAGAGATTTTACTGCGTTATCGGTGATTAATCCTTTTGTATATACATTCTCATCACACAACGTGTCTATGTGATGAAAGATGAAAATACAAACAGAGACGTGGTTATCTCTGATTTTATGTAAGAATTTGTATTTCGCATTGAAATATATTTTTATTGACCAATCAAAATTGCTCCCTAGGGTCTATAATTGCCTCAAAAGGTCCAATATACATACATTATTGGAACTTTTGAATAACAATCAAGAAGATCTTATGGAGGGGGAGTTTGGTTGAACCATACAATACGCAGCCTAATTTGCAAACAAAAGTTATTCTCAAGTCACATTTAGTAATTAGAAGAAAAAAAGGGGTGGATGTCACATTCCACAGAAATCTGAGATCAAAATGCAATGAATAAGTTCCCCACGGGAAGGGATCCTCTCTCCGGATCCCTTCCACCTAATCTTTCTCATTAAACAATCTGGATCCTTGAAATTTGATCCAAAGGCTAAAAGCAAGTACCCACTCTAAAAGTTATAATAACTTTAGTCATATTTCAAGAATCTGAATTATTTGATAAGAAAGATTAGGTAGAAAGAATCCGAAGATGATTTCTTTCCGTTCCCCACAGGAATTGCTACTGCCGCAGCCCCCAGAGTTAAAGCTATTGGTCAGAAACGACAAAGATTTTGGTATGAGAAACAGAGAAGGAGAAGTGACAGAGAATTGCAGATCCTCCATTTTTCTAGAGTACGTTATTAAAAGTACAAATTCCTATTTAATGGGTCATAATGAGAGAACAAGTATTAGTACTTAATATCAACTCTCGTTATTTACGAAATTCAAATTTAAAATTTCACTAACAAATGAAGAAAATATCAATGAACTGTAATACTAAGTGACACACCAATAAGATGTTAAAACTTGTACTCCCATCGAAAGTTCTACAATACACTGATGCTTTGATATATCCACTAACTCTTCAAGATAGCATTCTAAAAAAATCATTATTTATTATCTTCGATAAAAGAATAAAAATAAAAATGAAATTGACTTTTTTTTAAATACTAATAACAATTCTTTTTTTTTTTTTTAGAGCGGAATGAAAAATAATTCATAGTGTAGACGTCTATTAAAAATAAAAATAAAAACAAAAACAAAAACAAAAACAAATGTGCCCCAGCACCACACCAAGCCACAGAATGGAGGCCAAGTAGTATGGTTAGTTTAAAGCAAAGGACAGGCAAAACAAATCTCGTGAGTCTGCCATTTCTATGTGTTTCCATTTCCATGGAAGGAATCAAATAATAATTATCAGCTTCATGGACTTCTTGACAGCTGAAAGAAAGAATCCACACTTCCATAGACTCACGGGATAAATGAAAACGAAAGGGTGGGGCTTCTCGTATACTCTCGGGTATCTTATGCACCAGGGGTTTTTGACCGTTAGATCCTTAGTCAAAAACCTCGTCATACAAGATACTCTAGAGCATAATGGAATTTCGATTAAATGGGCAAAGTTCGTCAATGTGGACAGCGGAGAGAATCTTATCAATACAACAGCATGCATAATACAAGTGCAAACCCCTCAGAATTACTCAGGAATGATGACAGTAACAGACTCACAATGTTACATGTAAATCACAAGCTTTCTTCTTTTACAATTAATGACACAACATCTTTACCAGAAACACACATCCAATTCATACAAAGGAAAACCACCAAGAACACTTTTCGAGAGTTAGATATAAACACCATAATTTCCTGCAAAACAAAATTTCAAAAAACTGAAACAAGGGAACAATGATATATACTTGAGTATCAACAGAAAACCTGCTGATCGATGTTCAGATCAGTGAGATGAAAAACCCACTACCATCTTTACTGCTTGGATTTCATACTCGGTGATGCATTCTGATTCAGAGAGCTCAATCCATACTGTGCAAAGTATACGAACGATGTGATTAGAGAATAAAAGATACTCATATTGACAAGATATCACGGATCAAGATTCGATATCAAAGTATACATTATAGCTACTCTTGAAACAAAATACCTTATCTCTTATCCGTAAGCTCCAAATGTCAGAGTGAGTCCCTTTCCCATCGCCCTTGGTTGATCCAGATGCTTGGTTTAATTGTTGTTTTAACAGGGGCTCCCGAGTTCTAGCCCTATCATCATAATCATCTTCAACATCATAGTCAGGTTTGTGAGTAGAAAGCAAGCCTCGCAGAGTTATTGATAGTAGCAGAGATAAAACCTGACATTTAAAAAATGATGGGTATAAGAAAACAATTCAATGCAATAGTAATCTTCACTAGTGAAATATAACTGTAAAGTATCTCCAATCCAAATACACTACATACAATCAGTAATGCAATTTGGTCTGAGGCGTTAATCTTAATCGGTTTTAGCCATCCCATGAGCTTTCCTCTAAAGGTACAAAATTTGAATTACAAATCATGTAAATGGGATAGTTCCATTGATCTTAGTCCTATGAAATCATAAACATAACGATAAACATCATCACTACATTGGACTTAGCATACCTGTATTACAATGACACCGAGCCCGACCCACCTACAGATGTCAATATTCTCTTCCACAAAAGATCGGAAACTGTCAAGTTGACCAGTTGGGTCAAATGGAAGATCCTGTGGAGGTATGAGAAACCAGATTATTCTGATAGGAAAAAGATTAAGGATAAAACCCATGCACACATATTACTGAAATTTATTTGTCATCAGAAAACGTTACCTTTTCCCAACGGCGATCAATTAAAATGAATGCCACCAAAGCTGCTTCTAGTAGAGTGAGCAAGGTTATAAGTATTGTATACTGAATTGTTTGAACAGTTAAGAAAAAAGGTAGAACACATATCACCAAATGCAGAAGGCGCATTGAAAATTGGGTTCATTCAACTCAACTTGCATGACATACAAAGGACAATACCTCAAAACTATTAAGTTTGGAGCTAGTGGTAAAGCTTCTTATTATGCAATACAAATACTCTAATCCACTAACACTTTGTCTGGAGCTTAATACAAGCAGTAGGAAGTAGTCATCTAGCTTCAAAAATACAAAACCTTCCAACTAAACGAAAATGTGGGAATAAGATCACTGAAGCCTTTTGTTTCCTAGGGGCTCGTCAAATGAACACTACTACTTTGGAAGTTTCTCTCTTTTGTTGGTTTAATACTTTTAATAACCAACCAAACTGAGAACTCACAATTTATGAACTTGCCATGTCATGGGTCTCGAAACATTGATCTAAGTTTCAGAAATCGTAGCAAACCAGTAACGGGATACTAGCAAAACAATTTCTTAGCTAAAATAGTGAAAGATTTATAGGCTAACTGGTTAAGGATACAAAGCAAAGGCAGCAGCCATTAATTGCTGCGGCTGCAATACAACCTATGAAAGTAACGCAACAGAGCAAAATCCCCAGTCCCATAAAAGAGTAGATGAACCTGCGAGCAAGAAACCAAATCATCAAATGAACAATAAAATGGGTCCCTTCGGAAACTTAATGATTTCTAAGCATCTAATGTATCAAAAAATTCAATACACCATTCCCAGAGCCCACCAAAATCCACAACTCCAAATTAACGTATCAAAATCAGAACCCTGAATTCAAATTGCTTCAATACCCAACTCAAAAAACCTCGAACTTCGAACAACAATCGAATATGATTACATGAACCAGTTGAAACTCAGCTAAATTTAGAAACTTTGAAATTACCAGGGCGCGGGAAGCTTCAGCGAGTTCAATCCGAACCCCGATCCCTCATCGAACCCAGAAACCAAATGGACAGCAAAATCCAACGGCGTGATCTGATCGGCAACCGCAGCCGATTCGGAGCTCAATAGGAGGGAGGAGAAGGACGAAGAATCAGGAGAAGGAGCTGAAGGCGGTGGCGGGACTATCGGGATGTGGTGGTTCCACTGGTTGAGCATCCATGCCGAGTAGACTAAGATCGAAACTCCGACGAAAGCTTGAAGAAAGTTGAGGAGTTTGAGGACGAAAGCTAGGGATACATGGCAGCAATTGGGCCGCATTCTGGGTATCTAAGAAATTGAGGCTGAATCAAAACCCCTAACCCTAAATTAGCTATGGCGCGCACAGTGTCAGCGGAGGAGGTGGAGTTTGTGGCAATTGGGGGCGTTTCCCTCCGCGTGAATTTTGCTTTTTTGATTTTGTTTCTATGTATCTACAATTTTCTGGTTTTTCGGAAAAGGGATTTTTGAGTCCAAGGCCTTCAGAAAGACCCTAAACGGAAAAAATCACCAGCTTTCAGAATGTGTTGTTGAAATTTACCAGTTGTGTTATTTGAAATTCACCGAGTTACACAATGTGTTTTTGTTTACAACCGTTTAAACGCGCATTTTAGGTATATTTAGTAAAATAAACAAAAGTTAATCAATCATCTCGATTGTTATAATTTGGTTTTTAAGTTAAAAACTTCATTACATGCAAAGGAAAATGTGCAAGAAAAATTGTCGTTGGAAGTGTTTTTAAATTAATTGAAAACATTGAAAGTGCTATTAAAATCAATCTTTAATAAAAATATAAGTGAATCATGAAAACAGTTGAAAACCAGAGCAAGTGACTCGATGGTAAGGGCGCGGACTGCGGCTCCCCAACCAACAAAAAAATGTGAGATGTCCTAGGTTCGATGCTCTGATATGTTGAGTCTGCTTAACTGTGCTCACGGGCGGGGTGAAATTTTCCATAGTCTCTCTAGGCTCAGAAGAGGTTGATAACCGTGGCTTTTCACCAGTTGTCCTTTTTTTTTCCTTTTTTTTTCCATAAATACACTTCAAGTGCTTTTAAAATTCAAATTTTCTTCTCCCAAAAATACTTTTAAACAAGTCTTAAATTTAGAATAAGTGTATCCCAGAATTTCAGTTTTTTAACACTTGTTTCAATTAACTTAGATACTAATCATTTCTTCCTTTTCTTTCAATTCACGAAAAAAAGTAAATCGAACTGAAGGCGAATGATCAAATTAATTACAATAATTATTGACATGAGTTTATTTAAGTTGGTTGTACCAGTAATTTCGAATATTTCTTTCTGTATTTTAAATGACACTTAGCTTGATTGGTAGTTATAAAAGCTTATGCTGGGCTAGATCACTTTTGTCTCAAACATCTAAAGCTGGACTCGGTTTTATACAAGAGCCCAGAAAAAATATTTATTGAAATCAATTCATTTTACATGTTAACATTTGTGAAAATATCACTCAATACTATGGTTTGGTAGTATTCCTGTTTTATGTTCAAATCTCGTGAATAACGAATTCGATACCAAATTAGATTGCATATTGTGTGGCTTAACCGAAATCTCTCTCCTCTTAGTGTAAAAATATCGATGTATTAAAAAAAAAAAAAAACATTTGTGAAAATATCTTCTCAAATTACTTTAGAACGGTTGGTTTCACTCAGATCCTTGCTATAATACACTATTTTTTTAGGCTTTTTTTTTTTTTTTTTTTTTTAGTTAAATCCGAATAACTAGCCAACTTATTTTTTGATTCTATAAATTAAAAGACTGGGCGATTCTTATGAGTAGTATGTTGTTGAGAAGTGAACCTAGAATCTTTTATTTTTTTAAGTTGTCAATTACCATTTGAACTAAGTGATGATGTCAGGATGCTTCACATAAAATTCACACTTAAATGTTGCTTTTATATTTAAAATTTACATTCTGAAACGTAAACGTAGTTTTTATATCCCATAATTCGAGCAACAATAATATGAAATATGCCAATTTTAAAGTATTTGGCATCTCCTATTGAAGAGATTTTTCAATGTAACTGTTATACGAGATGGTATACCACATATTCATATATAAATGGTGGATTATGTGTGTTAAAAGATTAATAACTTAAAAATTAAAAATTTTCATCATTTGCATAAAAATACATGATGTACCATCTGTGTTCCCGTCACAGCTAAAAATTTCTCCTTCCATTGGGCTTAGTTGTGGGTGTAAATAGGAACAAACAGTTGATCTCTTGAAGCATAAAGCAAAGGGAGGAGAAAAGAAAATAGAAGGGGGAGGATGAAGCTGGAACCTTCCTGATTTCTCTAAACGGGTCTATTAAAAGTTAGGTCACTTTGGAATTTTCAAGAACTATCCCATGCGTATCTCCAACGTCTATGCCATATAAATACATAGATCAACCTTCACGCCCTGACAAAGCTACCAGACACCAGACACCAGACACCAGACATTGCCATATCGATATTTTCTTCTTCACTACACCAATCCAATATTCCAGTATTCCTGCTGACAAATAAACCATATAAGAGCAATGAGGAAACAACCTTCTCTCAATATTGTCATCACCTTGTGCTTTCTCCTTTTTCTTTCTAGGTCATCCAATGGATCCTTGCTGCCGTTCATGGACCGACCAGAAACTAGTTCTCTGGTCGATCTCTTGTCGGAGCGCTTTCCAGATCCGTTCCGAGTGCTAGAACAGCTCCCATTTGAACTTGAAAAAGAAGACAGCCTGCTGGCACTCTCACCAGCAAAAGTGGACTGGAAAGAAACGCCGGAGGGTCATGTTATAATGTTAGATGTGCCGGGACTCAACAAGGAGGAGCTGAAAATCGAGGTGGAGGAGAACCGGGTTTTGAGAGTGAGTGGAGAGAGGAAGAGGGAAGAAGACAAGAAAGGGGATCACTGGCACCGAGTTGAGAGGTCTTACGGAAAATTTTGGAGGCGGTTTAAGTTGCCGGAGAACGTGAATTTGGACTCCATCAACGCCAAGTTGGAAAATGGGGTTCTCACGGTGACGCTGGCCAAGTTGTCCCCTGATAAGATCAAGGCTACTCCAAGGGTGATTAGCATCTCTACCACCGGAGGAGGAGGAGATCAGGGTGAACCTGCCAAGCTCAAGGGTAGCGAGCCCAAGCAAGAGCTGTAACTTAGAAAGCAAGGACATTAAGTGCCTTGCTTCAAGTTTGGCTGATAAGACTCAATTTCATTTTGTGTCTTGAATTTGTAATGGTGTTGCTTACCGTTTAGCTAAGTTCTATCTTCATGACTTAAGTTTGGTTTGAGGATCATCTTGAAGTTATTCAGGATGTCATCTTCTAAGACTCCTCTTGTAATTGAGTTTGAGCTTTTCGAATAAAACTATCATTTATCTTACAGAATGATAAATAAATAAATACATAAATATATAAAGGCCAAGAAAATTGTCCAAGTTTGATTCAATAAATTTGTTAATCTAAAGGAATAGAATGAGTTTGTGCATATCGCTAAAAGGAAACAGCATATACTCCTCCATATGCATAATTTTATTTAATATTTTCATTTAATTTACGAGTGATGCTAAAGAAATTATCTTTTATTTTTTTTATTACAAGTTGAATTCTTTTTTTTTTTAATTATTAAAAAAATGTCTAATTATCAATAGCTAATAGTTTAGAGATCGGAACCCAAATTTTGAAAAAAATTTTGGATCCGGATTTCGAATAAATACTTGAAGAGTACAAATTTGATACGAGTAATATGGAGTATGGAGAGAAGAGAGAGAGAGAGAGTTGTAGATGAGAAGTCTGCAATTGCAAAAATGGAGATGGCCGCAGTTGGAGAAGAGGTCTGCAATTGCAGAGATGGATGCGGCGGAAATGGTTTAGCAATTGCAGCTTTAGAACTTTTTTTTTTTTTTTTTTTTTTTAACCTTTTATTTTGAGTGTAACAATATATAATATACTAAGAGTATCGAATATCTCCAACTCATGGGATAAAATTTAAAATATTCAAAACTTCCCAAACCATCTCAACCATTAGAAAGGATTTAAGCGGCTTAAATTATTCTAGATTCACTAAATTATAATATTTCAAAACTTTTTTTTTTTACTTATAATCTAACGACTATGATCAAATGAGATTAAATTTAATAATAAAAAAATATTTGACAACCCAAATCAAATCTAATGTCTAAAATAATTTTAAAAAATATTTAAATAAAATATAACTTAAAACTTTATAAATACCTATATATTTGTAAGATATTAATTACTTATTGGAATTTAAATATTTTTTTATTAAAATATTTAGAAAAATAAATTAGGAGAATCTTCATAAATTTTATTTTTAAAGAGGTTACAAAAAAAAAGGGTAAAATTATTATTTAATAATCTCGGACTAGCCACTCAGTACTACGGTCTGATGGTATTTCTTTTCATTTGGAAGTGAGAGATCTTAGATTTGAATCTTATGGATGGTGAATTTGATACCAAATTAGGCTGCCCATTATGTGACTTAACTAAACTCCCCCTCCCCTTACTGTAAAAATATCGATATACTAAAAAAAAAAAAAAAAAAAAGAAATCTCGGACTAAAATTTTAAGCCATAAGGGATGGAGGAGAAAAACAGTTTTTGGATTATGGCTTAAAATTTTCTTACTTAAATTCTTAAGTTTTATCCCTAAGGTTGGAGATGGTCTAAAGGGAGTGAAGAAATCGACTAAACCACACAATGCGGAATTTAATTTGGCATCAAATTTACCATTTACGAAATTCGAATCTAAGACATTTTATTTACAAGCGAATAGAAAGACCACTAAGCCGTAGTGTTGAGTGACAATTTTAAGGTTTGTTTATTTATTTATTTATTTTATTATTTTTTTTATTTATATATTTTTGGAAACAAGTGACAATTTTAAGTTTAGCTAGCTTTTAGTTAAGGGTTTTATGAGTCGGAGCAATTTTATAAAATAAGGAGTGCAAGCCCAACCTTCTATTTTACCATAGAGAATAAGGGCCCAGCAATAGGGGCTTAGAAAATGACAAAACTAATATAAGGAGTCTAAAATTTAAGAGACATACTTACGTATATTTTTTTTTTTTTTTTTTGAAAACAACACACTATTGAATGTTCATTTATGAATTATATAGTAAATTTATAATTGATATGATTTATAATTAATTTACTTAGATTCGTCTAATCTAATCTATCAGACGTGTGAAGGCTAGCGTCTCCTCCTTGATGCATCCTCCTCTCTCCATTGTTTTCTTGTTGTTCTCTTTGTCCATCATCATTTTCTTGCTTCTTCCTCTGTCTCCGAATCAGATCTGGGTGGGCATTCAAATTTATTTTTCAAAGGGAAATAATAATTACCATCGTTTCTGACAACTGTGGTTCCACTTATGTGCAAATTCAAAGACGAATTCTACTCAAATAAACATTACAAATTTAATTATAACCACAAAAAAATTCAAGTCCAATCTAGTCCTTCTCGTTTCCTCAACATCAAACAATGGCCATGAATCTAGTTCTGTCCCAGCCAATCCAATCAAATACTTAAGTCATGTCCATTCCAATCCATGCCAAGCCACCAAACAAACAGATTGGATTGGCTAAGATTGAAACTCTGAGAATTTGAAAATTGAATCAAAGAAGTGTGAGAAAGCAAGTTATTGTTTGGTTGGAGGAATTAAAATATAAAACAATAAATTACAAAAAAATTCATTTAGAGAGGAGAGCTTGTTCTGAAGTACTTTTAAAATGGTGAATTGTTTTTAATGAAATTATTTATGGAGCCAATCCTTGTAAAATGCAAGTGAATCTTAAAAAAACACTAGTTACATTTTTTCTTAAAAGCACTTTAGGCTCTTTCTTTTGAAACAAAAAAATATTCTCTAAAAGAAGTTTAAGAAGCAGTGGAATTATATTATTACTAACCCATTGTGATGTTATGCCCATCCCTCTCCTTAGTGTAAATACTATCGTTTGTTCCAAAAAAAAAAAAAATCTCTAATAGCGTTTTAATTATTTTAAAAGCACTTTCAAATGCTAATCCAAGACTACTACTTTCAAGCCGTTTTGTGGCCAAACCACGGCGATTTAGCATCAAGAAAGGTACCATTCTATTCGTCTCGTCGAAAGGTATGATTTTTGTATTTAAATCACTCGATTTCGTTGAGTATTGAAAAAGTTATGAACGTTTAAAGTTTATTCAGTTTCCGACGAGTTTTCCAGTTTTCCTGCGGACCAGTCACCTTTCAGGCTATTTTCCAGCCATCTCTGGCAACCATTGAGTTTCCAAATAGGTGTAATCTTATTCTACACTTTCCTATCTTCATTTTGATATATTATAGGTCGAATTTGATTAAGAAACGATTGAATTACGAAGCTTTGAAAATTGTCCAAACTTTTGACCAAGAGCTCTGGGACGCTTAATAGAGTTTTTAACAAAATGATCAAAATAATGGATGGTGGACAATCTTAGGAACCTTTTTTATTTATTGTCAATATTAGAAACCAAAGTAACGTGTTATGCAAATCTCAGAAACCATTTTCGCTAAAAAGTCTTCAATTAATTTACAAAACTTATTATGCACTTGAGGTGGCACAACAAAACTACACGTTGAAGACAGACATAGATCACATCACAACTGCTAATCAATTAATTTCCAAAACTAATAATTTTGTTCGCTTCATAAAGAAGAAAAGGAGTACATATAGTCCAACGATTGGGCCTTGATTAGATTGGTCTGGATCTCTTTTGTCTTAAAAATCTAAAGCTGGACTCAGCCTTGACTCAAACTAGAATACAACTCAAAACATTTTTTCTTCTTCCTCTACGCACTCTATTTAATTTTGTTCCTTTTTTCGTTTAATTTATTAAGTTTGGATGGCGAAAAATTTGAAGGAATGTTTAAGAACAATAAATGGTGAATAGTAATTATAATTTTTCTTGTGAAAAAATATCTTTCCAAAACACACTAATTTGGACCAGTTGGTTCAATCTGATCTTGCTATCATCTTATTCTGGTGGCACAAAACAAGACAATGTAATACAGCACATATCGACAGAGGAATTTAATAGCCTAAAAATGAGTTGGGATTAATGTGAGCTAAGCTAACTGTTTAATTAGTGGCCTTTGTTTGACTATAGATAAATCAAGAAAACTTATTTTTGTTGTAAACCAAAATATTTAAAAAAAAAAATAACATAAATATTATAAAAAAAAAATGAAGGCACTTCATATATGGGGTGGATCATGAATAATTTTTGTCATAATTTGGCGAAGTTTGATTTAATCTGTTTACTTAATATGATTTAGGAGAAGCCAGGGTTTTGTACTTTTGTTGCTTAAGAGGTAAACAACATCCACACCTGCATCGAATTTAGAAGTATCATGTATTTCGATTTCCTTAGGGCCGTCTCTGAGATTTTGGGAGCCCTGTGCGAAATTTATAACAGGGCTCCTCCTTAAGGTATTTAAAAAAAAAAGGACAATATATTGATGCTAGCTAGAAAATTATTACTTAAATTAAAATAAACTTTAGCACTCACTAATTACAAGTTTATAAATGTCATTAATAATAAGTAAAAAGAGCTACAAACATAACTTTTACTCAATAATCAAAAGCGTACAATGAGCTAGCAATAATGTAGTTTAAAGAATCAAACCTAAGACCTCTCACTTACACTTACAAGTGAAGAGGAATATCACTAGACCGCAAGTAGCATGAAACAAAAGATTTTTGAATGTGATGATTTTAATCAGATGAGTTATGATATAGGCGCCTCATTTTTTTAATTTCTTAGATAAAACATATGTTCTTTTTAACAATTTAATTAAATATTCGTCTACACTTTTCTAGATATAGGACATTAGTGATTTTAGATGATAAAATTTTGGGGGCCTCTTCAAATTTGGGGCCCTATGCGACTGCACATTTCGCTCCCCAACGCCCCCTCTGGTTTCCTTGTTCCTAATACCATTTGAACATTCAGTTTCATGTTCATGTTGGAGGGCGGGAGCGAAGCCGAACAAGAAAAACTAAGCACCATATTGAATTGGCAAGAACAAGTGACTAAACCAAAATATTTTACTCTAAAAATGTATAATCTGTGATACCATATTGAATTGGCGAGAACAAGTAGCTAAACCACAATATTGTACTCTAAACATGTAGAATTTGTTTTACCACGATAATATATGTATGACTTTTGGAGGCAAGCAAAACGCATTAAGGCCATTTGGTAGGACTGCATGAATGCAACAATATTGATCGGCCTAGGAAGCGAGACTTCCATATATATGAATCTCCATGCACCAAAATTAAGGAGAACAGAGCTATATGTTAATTAATTATAACAATTCTCTCCTTATACGTCAACAGTGTAGAGCCACTGACTTAGTATATGATTATATTGTAACATCAGTTGTGCTAACAAAATACACTCACGCGTGTATAAATGTATAAATGACTATCTGCAACTGATGCTAATAGATCTCACGAAGCATCAGCGGTAGACACTTTGCTGCAAATGAATTTTTGACAGACTATCCTAGCATTTATGTCATCAATGCATGCACAAAGCAATTAATGTACGTGGATACTAGAAACTCCACGGATTGTTTACAATGCTCATTAAAATTCAGGTACGTATATACCAAAAGACAAGGACATATGAGACGTACAAATATTTTTGGGGAAACCCTAGCTATTGAAATAAATAAAACCCTAGCTGCTCCGCACTTCTACTCCACGGGGTTGGAGAGGTTTCATCTACTCCAAGCCTGCCCATTTATGTTTCTCACATGGAGCCCTAAACTGGCACACTGTATCGACCGAAAATTGCAAGTATCCAGGTTCCAGAACACAAAAAAGTGTGAAACTACGTTGTCATTTGAAAAGGACTTCTTCCTACCATGTCAGCTATATCATCTTAACAAAAGTTAAAGTGAAAAAATCCCCTCAGATATTTCCTCTGCATGGATTTGTTTTCTGAGAAAATACAAGCTCAATAATGTTTGGACAGATTTCGGTCTAGAGTAGCGGCCGCAACAATCAGCCAAGGGGTCGTGAACATCTAATATATCTTGAAAAAGCAATCTCGTGAACTTCTAATAGTGTACCAAGGAAGCCATGGTTACAATCTGCCAAACGGCCAGCCTTTTTTTCTTCATTATTTTGTGTATGAAATAGCAGTTGTTGCACATTTATAAGCAGCTAGCGTTCTTGTTTTTCTGGACTCTCCAAAGAAAGAGTAATCACCCACCATTCGAAGAAAACACAAGTGAACGGTTAATCAGAACATGCAACCCTACAAATTAAGGGAAAGTTTGCATGACCCGTATGTTCCGATTCACATGATGTGAGATAAAAATACAACTGAAATACATACTTGATACAGCTCGGTTTTCATCACAGACTACAATTGTATTTTTTGGTGAATAATTTCACAAAGAAAAGTATTATAGTGTATCCATAATTTGTAATATCCATATTGGGATTAGCTAGCCTAATGATGAGAGTGTGCAGTGTGATGGGTAGGAGTGGGCTGAGGTTCGAAAATCTCCAATCTAACTCAAAAAAGTAGCTCATTTATTTCCATGGGCTCAACAAACAAAACAATTAATATTCACATATCATGAACCTCCAAAATCTAGCCCTCATAACTCTATAAGTACAACTCATGCAACTGATCAGAAGCCATAACATTTCATACCAACCTAGTCTCAACGAAGAGAATTTAACCTAGAGAGCAATATGTCAGGTAGAACTCCCAGCTGCAGGGTCTTTACTGCTGTCGCTCTGATAGTGGCAATGGCTGCAATTGCACCTGAAGCCGAAGCAGCACCTGCTTTCTTTGTGTTCGGGGACTCACTCGTCGACAGTGGCAACAACAACTACTTAGAAACCCCCGCACGCGCCGACTCTCCTCCCTACGGCTTGATTTTTCGACCCACGGACCCACCGGCCGCTATGTGTAATAAATAGGTGAGCAAATAGGATCTGAACGCGTATTGCCATATTTGAGTAGCGAGCTCAGAGGACAAAAGCTGCTTATTGGAGCCAACTTTGCTTCTGCAGGAATCGGAATCCTCAATGATACTGGGGTTCAATTTGTAAGTCCCTTAACTACCCAAAAAGCCACTACCACACAGGATTTTCTTTTTTTTTAGTAATCTAATTTTTGGTATCATAGATTTTCTTTTCTTTCCTAAGAAGAGGAAATTATTAGTTATACTTTCTAGCTCTACTTTATTAGTACTTTTTTTTCTTCTAAATTTATTATTAATAAGAAGAGAGTTCGAAACTATCACAACAATTAGTTATACTTTATCTTCTAGCTAGCTAGCTCTACTTTATCAGTTAACTAAGTGAGAGATTATGTGAAACAAAAAAGATAAACAAGTGAAAATCAACCAAATTAACTTTTTTGGACAATTCTGTCATAACCATTAAATATGACGGTTACTTTTTTCTTACAGCATAGAATCATAATCACTGTTAGACCTATAATGTATGTCGCACATTATTATATGCATTGTCATTGTGTCATTGTGTGTCATTCATTGTTGTAGTATGAGGACAACAAGTGTGTCTTCCTACAAAAAGTTGAAACTTTTCATACTTTTCTTATCCCTATCATTGTTGTTGCCTATATACGTTTCACTTCTGCTATGAAGAATTCGAAAATGATTATCAAATAAGCTGCAAAGTTAATTGTGTTTGTGTTCTTTTTAATTACCACTGCAGGTTACTATTATAAGGATCTTCAGGCAGTTTGAATTGTTCCAACAATACCAGCAACGACTGACTGCACTTGTTGGAGCAGAACAGGCAACACGGCTAGTGAACAGTGCACTTGTGCTCATAACTCTCGGAGGCAATGACTGGGTCAACAACTATTTCGTCCAACCTGTCTCTCCAAGACCACGCCAGTACTCCGTCCCTGCTTTCTCCACTTACCTCATCTCAGAGTACCGCAAAATTTTATTGGTAATGTATTTCCGGCTAGAACTCATTTTCAGTCCCTGTAATTTTCACAAAGTTCCACTTTCGTTGATATATTTTTCAATTGCAACGAATTTGGTTCTTGTAGTTTGTAAGGGAAGTGATTTGCATACTCTATTTTCTCCACATTCACTCTTTCCTTTTTCTTTAGCGTTTGGTTGAACAATCAAAGAAGTATTAATGAACAAGAGTTGAAGTGCACTAAGAGAATTGTAACTTGTTTCGATCTGAGTACATTCATCAAATTATGTTGCCTTTTTGTATGAAATTCGTCAAATTACGGAAGTTGGCGGAATTGTTATAGGTTATGTATCCACCACATCAACAATCCATCTTGCCGCTCAAAATATGTCACATTATTTCGTGAGCTTGAAAAGATTACAATGTGGTATTAGAGTACTACCATCTAGTGTCATTACTTACTTATCATACGCTCTAACATGAACGAATTGATTACACCACATGAAGTTTCTATAGTGGTATCGAAAAATCTTTGTGACAAAGTTGTAAATTGAGTGCAAAAACTATATGAATTAGGAGCCCGAAGAGTGTTGGTGACAAGTACAGGCCCATTGGGCTGTGTTCCATCTGAGCTAGCCCAAAGGAGTATAAACAGTGAGTGCGTCGCAGAACTACAAAATGCAGCATCAATCTTCAACCCACAACTCGTCCAGATGACTCAAGGACTCAACAGGCAACTCAGTTAAGATGTTTTTATCACTGCTAATGCATTTGATATGAACATGGACTTCATCTCCAACCCCGAAAAATTTGGTTTGTCCCCAAAACCCTCAGAAACCCTTTGTTCGACGTCTCAATTTGAACTTTACTATGCAATTATGTTCGGACTAATGTCTTGATCGTTGTTCAGTAAACTTATAATGTTGATACCAAACTTGTTAAATCATAGAACATATTGTGTCTTTCAAGTTAGTTTCATGTAAAAATATAACTTATAAAAAACTGCTTGGCCTCAATTCCAATCTTGTTCAGTCTCGGCAGCCAAACGAGTCGAGTCTTTCAATCAATATTTGGTTAGCCTTTGAAAGTAATGTATTTGCTTCATCTTTGACAGGTTTTGTGACATCAAAAGTGGCATGTTGTGGGCAAGGACGCTTTAATGGGTTGGGACAGTGCAATCCAACGTCAAACCTGTGCCCAAACAGGGATCTCTATGCTTTCCATCCAACTGAGAAAGCAAACAGGCTCATTGTGAAGCAGATTACATGAACCCAATGAACCTAAGCACCATGCTGGCTTTGGACTCAATGAGCTACTTATTATTAATTTCTAAATTAATTAGCCTCTTATAGTGGTTAATTACCAGCTTGGATTATGCTATTGTGTAATGATTATGTAATGCTTATGTGTTCTGGCTTTGTCAAATCAATCGGCATGGAGCCTTAATTATAAAAGATTAATTAATTAAGTACACAATGTTTATGCATATTGTCTCATAGCTTGGCAAACAATTCGATTGCGAAGCAAATTGTTACCAATAGCTCTTTCGTCAAGTGTTAATTCTTTTTTCAATGTTATTAGAAGACATCCCAAATTTTAATGTTTTCTCGTCTGTTGATCGACAAACCGGACATTTGACAAACATATTCATCAATCATAAAGATTATAGCAACTTAACTCGTATATGAATAATACAAAACGCAATATAAAGGTTCTTGGACTCCTCTTGCAAATAGAAACATGAAGATGCATGCATGTTACGTAGACTAGATTTTGTCCACTGCGCCAATGTCCAAAACAGGGGTTTTTCCTTCAGTGTTCTTCCTCTCCATTAGTCCCATGGATGGCCTCTTCAGCCCGTATTTTTTTATGCTTCCGAGCACCAGCCGATCCAGCCACGAAAACATCGGGAGGAACTTGTCGGTCAGCCAAACTGGAAGCCATGTTAGCAAGAAAACTGCCAATTCGAATGTGGATATCCTGAAGATTTCTCTAGGCATAACATGAACCTGTAAAGAAACAGAGCAAAACTTATTAGAATCCCATTAAAGGTTAAAACTCAAAATAAAGAAAATTAAGATTTCGTTTGATAACTATTTCGTTTTTAGTTTTCAGGCAACCAAAAAGTACTTTTACCCAACACTTACCGAGCTTCTAACCACCATCGATGGCAGGCCAAGAGAGACTTCCATGACGGAATTTCCAGTATGGTCTACCACCAACATTTTGATATCGTCTCAACACTTATTGCTAGGTGTTGGGTTTTATCAAAAAAGATCTCGGTGATATTAGTCATCCGTGTATTAGTTGTATATTATTTTATCATGTAACTGGTGTGAAATCCTATTCTCCAACAGTCTCATCGTACTTTGGGGATTGAACGCAAGAGTTGAACTTTTGGGTTGATCTCAAAGTGTTTTGCGTATGACTCAAGGTATAGTCGATGAACTATCGTTTTGTTTGTTACTCATGGAAGTCTTATGGGAATGGAAGCTATGCGAGTTGGCGAAATGCCTCCTGAAGGTGAAGCTTGAGGATCTAGAAATGAAATATTTTTGCTCACCATTCTAAGTGATTTTATTCGATGTCGTTACGTGATGGTGATGCACACCAACAACACCACCTTGTTTATTATTGTTGGATGAGTTTGAATTAACCTATTTACTGCACATATCTCAAAATTTAAACTAGCTCAACTCAGTGGCAGATCCAAGATTTTAGACTGGGGGGGGGAGGGGGGTTCCCAATAATAAAGATAAAAAAATTATAGTGAAAAATGTCCTCTCCACGGAACTATTAATCTCCCATTTTGTTGTGGAGTAGACCCTCAATGATATTTATAGCGAAAAATGTCCTCTCCACTGCTGCTTGCACATCCATTGCGGCAACAAGCCTCTCCAAACTAGAACGAAAATATCCATAATATAATTGAAATTATCTAAAATTAGAATTGAACTACTTAGTTTGTGAAAACGGGGAAGGAGACTGGGGTTGTGCTAGTGGGTGGGGATGTGATTGGAGAATGAGATTAGCCAATTAGGAGTTAGATATGGAATTGGAAAAATTCTGACTCTATTTGAAAGTTGAACCATTTTGTTTAATAAAAAATTGCAAAAACTATATATTAAAGAACGTTGTATTGACGCACCGTTTTACTTAGAAGGTTTTTTTCAAACCATATATCAAACGCACCATTTTCCCAAGTCATTTGAATAAAAAGTAGTCTTATTTCTTCTTTATGGTCTGCAGAATACCAGAACACTTTACAGCTCCGTTTCTCTTCTCCTCCACCATATATGCCCAGACTTGGGTGATCCTCAGAGGTCCTCATAGAAATTTATCCCGACTTCTGGTGGTGTTAGGACCACCCAGGCCCCTTAACAGATCCATCCCTTTGCATCTGTTCAAATTGTTGGAGGATCCCGAAGGTCGATTACAAGTGTTTCCTCGAGCTTTCGGAGGGTCCCGGAACCTCTCGGGTCCCTATATGGATCCGTCACTGGTTCAACTAATCACTAAGGTAGTGAGCACCACCATTTGTGGTATATAATTAGCTGTAGAATGATCTAGTCGCCACCGAAGCCACAAGGGGCCATCTAAATTGATTCTTTTCTTCCCGATAAGCTCCAATTGCATCATAGAAATTACAGTATATAATTAAGTTGTAGAAATTTGATCAAATGTCTTACAATATCTCTAGAAAAGTTGTTACTGTATTTGTATGTGATCAGTCAAATGTTCAAATATTTTTTTTTATATATAAAACATATTCGGATTATTGCATGTATTACAACAGGATGTTACCAAATACATAGTTGCATTATATTTAGCAACGGGATATTTGAAAATATGGAATAATACCTAGTACGTAAACCCTCATGCACTCACATTTCTGTATCATCTAAGTTATTACGAAGCTACATAAGTGTAAGGAGGTGCAGCTGCATCTCCAATCGTCGGAAATCTTCACTGAGATTGAGGAACCACCCCTTTAGTTCTCTAAATTTGTCAGAAAATGTTGGTGCTGCAACTTGCGCCCTCTTTAAAAAAAATTAAAAAAATAGGAAAAAAAAAAACTTAGGCACGACGTTGTTTTAGACCTGGGGTAAAATATATATCGAAATGGGTGTCATTTTGGTTTAGGGTAAAAAAAAAAAAAAAAACTAAGCATTAGCACCAAAAAGTAGGGGTGGGTTCGGTACAGTTACCATACCAAAACCCCTGTACCAATTATCATACCGAACTTTCGGTTTGACAAAAATCCATTTTTATTACCATATCAAACTTTCGATATACCGAATTTCGATATGTCATGATATGATAATGGTAATTGCCACTTTTCTTTCTGCTACTTTTTTGGGCCAAATTTTGATTTCTTTTTCTAACCCATTTTAAAAGCAAGACATTTTTTTGTACATTTATCTCATATATTGTAGCCTAAATTATCTATCATTCATCACACATTATAAATCAAATGATGCATTCAAGATTCATGAAGGAAAGTAAGGTTAGAATGCAAAGAGAAGTTACAAACCATATTCAATCAAGAATATTACAAGATAATCTCATCAAGCGAAGAATATTACAAGATAATCCCAAGATATTATTTAAATAATATCTTCGAGAAAATTGTTTCTCCATCCATTATACAGATGACTCACCTTATCCAATCAAATGCTAACACATGTCAGGTAAACCCTACACATACGGTTGGCATAGCTCCTATAAAAACCTCATTCTCCACTAAAATTCTGATAAGTTTTTGCTGCGAAGTTAAGCCCTAAGCTCTCTAGAAACTTAGTGGGGCGCATCACTTTGGTCGTTGATCCAAGGTGTTTATTTGTTTTTTAGGTACAATTTCGTCAAGACTGAAGACAGCAAAATTTTGCTATCACAAATCGGTGTTTTCGATTGCAAGTGCCTTTTTTGAGATATTAAATCAGTCTCTCAATGAGAACACCAATTTGTGGTAGCAAAATTTTGTCGTATTCAGTCTTAACGAAATTGTACTTGCAACAAATATACATCTTTGATCAACGGCAAAAGTCAAGCAGACGCCCACGAGGTGTGGGGTTGGCTAATGGATCAAAGGTGTTTACTTGTTTCGTAGGTACAAATTCATCACTTGAAGATGAATGATTTTTGTTACCACAATGTTGATGGCCATAGGTACGCTCTTGTTCACATGCCTAAGTTGGAGGCCTTAGATATGAGTGAAAATCCTATTGAGGATGATGAAATCAGGTTGGTTGTATTTTCAATCTACACATATGCATTGAGCATTATAACCACAAGGTTTAATATTCTAAATCATCGATATATCTAATTCCGTACTTTGTCGGAGCATCCGGAAAGTGCATTCCTTTTGCTGATTTAATGTTGAAGAGTTGTGAACTTTGCTGTGATGGGGTGACTCTTCTCATAGATACCCTTTCAACCCTAAAATGACCATTGAAGCCTCTATCTGTTGCTGATAACGACCCGACCTCGGCAGGTTTGTCTGGTTGACACCACCATAGACATTACATGTCATTACTTATGTTTCCTTCTCAATACTTACTGTGTCCATACTCACTCTTATGCAGCAAAGTAGCTCCAGCTTCGGGAAAAATCTTGTCTGCATCAATTCAAGTACTCGATGTTCAAGGCATTGGATTGGGTTCATCTGGTTTTCGGGAACTACAAGATGACATAACGAAGGTTCAAATTGATAGATACTTTTTCTTTATATATAAGATTATTGTGGCTGATTCCAGGAGATTGATCTTATTTTTAAATTATGTGTAGCAAAAACCAAGAAGGATTGAAGCTGCAAAGTTTTTGGCAAACCTCATATCAGGGGCTCCAGAGCTTGTTACAGTCAATGTTGCATACAATCTTATGCGTTTAAACTCCTCGACCATCATATTCTCTGTCATTAAAGCGGCTAAGTATTTATTTACTGCATCAAATTTTTTCAAGTAGCTAATGCTTTCTGCCGCCGCCAGTTGCTTCGTCATCTATATTAGCATTACCAAATAATTTAAGCTGTCAATTATTAGGTTATCATGGTTCCACTTTGAGTTAAATCGTTGACCTTGGACCTTCTCTGCTTGTCTCTCTTTTGGTTCAATACTGTTAGTGAATAAATCAAAGTGAAGAGTGAATAAATCAAAGTGAAGCGTTCATGCAAAATCTTCGTTAGTAGGAAGTAAAATAATTGTTATGCCTGTGTTGAGCCTGTTGCTGACTAACTTTATCTTTTAGGTAATCTTGAGTGTCTGGACTTGAGGGGAAATATTTGGGATGATCAATCAGGTTATGCCTCTATGCTTGCTGATGCCCACTGTAATGGAAGGCCCGTTTTCATTCTTTCTTCTTCACGAACTGCGAATGCACCCTACGACAATGATCCTTAGATGGGATATGGCTATCATACTGTAGTTTTATTCAACACTTGTTAAGCATGCAAATGATCCCATTGGATGTACGTACCAAAAATTCTCAGCCGTGCAGCAAAATATGCAGCTATTATGCTTTTTAGATGTGATTGTGTATATTACTTGCGTTTAAGACTGTGATAGCTATTAGCTAGCACGTATATGCTTCAGTTGTCAGTTCTTTCTCATTTACGGGTTCAATGTGTTGTAAAATTTCTCACTGATATATGGATTATCCTAGTAAGTGATTTGGTACTGTTCGGAAACTTTAGCTTGTTACATGCACTTCTTGAGTTGGAGAATGCCACGGTCAATCACCCTCGCCTGTAAAATCAGCATACCAGTGATAACTATGGCAGATTAAGCCATAAATCTCCATCGAAGAGCAAGAACAAAGAACAATGAATATTAGAGCAGAGAGAAAGCAATATCTTGCAAATGTTGTTGTATTTTCTAACTGAATACAATTGCTTACATATTTCAGTATATATAGCTAACCAAACAAAACTGACAGCTATCAAAACTTAATAACTAAGTTAGCTAAACACCTTAACCACCTGGCTAACTTATATAAACCTATGACTAAAATACCCATGCACATATACTCGGTTAATACTCCCCCTCAATCTCAACTGGGATATCCCAGTCTGAGATTGGTACAATGATGAATAAACACAGGACTGTGTAAACCTTTGGTCAAGACATCTGCAACCTGAGCTTCTGTAGGAATATATTGCACCTCTAGATCTCCCTTTTGTACCATTTCGCGAACAAAATGGAAGTCAGTATCCAAGTGTTTAATCCGAGTATGAAAAACTGGATTCGAACATAAGGCTAACGTTGAAAGATTATCACAATGTAACAACGGTGCAGATGGAAGAAAAACATGCAGATCTCTGAGAACGGATCTAACCCAAGCTACATCAGCAGCAGCATTAGCTAATGCCTTATACTCTGCCTCAGTAGAACTGCGAGACACACTTCCTTGTTTCTTGGACTGCCAGGATACAGGATTTGAACCCAGAAACACAATGTAGCCTGTGGTGGACCTTCTGGTATTTATATCAGCAGCCCAGTCGGCATCACTATAAGCAAGTAGTTCCATTTTGCCCTGAGCAGAATAAGTCAATCCACACTGCAATGTACCTTTAAGATATCGAAGAATCCTTTTAATCAAACAAAAATGTTCTTCAGTTGGAGTTGTCATAAATTGGCATGCATAATTGACTGCATAGGCAATATCAGGCCTAGTGAAGGTCAGATACTGCAATGCACCAACCATACTTCTGTACACTGTTGGATCAGCCATTGGTTGTCCTTCATCCTTCAATAACTGAGTGTGTGGCTTGCTCGGAGTTGAACAGGGTCTACAATGCATCATACTCGCCTTATTGAGAAGATCAGTAACATATTTAGACTGATTAATGAAAATGTCTCCATTGTCTCGATAGGCAATCTGTAAACCCAAAAAATAGGTTAGCCTCCCCATGTCCTTCATATCAAACACACTAGCTAAATCATCAATGACTTGCTGGATTAGCTTGGAAGAAGACCCTGTGATGATAATATCATCAACATACAATAGCAAGATCACTACATTAGAACCACTGATCTTCACAAACAGACTAGGATCAGAATGAGAAGATTGAAACCCCAGAGTAGGTAAATAGCTTGTAAACTTGGCATTCCATGCTCTGGGAGCCTGTTTAAGGCCATAAAGAGACTTAAGTAACTTGCAGACATGAGTAGGATATAGAGAGTCTTGAAACCTTTGAGGTTGTTTCATAAACACCTCTTCTTGTAATTCTCCATGGAGAAAGGCATTCTTCACATCTAATTGCCTTAAATCCCATTTGTTCATTGTTGCAAGTGACAAGACTAGCCTTACTGTTGTGTGTCTGACCACTGGACTAAATGTTTCTTCATAGTCCAGACCATATTCTTGGCTAAAACCTTGAGCTACAAGCCTTGCCTTGTATCGGGACACCTTTCCATCTTGATCCTTCTTAAGCTTGTACACCCACTTGCTGCCTATAACATTTCTGTTTTGTGGAACTGGTACTAATTCCTAAGTACCTTGTTTCTGCAAAGCTTCAAATTCCTCCTGCATTGCATTACGCCAATGCACAGATGAAACAGCTTGCTTGTAATGAGTGGGTTCTGAAGACTCATGAATATCCAGTATAGCAGTAAAACCACTAAACATAATATCATCACCAGATGATAAAGAAGAACCTGGAGTCATGGATACAGAAGCACAATAACCAGAATAATCTTTCCTTTGTAAAGCTCCACTTTTTAACCTTGTAATCATATTATGCTCAGAAGGCACATCAAGTACATCATTATGAATCTCAGGATCATTTACATCATGAACAAAAACTGAAGAAGTACCAGCCACAACATCGGGAGAAACAGATGAAATATCAACCATATTGGCAGATGTAGAACAAGCATTTGGAGATAGATCTGCAGAGTTAGAAGGTACCTGAATTTGGGAAGGGTTATGGACAGGCAACCTTGGAGAGGAAGGAGTTGGAAGTAGAGTAGTAGCTTGTAATGGTGACAATCCTGAACCTGATGCTGTACCAGAAGACTGAGAAGAAACAGAATGCAGTTCCATGTCTGGATTATTGACCACATCATTCACCCCATGTTGCTCAGATTCATGAGACAATACAACCGAAACAACTCTGGGTAACTCTCTTTGTGTTGGTGAAGTAGACACAGATTGTGGACTATGTATGGATTGGGATGTCTTAAAAGGAAATACATGTTCATTATGAATGACATGCCTAGACAACAATAACCTTTTGGTAGGTATATGAAAACACAATACTCCTTTGTAACCTACTGAATATCCCAAAAATACACATTCATCACTTCGTGCTTGGAGCTTATTAACATTATAGGGTCTCAAATAAGGAAAGACTGCAGAACCAAAGACCTTTAAAGACCCTAAAGAAGGGGATTGTCCAAACAACTTCACATAGGGGGATATCATGTCTAAAGTCTGACTAGGCATTCCATTTATCAAGAATACTGCATGACTACACGCATGAAACCAGAACTGTTGAGGTAAAGAAGCTGCACTCAGTAATGTTACAGTAGTTTCAACAATATGTCTATTTTTTCTCTCAGCAAGACCATTCTGCTGAGGTGTATATGGACAAGAAACAAGATGCAAAATACCATTGGTATCCAAGAAGGTCTTAAACACTTTACTCATGTACTCTCCTCCTCCGTCAGATTGTAAAGTCTTAATACTTGTTTTGAAATGATTCACAACAAAAGCATGAAATTTCACAAATACAGTGTACACATCAGACTTATTAACAAGTGGAAAAATCCAAGTAAACCTTGTGCATTCATCAACAAAAATTACATAATATCGGTAACCTTCCACAAAAACAGTAGGTGAAGGTCCCCAGACATCAGTATGCACTTTTTCGAAAGGAATACTGGACTTATTACACTTGGAAGGAAAGGGTTGTCTAGACATCTTACCCCTAATACAAGCTGAGCACAACTGAGAACATTTATCTAAAGAAACAGAAATCTGAGAGTCTTGAAGCATTTTTAATTGAACCTCATTGGTGGGATGCCTAAGTCTATGATGCCAGATAGATGTCTTCACAAGTTGCCCCAACAAAGCTTGAGGTGTATTATTCATTAGCTGAGAATATTTGTAGAAGTGCTGCTGAGGAATGTAATACAAGCCACTACTACTACTCCTTCCTTTCATGAGGATTTTCTTGGTTGCCTTGTCCTGCACCCAAAAACCAAATTCATCAAGTATAACATAGCAATGATTATCCTTGCATAGTCTATAAACTGATAATAAACTAGCTGCTAACTGTGGAACATGCAACACCATTTGAAGAGTTAAAGATTTAGAAGAGGTTAAAAGAGAACCCAAACCAGTGTTAGCAACGGGAAGTCCTTCTCCATTGCCAACTGTAATCCTGTCATTGCCCTCAAAAGGTGTCACAAGTGTCAAATTATCAAGGTCAGCAATCATATGGTGAGTAGCTCTTGGATCTAACACCCAATTTGGCTGTGAAGAAGACACAAAATTCTGCTGAGCTTGGGCAGTAAGTGCAGTCAGAGAAGAAGCTAGTTGATCACCTTGGTATGCATAATTGCCTCTGTGATAACAGTTGAGAGCAGTATGGCCTTTCTTTCCACAAATTTGACATGCCATAACTGGAGGAGCAGAACTGGAACTTGCATCATACCTTGAGTAACAATTAGGAGCAGTATGGCCTCGTTTATGACAAATCTGACATTCAGGAATCAGTGTTGGTTTGGAACCATTATTGCCATTCCACTGCTGCCAAGTTGAACCACCTTTAGATCCAAAATTAGAGCTTCCATTATTATTTGTGCTTCCAGCAAAGAAATTTGAATTCCCTGAGAACCTGCCATTATTGGTCCCATTATACCTAGGCCTGTTGTTACCCCTTCCATTATTTCCTCCATAATTCTGATAGCCCCTATTATTCTGAGAATTTGCATTATTTTGTTGATGAAACTGAGGAAGATAAGCCTGAGACACAAATTCCCCAGTTGACCTTTGAGTATTATTCTGAGAATGAGCATTAGCACCACTGACAAAACCATAACCACCAGAAAATTGTTGAGCCGAGCTTTGACTCTGTGAAGAATTAGCATTTGAAGATTCACCATGGCAGTACATGCCCGACATAGGAAAAGTTATTGTAGATTGGGAATCTTCAGCAATCCTCTCTGCAGCCAATAATTGAGCTCGAAACTCTTTGAGAGAAATAGGAGTTTCACGAGCCACAATTACAGTACGGATCATGTTAAATTCTGCTGGCAATCCAGCCAAAGCAGCAACAATAAGATCATTTTCAGAGACCACTTCTCCAGCAGCAAGAAGTTGATCCTTAAGAACTTTGATTCGCAACATGTATTTCTCAACACTATCCGAACCTTTCTTAATTGTCAGTAACTCAGTCTTGAGATGATTCACTCTTGCCCTCGAAACAGTAGCAAACCGATCTTGCAAATTCATCCAAGCTTCATGTGCAGTTCGACTACCAACAACATATTCAACTGCTTCATCTCCCAAAGTAGCAAGCAATAGACTCACAAGAGCCCTATCTCTTTTAATCCACTCCTTATAAGCGGCTGTAACTTCAGTAGTGATACCACCGTCTTCAGTAAAGACAAACTTTGGTGGACATACAGAGGTACCATCAAAATGATCAAACAAATCATTTCCTTCAAGAACAGATCGAAACTGAAAGGACCACTTCACAAAATTATCCTCCTGAAGTCTAATGGTTAACATTCCAAGTAGACTTTCAACCTTCACCATATTCATCGCCATTACTCCAAAAAATGAGAAGAACACAGTAATTTCAACTACAAAATCAACCGCAACAATCAAGAAGCAACAAAGAGCTTCGTGCTCAAACCAATCACCAGTAATCAAGGAGCTTCGTGCTCAAGAAACAACCAATACTGTGCAATTTGATAAAATCAGACAATTAGAGGCTTCGTGCCCTAGAAATCAGCAACAATCAAGAAGAAACAACAAGGAGCTTCGTGCTCAAATCAATCACGAGTAATCAAACAATTATAGGCTTCGTGCCCTAGAAATCAGCAACAATCAAGAAATAACAAGGAGCTTCGTGCTCGAGAAATCATCACATCAAGCCACACATCCATAATTCTTCGTGACGGCGAAGTAAGAATTCCACAATTATACTAAGAAACATCTCAATTTTGAAGATCAAAAACCACACAGAAAAACCTGATTTCGCAACAACGATCAAAGATCCCAATCTGAGCCCCAATCTGAGCAGATCAAGATTCAGGTCACAACCAGCTCAGAGACGCCGCAGAAAAACCGTAAGCCTGATGAGCTAACCAGGATCCTCTTCACCGGTTTACTGAACCTCAGCTCTTGATACCATGATAACTATGGCAGATTAAGCCATAAATCTCCATCGAAGAGCAAGAACAAAGAACAATGAATATTAGAGCAGAGAGAAAGCAATATCTTGCAAATGTTGTTGTATTTTCTAACTGAATACAATTGCTTACATATTTCAGTATATATAGCTAACCAAACAAAATTGACAGCTGTCAAAACTTAATAACTAAGTTAGCTAAACACCTTAACCACCTAGCTAACTTATATAAACCTATGACTAAAATACCCATGCACATATACTCGGTTAATAACCAGCACATGGCTAACCTTAGAACGCTCTTCTCGTCATTGGAGCTTCCACGTAAAAATTAAAGACGCAGTTTTGGCTTGTGTAGCAACTAGCAAGTCACATAAAGAAGTGGTTGCCACTGCTCACCACCACTATACAGGGGTAAGGGCTTTACCTATTGTGTTTTGTTATGTATCCATCAAATCCATTGCCCAAAACGGAACCATCACAAAAACTAGCAAATTGTTGCCGCTAGGACTGAAGGACATGGAAACTTGCACAGCACATTTTCGACCGAAAGGTGCCATTTATGGTACAAGCATCTGTATATCTTTTGACAGTCATGGTTCATTTATAAGTTGGGGAGAGAATTCGAACTTAAATTCTAGAAAATTCCAACTTTAACCAGTGATGAGCGCAATACAGTTTGGTACAGACTAAATCTCAAACCGAAAACACAACCAATGAAGCGCAATGGTTGGAATCAGTTCATTTGACGCCTTCTAGTACACAGACCGCTGTAGCGCTCGTTTCCTGCTTCGTTGCACATCTACAAGCTCATCCAATTGATCAAGAACATAATTTAGTTCCCAAATCTCACCCAGCAAAACCTAAAAGGCTGGATCAGCCAACCTGTGAAGGTCAAAACTATTTTTAAAATAACAATATTGGCATCATCCACCCCCACTTTCAGAGGGGCATTTTAATATTATGTTACTATTAACCTAGCATAATGGAGCAAGCAAAGCTAAAACATACCACTGTTGCCATTTAGTACTACGGCTAGTGATATTCTTTTTTACTTGTAAGTGAGAGGTGTTAAGTTTGATTTTCGCCAAATGCGAATTTGAACCACATTATTGCTAGCCCATTATGAGGTTAAACTCACTTATCTTAGTGTAAATAATAACGTTTGTTAAAAAAAAAAACCACTTTTTATCTTTTTTTTTTTTTTTTAGTTTTGCGCTGTCCAATTATTGAATATGGGGTTGTTGGCTAGGCTTCGTCATCAAGTTGGGCTTTTTTTTTATCTTCTAATAAAATTGCCGTCTCCTTCCTAATCCTCTCAATTAACAAGAAGATTATCATCATATTGTGATAAATGACCCATGAACTAACAATTAGTTACTCATTATCTGGTTCAAACTTCTTATCTGTTTTGTCTGCATCATCTCTAATCATCATGGGGCAGGACTTTCTGGCAGATAAAACATGGGGTCCCAAATGAATTATCCTTTGGACAAACCAACCTTTTTTCCTAATTTACAGTCGGTCGGAAATTTTCCAACTATGGTTGGTCAGGATCGAAATTTTCAATCCAACTTGCAGTTCTACTCAAATTTACGTTTGGTCATGCGACGCATGCGTGGATTAGGCTAATTGATCGTGACAGTTAGAATCTTTCTATGTGTTAATTATGTAACTTTGAATTTTGTCTGGTAAAAAAGGTTGGGTTATGTAACATTTTTCATACAAGATACGTAAATGGCTTGATTTGGTTTTAAAAACTGAACTTGATCTGATAACTTATAAAATTCAACGAATGTTGAAAGTAGAGGTGAATAGTTTTATTCATTTTGAGGGTATTACCACGAAATTAGAATACCCAAAAAAAAAAAAAAAAAAAAAAAAAAAAAAAAAAAAAAAAAAACTTATCTATTCTAATCATACTATTTATGTGTGAATTAGAATGAATAAGTTTTATCGACAAGTAATCAATCTTTGAAGTTCAAGTTGAACAAAAAATTCTTCATTTTTTCCTTAAACATACTTCGAGACTTGAATATAGCTAGCTATCCAGTCTGATACAAACTAAAAACTAAAGATTATCACCAATTATAATTATATTAAAGAAAAAACCGATTTTGTGAAGAATTTTTGTTGAAACAATGAAGGGCAATCAAACAGTTCAATTTCATATAAAATTCACAAAAAAATATTACTTTCATAATAATATCATTCCAGAAGCAGGACACGCAAGGTGGTGGCCGCGGAACAAAAATTTCCCAGCCTGGATTCTGCAATTTAAAACAAAGAATATTCCTCATTTGATTATTTATTTACACATTTAAAAAATAAAAAAAAACAAAGGATATTTTATTTTCTAAGACACCAACAGTAGAGCAAATCTTTAAGAAATCAAATTACTTAATAAAATAAACTTTTTCCTGGAATTGCAGCTTCAAACGATGAAACAAAAATTAAGAAGATATAGAAATAGAACCTTTTTTTTCTTTTTTTTTTTTGACAAACATAGTGGAGGAAATTGTTAGTTGTTGGAAAGAAAGGAGAATCAGTAAGAATTGAATTCACACAAGAGTGTACGGACATGATTGTTTTCCGTCATTATGATAAAATGCCGCATACAAATAAAACTAACATTTCGGTAGAAATTCTGTGTTCATACCAAACCAAATAAAAACGTTTTGAATCATGAAATCGTAAATGACTAAAATAAACATGAATGTTGAAAGGGGTTTCAATCGTATTATATGTCGCATGAGCCACTGTCTGATTAGTTTCGGTTTCCATCTCCTCTGCCTACCAATTTGGTGATGCAGGACAACAGCCACAAGTAATTGTTTCTCCTTTTTTTTATATTTAATATTTTAATTGTGTTGTCTACTTTCATGTATTTCTGTAGTTGATATATGGGACCATGGTCCATGCGAGAGCCAGGTAGGAACAAGTGATGCTCTTGTAACTTCTAAGAGGATTTTTCATCCCTCGTGAATGGTACTTTCCAATTCTTAATGCGTTATCGTACCAACGAAAATACTAGGTCAGGTTGAAGATTTGATTCGAGTCGATTCGCTTCATTGTAACGAAATAAAATGAGGAAACAAAACATAAACTCGTTAACATGTAGTGCCTTTAAGGAAAATAGTTGTGAGACCCACACTACATGGAACTTCAATAATTTAGGCTGTCTATTTTTCACGTTGCACCTTATAGATTATCTTTACAAAATATTAGTCAGATTAGAAATGTTTAAGGCATCTAATTCAGTTCAAAGAAATCAATAAACATTATATTATAAGAAACATTGAAATTTCATCGTAACCTACCACATAACGAACTTCAGTAATATGAATCGTCTATTTTTCAAGTCGTACTTCTTAAATCGTTCTTGAAAAATATTGGAAAATTCATAAAATAGCCATAATTTGCAACATGAATAGAATTTTAGCCAACCATTACATTATAACTTTTCATCGTTCTAATCAAAACTTAACGTGAAAATACTTAAACGCCCTCGTTGACTGAAAATTGTTAAAGCTGTATTCTATAACTTCTGTTCTTTAGTCCAAATCGGGATCGAAATTGAATGAAGAAACGTTTGGGAAATCAACCGAAACCGTCCGATTGATTCCACGGTCATATGGCTAGCCTTTTAATGCTTTTGGGACGGATGTTCCAACGACCATCAAGCTCAATGCAGATTCGAAGCTCCAAAACCTCCAAATCGGAGCAACTCAGTATCAAATCCTCCACCGTTCGGATGAGTCCTAATTTCTCAACATACCCATTCCTCACAACGGAGGACTGAAAATCGAAGTACTGACTACCTCTTCAAGAGGATCAAATAAGAAAGGAACTTGGCCGCTAAAAAATTAGCAGGAGTTTCTGCTGATCACCAATCACAGATGGACACGTATTCAAGTGATTGAATTTTTAATCATATATTGGACACATGTCCATCTGTGATTGGTGATCAACAAGAGTTGCTGCTGATTTTTTAGCCAAGTTATTTCCATCAAATCATTCAAGTTTGATTTCTAGAGCGTGGAGGCGAATTACGGCGAATTGAACCCAGGATCAATAATACATGTAAGCCAAAAGTGACAGTAGTTTCAAAAAAAGTTTTAATTGATTATTAAATGTATTTTATTAATTTTATTATTGTTTTTGTTTTAAATATGTAAGATAACAGTTTAATGTAATAAAATAATAATTTAATTTGATATATCGAGTGGAGAGCAAAACTTAAAAAGATATTAAAGTACCATATAAACTGTCCTTAAATTTTATATTTAAAATTTAACATCTCCAAATGCAATGAAATAGAATCTTTGAGTATTAACGAGAAGATTATAGCTTACATTATATTTGGTTTCCAGTTTTCACTTACCAACCCGTTAATTATCTTTGAATGGTTTAATCGATGTGTTTAAAGATAGGAATTACGGTAGTTTTTGCTAATAACATTGATCATTTAAGATGGTCTTTGTTAATGAGTTTTTCTTACTCATTTGAAACTTGTTATTTTTTTTGACAAACAATAATTTACATTAAATTTATATAAATAAAGGAATTTTTTTTTTTTAAATGTTATATGAACTTATACATCTTTTTCAATTTGTCATATCAGTTTTCCGAAATTATTAATTGGGTAAATTACATTTTCATACCTCAGGTTTGAGGTCTATTTCAATTCATTACAACATCTTTAAAACATTTTACTTTCATACCTTAACTACTATTTTATTTCAAAATAATACCTCCGTTACATTTTTCATCCATTGATCCGTTAAATGCTGACGTGGCAGCCAAATGTCTGCCACGTGGCAAATAAAATAATTTTTAATTTTTTTTTAAAAAACCTAAAGTTTCTCAAATAATAATAATAATAATAATTGAAACCCACAATCCCCTCCCCCCCCCCCCCCCACAGCGACCCATATCTGCAAGAAGAAGAAGAAGAAGAAAGAAAGAAAAAAACCCCAAAATCCCACCCAAGCCATGTGACAGCCTGTCCCGGATTTTTCGTACCGTAGGGATGAAAATACGGTTTTGCCCCTAGTATGTTTGTTTCGTTGTGTGGTCGTTTTTGGAATTTGGCTGGTTGTTTTTGGACCACACACGCACCCACACACTTTCATCCCCATCTTCTTCCTGTCTCGAGTCCCTCTTTCTCTCTCTTTCCTATCTTCTTCGTATGGACAACACCAAAACCATCGGAAACGTTACGGATCGAGGAAACAAATTACATATTTGTGCTTGTGGGGTTCTTGGGAGTTCAACCATATCCATTTCAGGTAAGGGAACCATCATTTTCACGTCGAACCCGAGATGCTCAATTCGGGGTACTGTTCATGCACACGTAAATTCATGTGTTTTTGGGATTTTCAGGCTTGTAGGAAGCTTGGTGAGGTCTTTAGGAGGCTCGGGGTGGTTCGTTTGAAGGTTTTGGACGTCGGGATAGTGAGTTACAGGTTTGGCCGGAGTTGGTGGTGTTTTCCCGGCAAGATTCCGTTGGTTTTAGTGCTTGAAAGTGGTAATGATTTGTTCCTCTTGTTGTAAGCTTCATTTTGGTACCAGTTTCATGAAATTTGGATGAAAAACGAGCGAGTTATGAAGTTTGGAACTTTCCTGGTTTTCCGATGACGACGACGGCGCCGGAGTTTGGCCGGAGAAGATGACGGAATATTCCATCAGTTTGGATGGAATATTACTAACGGCGTTAACGGAATCTGTTAGACTTAACGAAATATTCCTAACGACGTTAACGGAATATTCCTGACGGCGTTAATTGACGCCGTCAGTGTACCAGGCACGTGCCTGCGCGTGGGCAGCGCGTGTGGCCGTGCCTTGGCTGGCGCGTGGGGGCACGTGCGGCGTCGGAAAATTATTTTAAAAATATGAGGATGTTAGTGAGGTTGAGTAGATCCCGTTGGTGTATTCATACACCCCATTTGAGCATTGTATGAGAAGTTATTTCGTAATGTTGGTTATGTGCTTTAAAAATAACGTTTTTATAGTTGTTTCGCATATAAGTCAGGCCTATCTCGAGGACGAGCGTAGTCACTCGAGGTAAGGGGGTTACGACCCTTCTACATACCAGTGCGTGGGCTTTTGGTTTTCCGTATATACCTATATACTTATGATTTTCCTAGAAAATGAAATGAAACGTTTATATGTTTTAAATGCCATGAATTGCAACTGCATATTTAGTTATGCATTAGTAGTTGCATATATATATATATATGTGTGTGTTTGGTGCTGCGGACGCACAAGTAAGTGCTAGGTAAGTTATGGTTTATGTTTGTGTTTAGTAGTGATATGAGATGCATAGAGAACTCATAACCTGCACCCTGGTGTTAGTGCTCCTGCCCAGAGTAGGGCACAGTCCTTCACGTGATGTTCACCTCCCGCACCACACGCTCATCTTGGATCCAAGTTAGGTGCACAGTCTTGTCGTACAGACCACTATATGTGGTTTCGACTCGTAGGTGACCCGCGATTATTCGCCCAGTCTTCACGTGATCGTAGCACTTGAGCGTACTTATTTACACCCAGTCTTGTCGTACAAACCACTTTATGTGGTTCTGACTCGTGTGCAGGTGTAGTTAGTGAGTTGGAGATTTGAGCTCTAGATTCAGCCGTACATGTCACGTTAGGTGACTCCGGCTGACAGATTACATGGCTTTGATTGACATTACCTGGGTACTTGCATTCTATTTAGAGGCATACGACATGGCATATTTTCTGAGCATGTTTTCTATATTATGTGTATATTCTATTTTTTCTGGGAAGTATACAGGTTTTACGGCGAGTGGTTAGAACTTTGTTATTGAAATGATTTTGAAAAGCTTTGTTTTTACCCACTCACGCTTTATGTATTGCGCCCCTCCAGGTTCTAGTTTGGATAGAGCTTTTGGTGGCTCCCCAGAGGATTTCTCGGCATATCTGACAGATTATCACCAGTGTAGGATCACCTTTGGGTGTGTTATTTAGTGTTTGTTTCTTCCAGACTGCACTAGGTCTTCCGTGCTCTGAACTTTGTTTTTCACACTTACGCTTGCACATGTTTATTATTTACCTTGTGTATAGCTAGGTTTGTATTTATTTGTACTTTTATTATTATTTCGTAGCTTCCGCACTGTGCACATGGTTACGTCACTCCCATGTGACGGCCAGCATGCCCTGATCTCGGTCGGGGTGTGTCAAGCCACCCCTCCCAAAAATCCCCCATCACCTACCCCCAAAAATCCCACCCAAGATCAGGTGGATCTACAACAAAACCAGTCCAAAATTCATCTCAAACTCAAAGTATTTTCAAAACTCACCAACATTGAAAATCACCAAATCGCGAAGGAGGGTCCCGGGGGGGGGGGGGACGGGAGAAGGGTAGCCGGGCAGGGGGGCGGGGGAGGGGAAAGGAGCTAGGTCGAGGTGGGGGAAGAGTTCTAGGCTTGGGTTCTTCTTCTTCTTCTTCTTTTTGTAGATTGTGAGTCGATGCGGGGAAAGGATTGTGGGTTTCAATTTTTTTTTTTAATTTTAAAATTATTTTTTTTGCCACGTGGCAAACATTTAGCAGCCACGTCAACATTTAACAGATCAATGGATGGAAAATGTAACGGATGTATTATTTTGAAATAAAATAGTACTTAAGGTATGAAAGTGAAATGTTTTGAAGATATTGTAAGGAATTGAAATAGACCCTAAACCTGAGGTATGAAAGTGTAATTTACCCTCATTAATTTGACATCTCACTCTAACTCAGTTAAGTTTTCTATCCAAAATAAGTCATGTGGCTTCCACATGAGTTATTTTCAAGGTTATTTTGTACTTTTCAATTCCTCACTCCTCTTCAAGATTATTTCGGATTTCGAACATTTCAACTCCATTTTTTTGTAGACATGAATGACTACGTTGAATTCTCAATGTTTGTAATTAGTTAAAATTCATGTTAGTAGCTTAATGTCTTTTTAGTAGTTGATAATAAGTTTTCGAAACGAACCTGACATGTTCTTTTTACTAGCTAAAAGTTTTGGGCACAAGAAGTAGATAACTCGTGAAAAAGAGGTCAAAAGACTTAAACCAATTTATACCCCCACCGCATTTGTAAATATATCTATAAATGTATAAGAATAAAAAATAAATTAAAAAAATTTGTGAAAAGGTCTCAAAAGTTCGAAATAATCTTGAAAGTCCGAAATAAAAAGCTTATTTTGGATGGAAAACTTAACATAGTTAGGTATTTTAGAAAGTTAATATGATAAATTTAAAAAAATGTATAAGTTTGTATAACATTTAAAAAAAAAAATATTTCTATATAAAATTAAAGAATGATTTGGACCCATGACGTAGTCCACAATCCACAACTACCATTTAGTTACTTAAAGACTTATACATAATAATACATTAAGGGGGCGTTTGTTGCGCCGGACTATCTCGGACTGGATTAGCTTCAAGAACTAAGCTGGACTGGCTTAGACTAGACTAAACTGGACTAACTTAGTGAAGCGTTTGGTGCAGTATTGGACTAAGAAGCTGGATAATAACAAATTCTAATATTATATTATTTAATATTAAATTATTAATATTTTATTATGATCTTATCTTTTTCTCCATCTTTTCCTACCATTTCCGTCCCACTCTCTTCCTCTTCTCTCATCGTCCCTCCATCTCCCTCTTTTTTTCCTCTCAGACCTCTCAATTCATGTCTCTTTCTCATTCCTAGTCAAACTCTTTATTGATTCCAGTCTCTATTTCTCTGTCCTCCCTCCCTCTCTAGCTATGCGTTGTTCGAACGGAACCTCACGGCTCCAATATTCCCAACGAGTTGCAAGTTTCCCGATATGTTTTCCAGCTAACTCTCGTTAAATTGGATGAAGTTAGCATCGCCAAAAAATTCATCACCATCCCTGGACCGAGATCTTAGCTTTGCATGCTCGAATCTGTCATGGATTTGAAGAAGCCCAAACAGGCCTAGACTTCCAGGCCATTTTTCGGCCACATTCGACCACATTTTGGCCTTGATTCAGGTAAAATCGTAATCTTGTCACTCCCAGCTTCAATTTGGTATATTTTATATGAAAGTTGGTTGTGAAATAGATCTAAAAGAGAGTCGGAAAGTTAATGATTGATCTAGGTGACCAGAGATGACGAGGAGTCTGTTGGGAGTGGTCGTTGAGCATGACGAGGACGAGAAAGAGAGGATAGTCTTAGCTAGTCCCATGGTTATTGAGGGGTCTCACTAAGATCTCTTAGTGAAGGGTTTTGTCCATGGTAGTCCCCTTTAGTCTCATTAATGTTAGTCCCAGCATGGAACAAACACGGTATTGGACTAATAGCTAGTCCAGTCCAGTCCAATCCGACTTAGTGAGGGCAAACAAACGCCCCCAATAATTAATAATGTCATCACCTCACTCTCAACCTAACTTTTTCTTTTATATTTTCAACATTTTTTTTTCTTTTACAGGATCTTTGGTGCAATGGTACTAAAATATTGTTTCTTTTTTCTATATTTAATGGTATTAAAATATTGCACAGTTCTCATCAGGATTTTATTAAATTCATGATAATTGTTAAAACATTAATATTTTGTTTAATGACCAAAACAATACTACAATTTAATGAAATAATATATTAAATTCTTATCAGCATGATATTTGAAAAGTTCATAAAATTTCCAAGTGCGAGATATTTATATGGTATAACTGCTCATTCATGAATCTCGCACCCATGCAGCTATAGATTTGGACAAAACAAAGTTCATACCATTTCAACATGCCAAAATTAACACTTTGTAAATGATTTAACAATAAATTTAGACAACCCATTTTAACACTAATTTCGTTATCTATCCCCAACAAATCCTAGCCGCAAGGGGAGGGAAAAAAAAAATAAAGAAGAAGAAAAGAAAAATCAGTCGTCGCGGGCTCTTAGTCTTTGAGGTAGGCATCAATCTTTCTCATTCTCTTGTTGTTTTTGGTAGTGGTCACTCTCTCGCTTTGTCTATGAAAGCTTTTATGGTTGTGGTTACTCTCTCTTTATGAAGAGTTTATTTTGTGTTGTGTCACTTTTATTTTGGTTTTGTTTTCGTTTGTTCCTTGACAAAAGACTAAGAGACATCTTCATGATGTCTTATAAGATGACTTCTTTGCCGAAGTAGTGTTGCTTGTTGCAATTTAATCAAAAAATGATGCAAGATTTGTCTTCATGAGCATTTTCTTTCTATTTAGTTACATGTGATTACGTGAGTAAATGCTTTTTTTTCAATTTATTTGATTAATAAAGTACTTATGCTTTAAAAAAAAAAAAAAGATAAAAATTATTAAATAAACAGAGACTGTGACAGTTCCCTGTAGTAAGTTAGCAACCACAGACTAGTAAGAACACAGTGGTAGAAACAGTAAATTAAATAGAAACCGGGGGTAAAGTCTCGAACCAGCCTCAACCACATTGTTGTTTCTTCATCTTCTCCTACCAATTCAATCAAGCAAAAAAGCCAAACTACCCTCTCCCTCTCTCTCTAAAACTTTCTCTCTCTAAAATCCGAACCAAACATCGTCTTCAACCTTTAGACTCGGAAGAGAGAGGGAAGACCCTGTAAATTCAGCCACAGTCATCCTCCTCCGCATCTCTCTCCGCACTTTCTCTCTCTACATTTCGCTTTCAGTCACTCACTCTCTCACTCCACCAACTCCAAACGCCACCCCTCTCTCTCTTATGCCCTCATTGGGCACCTAATTCACCAGATCTGAGCCCGACCGCAACAGATCACGCCCCCAGAGAACCCTAAAGTTGCTCCGATGGAGGAAGCGCTGGAGCTCGCGCGTGCCAAGGACACCAAGGAGCGCATGGCGGGAGTGGAGCGCCTGCATCAGCTTCTGGAAGCGTCCAGAAAGAGCCTGAGTTCGTCGGAGGTGACGTCGCTCGTCGACTGCTGCTTGGATCTTCTCAAGGACAACAACTTCAGAGTCTCCCAGGGCGCTCTGCAGGCACTGGCCTCCGCCGCCGTGCTCTCCGGCGACCACCTCAAGCTCCATTTCAATGCGCTTGTTCCCGCCGTCGTCGAGCGTTTGGGCGATGGCAAACAGCCCGTTCGCGACGCCGCTCGGAGGCTCCTGCTTACTCTCATGGAGGTGTGCTTTTTACTCTTTTCCTCTTTTGCACTCTGCATTTTGTCTTATTTTCTCAAATGCAATGCAATAATAAACTCGAAATCGTCGAGGCTTCCAATTTGTAGATTCATTCTGAAAAGATGATAACATGGTAATGGCACTTGAAAATTTGAACGAAATTGTTGGCCAACAGGGTTTGTGGATTTTAGCATATGGTTAGAGACCACTTGAGTAGTATTAGAGGTGTTTTGCTGTGCGGGTATGGCTTACCATAGCATACATACACCTCAGTTTTGCACTTTGATGTTTTCAGGTTGCTGCTAATGCACCTAGACATGATCCAATTTTCAATTATTGTGGCTCAAATGGATAACAGACTTAGTGACCTGTATCGTACAAATACTTGAACCACTTTGAAGTTGAAGTTTCTGTGAATAGCATGAAGAAATGATAAGATGGGTTTTCATTAGTATAAAAGTATTTGCCTGATTCAGTAGATGTGTGTCCTAAATTTGAACCGTTTATGTTGGATAATGGATGTCATTTTCATCATTTTACAACACGATACCGCAACACATATTTAGTATGCCTCACTATTTCAGTCTTTGTCTTAATGCAATTAGTACTTTTGTGAGCCCCTTCTTTGTGTGCGTATGGACGCTGGAGATCTTAATAGCGCCTTTGTAGTTTTTATCTGATTTCTTTGAAATATCAGTATGTATTCTGGTTTGTTCACAAATCGTTGTACCGTTTTAGGATTAAAAAGTATCAAATCTCGTTTTCTTTCTGTTGCAGGTTTCTTCTCCGACAATCATTGTTGAAAGAGCAGGATCTTATGCCTGGGCGCACAAAAGCTGGAGAGTTCGAGAAGAGTTTGCACGGACGGTCACCTCAGCAATTGGACTTTTTGCATCAACTGAACTTCCACTTCAGCGTACTATACTTCCTCCGGTATGTTTGTTGAATTTTATGAATAAAACAATCAATTTTTTTTTTTTCTTTTTTCCCTGACCAGTTCATATACTTGTGAGAAACAAACTAAAGTTTGCTATGTTTTTGTATAATTAGATTCTACAGATGTTAAGTGATCCAAATCCTGGTGTAAGGGATGCAGCTATAGCGTGCATTGAGGTTAGTAACTTAGCAGTATTGGATTTATACTTTGAGTTTGACTTATTCTGTTTATACTTTCTCAAGTAATACTACAATCTCGTCTCATCTGACTATTATTCTTATTTATGCTTTCTTTTCTATTTCCAGGAGATGTATATGCAGGCAGGGCCTCAATTCCGTGATGAACTTCAGAGGCACCACCTTCCTATGTCTATGGTGAATGTCTAATAATATGCAGTTTACTTTCATATATTTCCTTGCCCCTTTTTTTTCAAGTACAATGATCATTTTTCGTAATTTTGTCAAACTAATTTGAATGTTATATGATGCGGGTTGCTCTTTGGGTTTCATTCTTGCTATACAATGTGTAACTGCAGCTGAAGGATATTAATGCGAGGTTAGAGAGGATTGAACCTAAGATTCGCTCGTCAGATGGACTTAGTGCTGTAGAAGCGAAGCCTGTGAACCTTAACCACAAGAAAAGTAGTCCAAAGGCGAAAAGTTCCTCAAGGGAGGCGTCTCTTTTTGGAGGTTAGGATGCTTTGCCCATCAATTCTGGGAAGTTCAAGAGATTACGTACCTACTGATTTATTCAGTGATAAATTAACTGTAGTTTAGTTCCCTAGGAAGGGGGACACCTGAGGCCCATCAAACCAAAAAAAAAAAAAAAAAAAACTGTAGTTGACATATGTGCATTTATATAAACATTATGCTGACGAATTTTGAAGCTTTTATTATAAGTTTTCATGACCCAGACAATACTTCCTTGCCTTAATTTATAGTTGTGAAAGCCAGTTCAATTATTCCTTATACCATATGATGAAAGACCATCGTAATTTTGGTTTCTGGATTTAGATGGGATGTGGAGAATTAAAGATTTTTGACTTTGCAATTTCATATCTAGGACATGTTGGTACTGGATACTATTGAAACATGTTGGCACTGTAAAAATTGGCCTATACAGTAAAATTCTCATATTGTAAGAGAATTTCTGCATATAGTTGTGTAAATGGATTTAGTTTTGCTTGAAATATTCTTGCATTATCTGTGGAACTGTTAAGATGTTGAAATAATTGATATCTGTTGAATTGTTATTCTCTTCTGTCCATGCAGCAGAAACTGATGCTACCGAAAAATCTGTAGACCCTATTAAAGTTTATTCAGAAAAGGAACTAATAAGGGAAATTGAGAAAATTGCTTCCACCCTTGTACCAGAGAAAGACTGGTCAATTCGCATTGCTGCAATGCAGAGAATTGAAGGACTTGTATATGGAGGTTTGTTTCCTTCACTCTCTTGCATTTCCTACCATTCCCATCTCAGCCCCTCTGCCCTGGGCAGACATGCATGTTCAATAAACTTATGCTTTATTGTGTGTCATAACTGATGTTGATTAGATACAACCATTGTATTGTTGCCTCAGTATGTTCATTTTTTTTCTTTTGAATTGTATCATTTGCTCCCAGATCCCTCTTTTCTCACAATTCTTAACTGCTTTCACATTTTGATGAATTGAAATTTAATCTATTTGTTATAAGTAATATAACTGTGAAATGGCTGTAGCTTCAAAAAGATTATTGTCTTGTAATAGTTCAAGTTAATAAATACATGTAGGTGCTGCTGACTACCAATGTTTCCGGGGACTTCTGAAGCAACTTGTTGGGCCTCTGAGCACACAATTATCTGATCGAAGGTCCAGCATAGTGAAACAGGTGTGCTAACATATTCTTTTATTTTTCATGTGCCTGGTTACGGAATTATTCTTGTTCCCCAGAAACCACTTTTAGGTGATTAGTTCACAATCAAGTTTTTAGTAACCTGCAGCTTTCTTTTGTGAACAGTTTTCTGTTATTTTATAGATGTACCATTTTTCAGTTTGTATTTTAGCTCATCTCTTGTGGGAAATGTTCACTAGTTAGTTCAAGAAATAAATATTTATAATAAAATGCTACCCAAAACAGTTAAAAACAAAGTATTAAATTAGAGGCAGAGACTGGTTAGTTCTTGCTATTCTTTGCAGTTGTCAAGTGAGATATTTGGATTAGACATTTAACTCTTGCAAACCTTGCATAGATTGTGGTACAAATATCAAGGGCAGCTGTTCATACCTTCTTAATATTTTGTGCTTGTTCGTGTGCCTTGGGGTGCTGATTAGTTTTTCTTCTTCTTAGGCTTGCCATCTGTTATGCTTTTTGTCAAAGGAGTTACTAGGAGATTTTGAGGCATGTGCGGAGATGTTCATTCCAGTAAGTTCATTTTTTTCCAAAATCAATCCTCAAGTGTTGACCGAAAAGAATATCCTCAAGTGATAAATTTCTTTAACTAATTTTATCATATTGTAACCAGGTTCTTTTCAAGCTGGTTGTGATTACCGTACTTGTAATTGCAGAGTCTGCAGATAACTGCATAAAAACGGTAATTCTAACTCTAATGGTCTTTTACCTTTTTTTTTTTTTTTTTTGTTTCAGAGTAAAAGAAAACAACTTTTTAAAGCAGGATTTTGGCACTTTATCTTTTTTGCTTTTCAGATGTTGCGTAATTGTAAAGTTGCTCGTGTGCTCCCTCGTATTGCTGATTGTGCAAAGAATGACCGTAATGCAATACTTCGTGCAAGGTATAACTCCCAAGACCAATTCATACACAGGCAGATGCAGAGTTATGCGTTTTTTTATTTTATTTTTTGTTTCATTTATTAATATATTTTGAATTGTAGGTGCTGTGATTATGCACTGTTGATACTAGAGTATTGGGCTGATGCACCTGAAATACAGCGATCAGCGGATTTGTATGAAGATCTAATAAGGTGTTGCGTGGCAGATGCAATGAGTGAGGTATTCAAATTAAGGATTCCTATACTGTTTTGTTCTGACTTGTTTGAGTTTTCAGATGTATTAGGATTCACATGTGGAACTTTCCTGTGTATATTTATAGGTCCGATCAACTGCAAGAATGTGCTATAGAATGTTCTCGAAAACATGGCCAGAGCGTTCCCGACGGTTATTTTCTCTATTTGATCCTGTTATTCAAAGGGTATGACATTTTCTTTATCGCAAGGATGATTGTATTGTATTTTTATGGAGAAGTCATTGTTTAATCTTTACAATTTTTCACAGTTAATCAATGAAGAGGATGGGGGAGTACATAGGCGTCATGCTTCTCCTTCTGTTCGTGATAGGGGTGTGTCACATACTCCTCAGCTTTCTGCTACTTCAAATTTGCCTGGGTATGGAACTTCAGCTATTGTTGCAATGGATAGAAGTTCAAGTTTATCAACTGGCAATTCTATCTCTTCGGGACTACTTCTGTCGCAAGCAAAGTCACATGGTAAAGGTACTGAACGTAGTCTGGAAAGTGTGTTGCATGCAAGCAAACAGAAGGTCAGTGCAATTGAAAGCATGCTAAGAGGTTTGGATTTGTCTGAGAAACATAATTCAACTCTCCGGTCGTCAAGCCTGGATCTAGGTACCTAATGACTTTGCCTATATATTATTTTTTATTTATTACAATACAACTTGTAAAATTCAGTATATGGAGTCATTAGATAGTTCTGGGAATGAACTAGCTGCTCAATTTAGCAAATTTGATTCAGTTGTGAGCGGCTAAATTGTTCTCTTTTTGCCCCTAGTGCAGGAGTTGACCCTCCATCATCTCGTGATCCACCATTCCCTGCTGCTGCCCCAGCTTCTAATCATCTCTCAAACTCTTTAATGGCAGATTCAACTACCTCAAGTATCCATAAAAGTAGTAGCCGCAATGGTGGCTTGGTTTTGTCTGATATCATTACACAAATTCAAGCTTCCAAAGATTCGGGTAAATCGTCATATCGCAGTAATCTATCAGCAGAAGCTATGCCAACTGTTTCGTCATACCCAATGAGGAGACCTTCCGAGAGAACCCATGAAAGGGGTTCCATCGAAGAGAAAAATGACACTAGGGAGGCTAGACGATTCATGAACTCTCAAATCGATAAGCACTATGACACGTCTCACAGAGATGGGAACTTTAGGGATTCAAATAGCAATCACGTGCCCAATTTCCAAAGGCCACTCTTAAGGAAGAATGTGACTGGAAGGATGTCTGCAGGCAGGAGGAGAAGTTTTGATGATAGTCAACTCTCACTTGGGGAAATGTCCAATTATGTAGAAGGTCCCACATCTCTAAATGATGCTTTGAGTGAGGGACTGAATCCATCGTCTGACTGGAATGCTAGGGTTGCTGCATTTAATTATCTACGATCTTTGCTGCAGCAAGGCCCAAAGGGAATTCAAGAAGTGATTCAGAATTTTGAGAAAGTAATGAAGTTGTTTTTCCAACACTTGGATGATCCCCACCATAAAGTTGCTCAGGCAGCTCTTTCAACACTAGCAGATATTATTCCATCTTGCCGTAAGCCCTTTGAAAGTTACATGGAAAGGATCCTACCCCACGTTTTCTCACGGTTAATTGACCCAAAGGAGTTAGTTAGGCAGCCGTGCTCGACAACGTTGGGTATTGTTAGCAAAACTTACAGCGTAGATTCCCTCTTGCCTGCTTTGCTCCGTTCACTAGATGAGCAGCGATCACCAAAGGCCAAACTAGCTGTTATTGAGTTTTCCATTAGTTCTTTTAACAAGCATTCACTGAATCCTGAAGGTTCTGGTAATACTGGCATCCTTAAATTATGGCTTTCTAAGTTGGCGCCATTGGTCCATGATAAAAATACTAAACTAAAGGAGGCAGCCATTACATGCATAATATCTGTTTACTCCCACTTTGATTCTGTAGCCGTCTTGAATTTTATTCTTAGTTTGTCAGTTGAAGAACAAAATTCTTTGAGAAGGGCCCTGAAACAGTACACTCCTCGTATTGAAGTGGACCTTATGAACTTTTTGCAAAACAAGAAAGAGCGCCAGCGCCTTAAATCTTCTTATGATCCATCTGATGTAGTTGGAACATCTTCTGAAGAAGGATATGTTAGTGCCTCAAAGAAGAGTCACTTTGTTGGGAGGTATTCTGCTGGTTCAGTTGATATTGATGGTGGCAGGAAGTGGAGTTCAACCCAAGAATCGGCCATGGTCACCAGTACTATTGGTCAAGCAGCTTCTGATGAAACACAGGAGAACTTGTATCAGAATTTTGAGACCGGTTCCAACACTGATATTCTCAATTCAAAATTCAAGGATATGTCTTACACTATGAATTCTGTGAGTCAGAACTTGGGCTCCTGGACCAGCCCAGTGGATAAAGTTGATGGTAGAACAAATTTAGAAGGCTTGTCTACTACTTGCCTAGATGTTAATGGTCTTATGAGCTTGGACCATATAGGGGTTGCTGAGAGTACTGGGCATGATAGTGAAGCTGCCACTGACTTGGACCCTAATCATTATAATCTTACAACTTTGAAGGTTAATTCTACACCAGAATCAGGTCCCAGCATTCCTCAAATACTTTATCTGGTGAGTTCTTTGGCTTAATAAGCTCAAAATTTTCCTTAGAGAAATTTTATTATCATTGTATTGTTACTGAACATTTTACCCTTTTAAGCTTTTATTATCATGATGACTATTTTTTGGATAATTGCACCAGTAATCTACTTCTCTATACGGTCAACTGTTGTGAGAGGAAATATATAGATATAGTTTTACCATTTATGGGGCATTAACGTTATATTATTTCTTTTCTATTAATTGAATGTCTCTATAGATCGGCAATGGAACTGAGGAAAGCCCTACAGCAAGCAAACGTGGTGCACTTCAACAATTAATTGATGCTTCCATAGCTAATGACCACTCTGTTTGGACCAAGGTTTGTTAGTCCTGAGACTTGACACATTTTCTGTCTTATTTAATGTATGTAAGTTGTAAAAAAAATATTTAACATTTCTGTGAAGATAAGAAAACAGCGAGAGAATGCTTGAATAAATTAGAAACTGAGAAGTTGAGCATTGTTACAACATATCCTTATTTTTATTGTATTAACTCTCTCATTTGTAGAATGCTTGTCTGATGTCATAGATTTTGTAGCTTTGAAATGGTGTTAGCTTTCAGGATCACACTAGCATCGAGAATTGACTTGATAGTTGATAAATGTGTAATGTAGACATGGATTTCAACGTTGAGTCTGTTGACTGCACAGTGAAGTCAATGGGATGAGGAAACACATTTTATTACCACATGCATATACACATTTTTTTGGGTATAAAACTAGAATTCTGTGATATGTTTACTCGATCTTATATTAATGAATGTTCTGTGGTGCATGTGCAGTACTTCAATCAGATTTTGACTGTTGTACTTGAGGTGTTGGATGATTTGGATTCCTCGATTCGGGAACTCTCTCTTTCCTTGATTGTCGAAATGCTTAAAAACCAGGTTTGTGCTTATTTTTTCAGATATGCATTGCCTGGAAATTGTTTAGCTCTTACAAATTGTATTCCTGATGTTGCTTTCATTTGTTTCCAGAAACATGCAATGGAAGATTCTGTTGAGATCGTAATTGAGAAGCTGCTTCATGTTACGAAGGATGTAGTTCCCAAGGTAAATTTTGTTGCTTTAATTATTTTATTCCGGGCTTACACTGTTTTCCATGGCTCAAACTGTTCTATATTCCTGTCAGGTTTCAAATGAATCCGAGCACTGCTTGAGCATCGTTTTGGCTCAGTATGATCCATTCAGATGTCTAAGCGTACGTATTTACAATCCATCATCCTACTTATCCAGTTGTTTAGAAGTGAAAAAATAAATGAAAATATCAGAAAGTTTTTGAGTTATGTTTGGCTTCTTTCCCCTGTACTTTGTTGTGATTACTGTTTAACATGCTGCCAATTGTCGATACTGCAGGTTATTGCCCCTCTGTTGGTAACTGAAGATGAGAAAATTCTTGTTACTTGCATCAACTGTTTGACAAAGGTATTATGCTTCCATGTATTGGAGCTGTGTTAGTTGATGTCTAATGATCGATTCCGAACATTCCATTTTAGTTTAGGAGTTATCCTATTTCATGCGTAATTTTTATGAACAATTATCTTGACAAGGCTCTTATGTTCGATTTGTCAGCTTGTGGGCCGGCTTTCACAAGAGGAACTGATGGCTCAGTTACCGTCATTTTTGCCTGCACTTTTCGAAGCGTTTGGAAACCAGAGTGCTGACGTTCGCAAGGTAATGGTTATTTTTTGTCTGGTCCCTTAAACTACACATTGGCCCATGGGAGTCATTTACGTTCAGCATATATTGTCTTCTGGTGCCGATGACCGAATTTTTTCATTTTATGTTGTGCAGACTGTTGTCTTCTGTTTAGTCGATATATACATCATGCTCGGAAAAGCATTCTTGCCGTACCTGGAGGGGCTCAACAGCACACAGTTACGGCTGGTGACTATTTATGCTAATCGAATTTCACAGGCCAGGACGGGCACTTCAATTGACACCAACCATGATTAGCGGCAGGAATTTTGGGTTTTGGGTGGAGTTGTTCATCTTCTTGTGTATTTTGTATATTGTGTGAATGCCTTTTGACTTCAATTTTTTTTTTTTTTTCCATCACTTGTATTTTCATATTATTTCGTCAAATTCTCGTGTTGGTCTGGTTTGGAGGTGGAAGACCTGAAGAGTGCATTTTGTGGGAAGCCATTAGTGTTGCAGCGGACATATTGTAATCAAAATTTCCCAAACATCGTTTATATATAAAAAGCAAAGGTTTTGGAATTACCATTCAATTACGTAATGAGCTCGTCCATCTTGTTCTCTGTTTGGCCATTCTATGTGTTGGTCGGGTGTTGTTACTGACACTCCAAAAAAGTCGTATTGTATTTCTCCATGATTTTGTTTACATTTCCCATGTTTGGGTCTTATGTTTCACACATTTGGGATGCAGTGTATCATGATTTTTTCGAAGTGCTAATAACAGCTCTAACTGGCAGCAGCAGTTTAACTAATGAAGTGTGTTTGGAGTGGTTTGAAGAGCGAGCGCCTAATATTATTCAGGATGCTCTTTTGGATGATTGTAATTGGGCAACGGTGCTACGTCCTCCCTACGTCTCTTTTTCACATGAATAAAGCACCCCCTAGTGGTTTTTTCTGCGCCTCTGCGATGGCTTGTGGGGAAAGAAAGGGAAAGCGATATATCTATTTGACATATTATACCATTTTGGTTCTCTTCTTTAATTAGAGTGAGTCGATATTGTAACTCCAAAAATCTCACTTTGCACTTTAAATTTTTTATAATTAGAAAAAAAAATACACTTATGAGGGTACAAAATGAGATTTTTAGAGTGCAAATTAAAAACAGAATATAATATATTAAAATATTTGTCGGAAGGAAAAGAATCTTTAAATCCTTATAAAGGGGAAGAGATTGCATGGCGAGATACTTAGGGTTTGGTTTTGGATTTGAGGAAGTACAAGTTCCTTAATGCACAAGGAATCATTATAAATTTAGAAAATTAATAAAATGTTTTTCTTAAAACCTTTTTTTATTCAAAAATTCTTAGGCAATTTTTTTATATTTTTATTTTTATCATTTAGAGCACATTTCTTTATGAATAATGCTAGGTAAATCAAAATTTTAAACTAAAATTGCAAACCAAATGGTATTTCATGAACAGAAAATAACCACATTAATCAACATCCACATCATTTGATTTAAAAATTTTAGTTTAAAAATTTGGCTACCCTAGCATTACCTTTTTTTTTTTTTTTTAAAATTACTAAGGACACTTTCTTTATTGTTAAGGACATTTTTGTACTAAACAATGAAGGGAGTTGCACTTCACGAGGGTAAAATCCTTAATAATAGAAAAGTTGCTTAAGGACATTTTTGTAAGGACGTTTTATTAGTTCTCCCTTATAAATTAGGGTTTTGTGTGAGCCTATATATTTTCATAGTTTTCTCTTACCAAATCTACAAAGTACTATTGAGTTTGAGTTCTTGAAAAAAATTAAAAGAAATAAATCCTCGACCAAACTCATACTACTCATTGAACATGTCGTTTCTCAGAGAAATACTCAACAGGTTTCCCACAGGAATAAGCATGAAGTTTGTCACAGGACTATTCAAAACGATCTTCTTCTTCATCCCTACACCTTATTCATCTCGATCTTGAGCGCTTCACTCGTGGGGATATACGTCTGGTCACTGATCAAAGTGATGAAACCCGGCCACGGCACAATCTCAGGACTACATTTAATCTACTGGTTTATCCCCACCTTCTTAATCCTCTTCTCCTCGAGGATGTTGTTATCAGTAATGTACCTGTGGCCTAATTTGCATTACACAACCACCATCCAAAACCGAAGAACCCTACAAAGGAATCTCCATGAATGAACGCGTTTCTCGTTAATTTGGACTTGGAAGGGATATATTTTCTTAACTAGATCTTAATTATTACTAGGTATGTGTAATTGAGTTCACGAGGAAAGATTAATCCTCTTTTCAACCTCCTTGGTTCTTATGTTATGATGTTTAACGTGCTATTATGATTTAACATGTTGTTGGACGTCTAAATTTTACTTGACCTTCCCTTTCGGGTTTTTAGTTCGATGAGCTTATTATTCTGGGTCGTCAATGGCAGTCCTCCGCGAAATTTCTTAAAGTTAATAATATATATATATATATAGCAGTACTAATAATGTGACATCCCACATCGCCCAGGGAATGATCCTTATATATATATATTCCCATCCCTACCTAGCACGAGGCCTTTTGGGGGCTCACTGGCTTCGGGTTCCATGGTAACTCCGAAGTTAAGCGAGTAGCGCGCGAGAGCAATCCCATAATGGGTGACCCACTGGGAAGTTGCTCGTGAGTTCCCAAAAACAAAACCGTGAGGGAATGGTAAACCCAAAGCGGACAATATCGTGCTACGGTGAGTTCCCAAAAACAAAATCGTGAGGGAATGGTAAGCCCAAAGCGGACAATATCGTGCTACGGTGGTGGAACGGGTCCGGGAAGTGATCCGCCCCGGACCGGGATGTGACAAATAATATCTTAAGAAGAAGTTCTCCATACTATGTACAAGTATTTTTATTTTATTCTTCTATTCTCTGAACTCTTGCGTTTGGTGTGAAATAATTTGTTGAATAATGTAAAAAAATGTATGCGTCCAAAACTTGTTAATAGGAAATATGATATATAATGAACGGTTTCGATACTAATAACGCTGTATTTTTTTGTGACAGAATGCCATACATGTAACTAGCGCGAGATTAATAAATGCAATTTTACGTCAGTATCAGTGTTGATTAGTAGGTGGCAAATCCATCAATAGTGGCAGATGCACATTGGGACCAAGGTGGTCTCAAGATCACTCAAGAGTCTGAGAAAAGTATATGTGAAGTCCTCTGAAGATTCTTTTTGTATGTTTGATAGTATGCCTCTTGCAGGTTACATGGACAAAACACTTGTCAAATTGCTTCAGCATATGTTAATATTGTTTGACACGTGTGCAACTTAGTTCAGGTGACGACAACAAGCCCATCAAGTGTTCGCGAAATACCTCAGTGAATAAACTTTTTTTTTTTTGTGCCCTTCGTTCTCTATTTCTATCTAAAAAAACTTAGACCTCTAACACAGAGACCCCACAAGGTTCGAATCATAAATTCACCACTGTCCGTCTATGAAATACTGACAAAATTTGCCCATGAAAAATAAAGACCGAGGAAATCTTGACAAAACTTGACAATGTTGGCCTCTTTAAAGCAACAAGGATAATCACAACATGAAAACTAGTATTTGGTCTCTAGATTCATAACAATCCACCGAATTATTTTTATATTATCTGATGTGAGATTGCCCTTTAGATATAAACACACAAAGAGTGCCAAAATTGTATGTTGGCCTCTTAAATGAAATACACAAGAAACTCACTCTACCAGTGTGCCTACAACACCAAAACAACAATAGATATGATCCAAGCATGTATATATTGGTGGTGAAAAGTTGAAAATGCTAAGGGCACAGCTGTGTATCGACATTTTAGAATCATATTTGGGACCATCATTAAAAAACATAACTTCATCTACTAGACTTTCACACAATCACGTCAAAATCTCCAAAAATATTTTTGTTGAGTGTATTTTGTGCCTATAGAATGAATAGTCTCTTTCTTTCCTTTTTAAGCCCCCATGTGGTGCGTCTCTATCGCTGAATACACGAGATTTTTTTGTCTATCATTGATTGTATACGATTACGCATTTTGTTTTCTCTTATCGGTGATTGCATATAAACTGGTAATAGAAAAAATTTCTCATCATTGATCAAGGGCGTATCAGTATTTTTATTTTTCATTTTCAGACGCCTAATGACCTGGTGGAGTTGTGAGCGCTTTTTTTCTTTTAAATTTTGTCATGCCAAACAACAAATGGTTTATGGCATCAATAGATATTTAGTCCAATTACAGTGACACATAACCATCACCATTTATGTCACGTAATGATCAGGCAGAGTTGTGCATGTCTTTTTTCAAAGTTTGTCAACCAAAACAGCAAAGATGAGAAACTACTAGCACTACTATTTTTACTAGGAATATAGAAAATGTATGCCCCTACGAATTTCTTTTATACTTATAACGTTGCTATCTACATGACTTATTATGTGTTGCACTTGCACACGGAGTGTAAATACATCATGCATTTCACTCACACTCAGAGCGTTATTATGTAGTAAACACACTGGTCACGTGTTCTACTTACATTATGCGTCACGTGTTTCACTTACATTCAAAGGGTAAACGCATCACATGTTTCACTCACACTTAATTTGTATTTACCCTAAATGTTTTGAAGTGTAACGTAAAATGATACGTTATCTATATCACGTAAAACAATTTGTTTAAAAGTAGGTGGAGAAATACAATTAAACTAAAAGCTAGTTGGTGTACTAGGAACAATAGGTAGAAAACGATAAGTCTTGAATTCGAATCTTGTTGTAAGAAAAGAAAATAGATCTCATAATAAACCTGCAGCTTAAGAAACGATATTCTTGATTACGAATATATATTGACAATGGCTTTCCAGACTCATTTTCCAGTCGAGAAGCTGATATGATTCCTAAAGAAGTGAAAACTAAAAAAGGTAAAATTTCAAAGTATGAAAGTTGAATGCCGTGTTGGATCACATGGCAATGGTAATAGTTTTGTACTTCCTGATTTGGTTTCCTAAATTATACGAAAAGCAAATTTGGGGCTATTAAATGCTACAAGGCAAGATATTCTAAAATCTAAATCATTATGATCTAATTTATGAAAATGAAGATTCGAACTTGAGTGTAAGAGAACGAACAATACTAAGCTTTAAACTTATCAACCGACCTAACTCTAAGCTCCAATAAGTATACAACTATCGTCTTTCTTTTTACCTTGCTGTCATCCACATAATTCAAATGATGCAAAGATGTCCTGAAAGAAGGTAGAAGCGTCTGATTTATGCATATCAACAATTAAGGAAAGAATCACCATTTTCGATTTTTGAGATTTTCAACTAAATCCAAGTGATACTCTGTATCCCCACATGGCCACTTTCATCCTTTTTCCCCCTTTTTTTTTTTTTTGGTTTTTAGTAGAGGATCCTTTTTCTCCAGTTTCTGCTGCCGTTTTTTTTAATAAAAAGATTGAAATTGCCGCATGGAACAACAGTAGAAAAAACCAGCTTTTTTGCTTTATCTTCTGCCTCACAATCATAGCAGAAGTCTCACCATTCTTACATCACTTGCAGAAATCTCAGCTTTATCTTAAGGTACCTACTAAATCCTTGTCTTAGACAATTTTTTTCGGGCTTTTCTTTGGCTTAATTAGCGCTTGACTTAGAAAACAACGTAAAGTCTTGTGGCGGATTGCCCTGGTTGATAGGGCGTTCTTTTTTAATTTACTGCGTCCAAGTTTAAATTTTCCTTCTCAACCCCGCCCCACCCCCCCCCCCCCCCCCCCCCCCCCCTAGTGTGGTGATACTACTTGTAATAAACAAGAATGCAGTTTCAACCAATTTTTGCAAGGTGAAAAATAATTATTAATAGCATACAATTACTGAATTACATCTGTGAAAGAACTCATGATAGGAAATAATTTGGATATTTCAAGGCTCCAAATTGTATCTGACCTCCTAAGATTAACCACTCTCGTGCATATTAATGCTGAAAATATTGGTCTTTTGTTTCGGTTCCTTTTGCTAAGGAAATCTCGAAGGCAAGCCTGCTTTCCTTTCTATATATACACAAATTTCTTTTTTGATTTCGTATATTAAGCTATTAATTAAAGCAGATTTTTAACACTGTCTGCTGCTGTGTTATACAGGAAACCAAAGAATTCACCACAAACTGTTGGAAAACACAAGTTTGAAAGAACGAAAATGTTGAAGAGCAAAAACGCAACCACGAAGATGATGGCGCTTGTTGTAGACGATAGCATAGTCAACCAAAGAATTCACCACAAACTACTGGAAAACTTTGGCATAGAAAACCAGGTTGTAGGGAACGGGAAAGAAGCCATTGATGTCCACTGCTCAGGGAAACATTTTGACCTTATTCTCATGGACATGGACATGCCTGTCATGAATGGCATTGAGGTAAATTTCTTCTCTTTTTTTCATGTAAATAAAGACATAAAATCCTGGAAAGTTTATTCTAAATTTACCTGTTAATGTTACTGATTTTTTTTGTTTTGTTTGTTTTTGCTTTTGAATTATAGGCAACGAGGATGCTGCGTGCGATGGGAATTCGAAGTACGATTGCAGGTGTTTCGTCGCATTCGTCTCTCAGTGAAGACACGAAAGAATTTATAGAGGCAGGCTTAGATGATTACCAAGAGAAACCATTAACCCCTGCTAAGCTAGTTTCCATCCTCCATAAGGTTAATCTCCATGTTTGAATTAATTATTTCAAGGATTCATTAGTATTAAGAAGGGAAAAAAGGTCATGTACTTAAATGTAACCCTCTCACCATCAAGTAGTTCTTGAAATCATTGTTGTTTAAGTGTGATTAACAATTGAGAGCAGCTGATTAATCAATATATATGAGAAAGTTTTACTTATCCATACGCTTTGCTCTTTCTTAATTTTGTTCCTTTGGTGTGTTGCTGTGGCTGGTCTTGCAATATGAATGTAAGGCCATTTGTTTGTTTTTTTATATTTCTTTTACAATGCGATATTCTAAAATTTAAACTGTTCTAACGTATGAAATTGAGTTTGAATCACATTCTTGTATGTTAAGAAATACGGACTTCAACTCCTTCAAACCACTCGGGTTAAAAACAAATATTCTTCAACTCGATGAATTTTGTTTTTTTGTTACATTGAAATGAGTCTAACCCTTGACATGTCTATTGATTATTTAATGATACGTTTGGTGAAGTATTAGATTAAAAACTTGATTTTTCAGTAAAAGAAAATTAATGTCTATTTTTTAAGAGAATAAACAAATTAAAGAGAATTGATCAGACTTGTTCTCAATTTTTAAAAAAAAAAAAAAAAAAAAAAAAAACACTTAGTTCATCATGACTTGTTTTTGTCTGTACTTCTTCCTCCTATTAATGAAAGTTGTGTTGCACAAAGAATCAAAGATTGTGATGTTCATCTACTTCATAAAAAAGAGATTGAAGAACATTTAATGGCACCAAGTTCCACTATTTAAAATCAAATTTGGTTTTAGAGCCCGTCGAATTGATAGGCAAAATACTAGAAACTACCACCTCTGATCCAGACGCAGTCGCCGCCACCATGGATGTTTGTCATAAGCATATGCAAATGCAGGTCGATGGCCTCTTCATCTATTAGCCCTAAGTCCAACTTATTTCACCACCCAATCCCCATTCTCAACAACCATACACAATCGCACACCCCAAACCCCAATTCCTTCTTCATGGAGAGAGAGAGAGAGAGAGAGAGAGAGAGAGAGAGAGAGAGAGAGAGAGGAATACTGGTTGAGATGATGGCTAGGGAAAGTTATGGAGTAATCCATGAGAGAGGGATGAAGAAAAAGCTAGCATGGTTTTATTCCAGCAACCCGACTAATAATACCGAGGGTTTGGAGTGCATAAGCTATCCGGCGTGAGTTATATAAATTAAGTGGAGTAGCATAAATAATTTGATGCTAGTTTAATAGAAATGGCATAAAAGAGTAGAATGAGAATTAATGAGAAATATAACAAATTGTGGAAGGTCCTGGATTTGATGTTCCGAGCTGGTGAGTTTGGATGATTGTGGCCACGGGTAGAGTGAAATTCCCGATAACCTCTTTGAGCCCGAAAGAGGTTGACAACTGTGATTTGCCATTGTCTCCTTTTTTTTCTTCTTTCAAATTGCTAAAAAAATGGGAAGATAAGAATGATAAATAAAACGAATTTTGATTTGATTTGCTAACAAAATGATAAAATTAAAATAAATAAAATAATTAGATAGTCAACTGGAGGTTTTGGAAATAGAGGGACTTAAACCCTCACGATTTGTAAAGTCGAGGAATTTTCAAGCTACTGTTTAATACGGCATGTCAAATCAAGCTTTAACGAAGGGGAGCTCCCTTTCTTTAAGAAAAACTAACGAAAAATTAAAAAATAAACTTTAATTTTAATAAAAAATGACAAATAAAGGTGTGGTAATTAGTACTAGAGGTAAAATGTGGTTTTTTGTTAAAAGTAAATAGTACCAATAGTGTTTCGTCAAAACTTTCATTTCTTTATTGCTAATATAATTGCACTGAAGTGCTAATTTTGCAACTCTAACAACATTCCCGTAGGCTTACACCGAGTCAATTTAATTGGCAGTTGAAAATTGATAAATTAAGATATTATGCCATACAAAAAGTCTTACAATTTGAAAAGAGAAGTGTGATATTTTGTACCAGAACTCAGAAGAAATAAAGAAGAATAGGAACTTACATCAAAACTGAATGAATAGTACGTGGTGAACAAACTTCACGCAAGCGTAAAATTACTCTAATAATTATGCAATTAAGAAATATAAAGACAAGTTAGTTCTTGTTACATTGGTATGGTGTGAGTTCCGAAGCCTAAGTTAGACTCAATAGATGAAATAAATTTGAAAGCTCTAAGTTTATTGGTAGATGAACAATTATCTTTCCTTGGTTGATGGTCATTCCTTTATATAGTATTAAACATGAGTTTGAAGACGATTGTATGAGGCACGAGTAGCTAACTATTATTAATTGGTTGGTTTGAGCCTCTATTAACGCCCATTAAGCCAATTAAGGAGATGTGATAGTGGGCAACTATTAAGAGTCTCCTTTAGGGAAGCCTCTTAACCACATCAAATATTGTGGCCTAGGTCACGACAATAGGGATTGTAATATCATTGGTGCGAGATTATTCCTTATCTAGTTTTGTTGGGCTAAGAAATCCATTATGTTGCTGAATTACGCGTATCTTAGATGCATATTCTGTTGAGGTGTCTTCTCTGTTAAGTGAGATCCACAGAACTACGTTTCGTTCGCATTTTATGCCTAGCCTAAACGTGAACTTGGATTCCCCTGAGTGTTATAGGAGCATTCTCATCAATCACAAGACCAGTGACTTTTGTTATCACATTATATATTGAAAAAGTATTTAAATGATGATTTGATTACAATACTTATATATATCTAATACAATTATAATTTTAACGGTAAGATTGGTTTCCTAGTTTATATATATTTGTATGAATTGTATGTGACCGTTAGATAATAGTTTCACGGTATAATATTCACATAAATTATACTTAAAAGAAATGAATATCATGAATTGAAAAGAAAAAGAAAACTCAGGTAAACAGGCCTGCGTAGAAGGCCCACCAGGGTCCGTGGCTTTCAGCAAGAGTAACTGGTCCCCAAAACCCTAAACCCTAACCAAATGCTTCTAGACCCTTCTCTGCTGCACATTTTATACTCTCCTGCTCTCTCCCCATCTCTCTCTCTCTCTCTCTCTCGCTCTCTCGCCTCGCCTTTTCCTGATTGCGTACCTTCTTTCTCTCTCTAAGGTGCTCTGCAACTTCATCAATCATGTATCGCTTCGCCACTAACCTTGCCTCCAAAGCCAGGTATGTACTCCCATCTTGCCTCTGTCAAAATTCGAACTTGTCCCCAAAGGTCACCGTCTTTGATTGTTTTCTCATCTGGGTCGCTCGCATTTTCTGATTTTTTATTGCTTTGTGGTTGCAGGTTGGCTAGGAACAGTTCTCAACAGGTACTTGTTTTCCTTATCTATTTGAAGTTGTGATTTTTTATTGCTTAATTGTGTTTTGATGTGGGGTTTTGTTTTCCTTACTGTTCAGATTGGCAGTAAATTGATTTCGAGAAGGAACTATGCGGCGAAAGAAATCAGATTCGGTGTTGAAGCCCGGGCCGGGATGCTTAGGGGTGTGGAAGAGCTCGCTGATGCTGTCAAAGTCACAATGGGGCCGAAAGTACGTGACTTTTTCATTCTTGATTTGTTTATATTGGTTGATTGCATTCTGGCTATGGTTTGGAACAATAATCTGTATATTGGTAGCAATTTTTTGCTTTGAGTTCTCATATTCATATGTTTAAATCTTGATGATCTATGGGTAGTTTAATAAACTCTGAGATTTGTTGGATATCGTATTTTGTTTATTCATTTTGGTAATTCCTGCAATTGTAAGTAGTGAATTGAGTTTGTTTCATTGTTCCCTCAGTCTTCAATTCCATCTGACTTATTATGATGGTTGTTGTTCATGCTTGATTTTTGATAGGGGCGCAATGTTGTTCTGGAACAAAGCTTTGGTGCCCCAAAAGTGACAAAGGATGGTGTCACTGTAGCAAAGAGTATTGAGTTCAAAGATAAAGTGAAGAACATTGGTGCTAGTCTTGTAAAGCAGGTTGCCAATGCGACAAATGATGCAGCAGGAGATGGTGAGTGTTCTTTACATGTTATGTACAACTGTTTGTAAAATCTTGGTTGATTGTGAAGATAGTGATGCAAATGTTGTTATTTGTGTTTGCAGGTACCACTTGTGCTACAGTCCTTACTCGTGCTATATTTACTGAAGGATGCAAGTCAGTGGCGGCTGGAATGAATGCTATGGACCTAAGACGAGGCATTTCAATGGCAGTTGATTCTGTTGTTGCAAACTTGAAGAGTAGAGCTAGGATGATCAGCACATCTGAAGAAATAGCTCAGGTTTGCTTTTTTATAATTTGAGAATTGAGAGAAATAATATGAGTGTCTAAATTTATGGTAATGAATTTGTTGCTTATATGAATTCTTTTCCTTTGAACAGGTTGGTACAATATCAGCAAACGGAGAGAGAGAAATTGGCGAGCTAATAGCTAAAGCTATGGAGAAAGTTGGCAAAGAGGGTGTTATTACCATAGCTGTAAGTTGCCTTCTTAGAATCTTTCCCTGTTTCCTATAATTTTCTGTGAGTAGTATTGTATTATGGTATGTGGTGGCACATTGGAGCTTTCGCATTCTCTACATAATCTGATTCTAATTTTGTTTTCCTGTTGAATTATTTCAGGATGGAAAAACACTATATAATGAATTGGAGGTCGTTGAAGGAATGAAGCTGGATAGGGGCTACATATCCCCCTACTTCATCACCAATCCAAAGAACCAAAAATGTGTAAGCAGTTTATCATTATTTGTCACTGTTCTAGTTTCATGGTAATTATCGCACTTTTGTAAAACGGCTTCATTGTGCTTACTCACTAGACATTTTGATTTTTACAGGAATTAGAAGATCCACTCGTCCTAATCCATGAGAAGAAACTCTCAAATTTGAATTCTATAGTGAAAATATTAGAGCTGGCCTTGCAGGTAAGGGTTTCTTTGGTGGTATTGTTGGAATCTTGTGAATGTGCTATTGCTTCTATGATTGTGTTGCCTGATTTGATGTGTGTTCTCAGAAACAAAGACCTCTTGTAATTGTTGCTGAAGATGTGGAAAGTGAAGCACTTGCAACGCTCATTATAAACAAGCTTCGTGCTGGAATTAAGGTGATGCTTGTATTTTATATTATGTGCTGATTATGCATCCGATATTAGAAGTGTTGATTGTCTATATATACTTCATATGTCCTGATATGATTGTTTTGATGGGTTGAAGGTTTGTGCAATTAAAGCCCCTGGATTTGGAGAAAACAGGAAGGCAAATTTGCAGGACCTAGCCGTTCTTACGGGAGCCCAGGTAACTTGATATGTATTCTTCACTTCTCCTCGAAAAGTTCACATTATTAGGAGGCTGTCAAGTGAACCATTTTGTTTTTTCTTTCTTTGGGTTTTTAGGTAATAACTGAAGAGCTTGGTCTGAACATCGAAAAAGTGGGAATAGAAACACTTGGAACATGCAAAAGGGTGAGATATTTCAACTTTGTATTAGCATATGTTCATAATCTTGGTGTCTCAGTTTCTGCTTTAAATAAGTTGAAATGTTTAATGACTTGCGTGGTCTTGATATTGTAGATTACGGTATCAAAAGATGACACAGTCATTCTTGATGGGGCTGGTGACAAGAAAGCCATTGAAGAAAGATGTGAACAGGTTTTTTGCTACTTCTCTTTGTTTAATCTCTTCGAACAGCTATTTTGTGTTTCATTGTGTTTGTTAACGTGATGTGTGGACTTTGATTGTTGTGACAGCTGAGATCATCAATTGAATTGAGCACTTCTGATTATGACAAAGAGAAGTTACAAGAGCGCCTTGCAAAGCTTTCTGGTGGTGTTGCCGTCTTAAAGGTTAATTTTCCTTTTGAAAATTGTCAACTGTTTTCTGTCCCTTCTATTGGTCTAGAGTCTAGGGTGACAGATCTAATTTCTAAAACGTCTTATTCTAATCACTGTTTCTGCTGAAAACAAGTCTGATAGAGATTTACTCTGTAGATTGGTGGAGCTAGCGAAGCGGAAGTTAGTGAAAAGAAGGATAGAGTAACTGATGCTCTAAACGCCACCAAGGCTGCTGTAGAGGAAGGAATTGTACCCGGTAAGTTGTCTTCTAGAAATGCGTTTGGCTCGTCTTGTTTGAATTGTGTTATCTTATGGTAATTAATAGCTTGCAATATGCAGGTGGTGGTGCCGCCCTTCTATATGCTTCAAAAGAGCTGGACAAACTGGTGACTGCGAACTTTGATCAAAAGATCGGTGTTCAAATAATTCAGAATGCTCTAAAGGTATCAATAAAAAAACAGTTATCTTGTATATTTCTCATTCTCTTGGCGTCTTTTTGTAATTCAAATAAACTTAGTGTAGCTTTAAGCTTCATGCTAGTCATGCTCAGACTAGCAAGAAGTCCTTTTTAAGTAAGGGGAAAATATGAAATGTCAACCTAGTCTTCAATAGTTTCATAAATTAGGAATTCCAAATGCTTTCAGATTATCAATTAAAAAATACACAAAGCTAAGTAATCAATTGCTAATGGATCATATGCATTTTAATCTTATCATTTGGTTTCATTATCTTTTAGATGCCTGTATCCACAATCGCTTCTAATGCTGGAGTCGAGGGGGCTGTTGTCGTTGGCAAACTACTAGAGCAGGATAATCCTGACCTTGGATATGATGCAGCTAAAGGTTGGTTCTTTTTATCCATCGAACAAACATGATAACTGGTGGCTTCACCTGTGTCTAGTACTGTAAAATATGTAGAAGGATTTATTCGTTCTCTACTCCTTTCAGGTGAATATGTTGACATGATAAAGGCAGGGATCATCGATCCATTGAAAGTCATCAGAACCGCCTTGGTGGATGCTGCAAGGTAATCCATATAAAGCCTTGAAGCTCCTCGGGATTTTCCTTGTTTTTTTTTAAATGACATTCTTAAAGCAAAGATCTGAAACTTGTCTCGCTGTTGCAGTGTTTCCTCGTTGATGACCACTACCGAGGCAGTTGTCGTCGAGCTTCCAAAGGACGAGAAGGAAACCCCTGCAATGGGAGGAGGCATGGGAGGCATGGATTACTAGATGTTGTATCGGCATGCTGAATTTACTAGAGGCTGTCTTGTTCGGCTCCTAACCTTCCTCGTGTCGTTTATTTTGAAACTGAGTTCTCCAATTTCTCAATTTTATAGCTTTTTCTTTTTGAATGGTATTGGAGGCTGAACATGAATGTAATCATAGTGAGGGATTAACTGTGCAGTAGCGTTTTACACCGGTTGTAGTCTCTGATGGGTATTTATTTCTCATTTGACAGAGGATTTTGTTTTCATCTGCAACTTTGTTAGTGTTAATTGTGAGAGAAAAAAAAATTTGATAATAAAAGTACGTATGAATGTGTGGTTAGTGTCGTATTAATTGTTTAGCGCTTGTGCGCTACTATTATAGAGTTAGTAAGTTATACTCCCGGTGTTTTTTACACTCAATCCTCTTGTTTTTGCTTCTCGATTGTTTTTTTAAGTTATTCAGTTCAAAATGATAGAAACAGAGGATTTTCACATCTTTTTTTTTCCCTCTTGCACGTTCTTGTTAAGTTTAGCCTTTTGATTGAATAAATCACAGTCGAGGATAGGTGAAAAGAAATGCGAGGAAATTATTTTTTACGACAAATTTGAGTGTGGACGGGGAGATAGGAGTATGAGAATAAGTTAATAGAAAGTGACTTTCGATCTCATTTTCACATCATACTGTCAAGTTATCCTAATTTTTGAATTGAATAAGTTAATAGAAAATCAAGGGACGAAAATAAAAAAAAAAGAGCTTTATAGGTAATGCAAGATGATTGTTGAAGATTGCATGTTTTGTGAATTCTTTCATGATTTATAAGATTACATAATTCAAGTGTATTAGTGTAAAGAAACGCATGAATAAAAGTAGAGAATAAAGCCTTTATTTCTTTTCTTGTTCCTTGATAGATGGATGGAGGTTGGAGCCATCACAGCTTGAAATGTGGAGTCTGGGAATAATCAAAACCTTATGTTATGTGGGCATGAAGCACTTGGTGAGTCGGTGACCAATTATTTAAGGGCAAACAAGAAGCATATTAAAGCAGTTTGGTGGTCGTGAGAAGGGAGGAAGATAAGTTGGTCACCCATATGGTACTTAAATGTTGGTGAACCAAGAGGTACTCTCCGGATTCTTTTGGTGCGTGGGGATCCGTAAATCGTTTATATTCTCGTACATTGTGTGGTCAATTTTTGTCAAGTACTGTTTGTATTTAATTTTAAATAAAAATATTTAAAATAATTTTTGATCACACGATTTATGATAAACAAACACGATTAACAGATTTCCAAGATTCTCACAAAGAGGATCTGATGAGGATCCGGATTAGTTGGTGAACTCACCAACATGGCCACGTCTGCACCCCTTCGGAAGAAGAAGACTCCTTATGTTCATAGAAATTTTCCTCTTTGTTATTTTTTTTTTCATAGCTTCGTGTATTTGAAGATCTTTATTGAAGATTTATACTTCCCTAGACACGAAATCTACACTCTATATAAGTTTTAAATTATATATGAGAAGAACTTTCATGACACGAGTACACTGTTATTGTAACGTTCCGTGTCAGTGTATCCTTGTCATGAAAGTTACTATCTCTTAATAAGCAACTTAATTAAGTGCAGAGTTGAAAACTTTTAACGTGATCTTTAACATAGGCAATTGAAAATTGAACATAAGACCATGTATCAATCGCCTAGTTTGATACAAATATATACAAAAAGAGAAGTGCAACATAAGAAAACAAAAGATAAAATGGATTGTTTTATGTTGTAATGTTTACCTTTGTACGATTTAAACATGTGTGCATGAGTAACTACACTTAACTTCTAGAGATACAAAACCTCATAAACGCATTCTTCAACTTAGAACATAAAAACATATAAATAAAAATCCTTAAAAATTCTAGTTAATGCCATTTTTTAGATGCTGAAAGAGAAATACAACAGCGAATAGGTGTTAAAACCTCTTACACAACCCATATCATACGATAAAGAGGAAGTGTGTATCGAACAGAGGTAGGACTGGTATGGTCCCAAGCATAAGTTTCATCCAAGGAGTGACCAATGTTAGTGATAGTCGGGCACAAAGTTTACTTCCTTCAGTTTACCAAAAAAAATTAAAAATTTTACTTCCTTCAGAACATCTTCAAAGAAATACTGGTGAACGAGTTATGGAGCTTCCAAATGTCAATAATTGTTTCCAATCTCCAAGGTGGTGCACATTTTCTCTGGACGTAGATACATACAGGTTCTTTATGCACAGGGATCTCTATTTATTGTTTTAAAAAATTAGGAATTAGGTGTAGAGCTCACTCCACATCGAACTTTAATGATCCGAACCATCTATTTTGTAAGTCTCGATTCATAGATCATCCTAACAAAAATTCAATTCAATCCAAAACCATTTACCTATTTAATTATCAAGACAAAATTTTATTGTTTCTTATATAACAAAGTATTCGTTAATTTCTTTGAACCAAATTAGATATCTTAAATACTTCTGATTTGGCTAATATTTTGCAAGGATGATCTATAAAGTGCAACTTAAAAAATAGATAGTTTAGATCGTTAAAGTTTCATGTGGTGTGGACCCCACAACTAATCTCCATTTTTACAAAACAAAAAAAATAGGGATCCCTTCCCTTAAAGGCTTCCTATATATATACACACACATGCAAGAAACAATAGAGCGGTATTTCATTTATCGTCTCCAAAAACAAATATAGAGTGCTAATTGGGTACAATATTTCTCTCTGATGTGAATTTGTGCAAACAAACAACAAGAACACAAAACTACAGACGCCACCTATACAAAACTAGTGCAAAGTACAATAGACATGACAAATTTGCATCGGCAAACACACCGATCATTGCTAAAGAATGAGGTCACATAAAGTTATGACAGAAGAGCAAGACTACATAACATCATTGTTAAAAGACAAGACCACATAACTCATCGCATAAAGGCGAAAACCACATAATTACTCAACAAAAATATCCGTCAAATTCTTCAAAAATAGAACATTAATATGATAATCCTTTTACTTCCTTCAGAACATCTTCAAAGAAATACTGGCGAACGAGTTCTAGAGCTTCCAAATGTCTTCAATAATTGTTTCTAATCTCCAAGGTGGTGCACATTTTCTTTGGACGTAGATGCATACAGGCTCTTTATGCAAAGGGATCTCTATTTATTGTTTTTAAAAAATTGGAATTAGGTGTAGAGCTCACTCCACATCGAACTTCAATGATCTGAACCGTCTATTTTGTAAGTCTCGATTCATAGATCATCCTTACAAAAATTCAATTCAATCCAAAACCATTTACTTATTTAATTATCAAGATAAAATTTTATTGTTTCTTATATAACAAAGTATTCGTTAATTTCTTTGAACCAAATTAGATGTCTTAAATACTTCTAATTTGGCTAATATTTTGCAAAGATGATCTATAAGGTGCAACTTGAAAAATAGACGGTTTAGATCGTTAAAGTTTTATGTGGTGTGGACCCCACAACTAATCTCCATTTTTACAAAACAAAAAAAATAGGGATCCATTCCCTTAAAGGCTTCCTATATATATACACACACATACAAGAAACAATAGAGCGGTATTTCATTTATTGTCTCCAAAAACAAATATAGAGTGCTAATTGGGTACAATATTGCTCTCTGATGTGAATTTGTGCAAACAAACAACAAGAACACAAAACTACAGACGCCACCTATACAAAACTAGTGCAAAGTACAATAGACATGACAAATTTACATCGGCGAACACACCGATCATTGCTAAATAGTGAGGTCACATAAAGTTATGACAGAACAGCAAGACTACATAACATCATTGTTAAAATACGAGACCACATAACTCATCGCACAAAGGCGAAAACCACATAATTACTCAACAAAAATATCCGCCAAATTCTTCAAAAATAGAAAATTAATATGATAATCCTTTTACTTCCTTCAGAACATCTTCAAAGAAATATTGGCGAACGAGTTCTGGAGCTTCCAAATGTCTTCAATAATTGTTTCTAATCTCCAAGGTGGTGCACATTTTCTCTGGATGTAGATACATACAGGCTCTTTATGCAAAGGGATCTCTATTTATTGTTTTAAAAAATTTGGAATTAGGTGTAGAGCTCACTCCACATCGAACTTCAATGATCCGAACCGTCTATTTTGTAAGTCTCGATTCATAGATTATCCTTACAAAAATTCAATTCAATTCAAAACCATTTACCAATCTAATTATCAAGATAAAATTTTATTGTTTCTTATAGAACAAAGTATTCGTTAATTTCTTTGAACCAAATTAGATGTCTTAAATACTTCTGATTTGGCTAATATTTTATAAGGATGATCTATAAGGTGCAACTTGAAAAATAAACGGTTTAGATCGTTAAAGTTTCATGTAGTGTGGACCCCACAACTAATCTCCATTTTTACAAAACAAAAAAAATAGGGATCCATTCCCTTAAAGGCTTCCTATATACATACACACACATACAAGAAACAATAGAGCGGTATTTCATTTATCGTCTCCAAAAACAAATATAGAGTGCTAATTGGGTACAATATTGCTCTCTGATGTGAATTTGTGCAAACAAACAACAAGAACACAAAACTACAGATGCCACCTATACAAAACTAGTGCAAAATACAATGGACGTGACAAATTTGCATCGGCGAACACACTGATCATTACTGAATAGTGAGGTTACATAAAGTTATGGTAGAGGAGAAAGACTACATAACATCATTGTTAAGAGACGAGACCACATAACTCATTGCACAAAGGCGAAAACCACATAATTTCTCAACAAAAATATCCGTCAAATTCTTCAAAAATAGAAAATTAATCTGATAATCCTTTTTCAATAGGCGCACAAACATTGCCAAGTTTCCTAGTGCTGGCAAGAACAGGTCTTCCATTTGCATTTCTAATGATGAAATAAACTGCAGCTTAATTACTTTTCACCGAACCATAAAAATTCATGTTCACAGTTACTGTGATATTCCTATTCACATTGACTATAGGATAGTAACTGCTTCCAGATAATATCAGATATTGAAACAGTACTCATAAAATTCAGTTTGAATCATTGATCTTATTGACTTATAATTCTCAGAGACAAACCCGAAAGGAATGTGACTCGGCAAATATTTAGATGATTGTGCTAGAGTGGTGGCCAAAAGCAAGTTGTCTTGTAGCCCTCGCCCTTTTGGAGGGTCCCCAGATCGAGTCCACCAAGCGAGAGGCACTGCATGAGAAGGCATTGACCAAATGACGAGAGGAGATCGACCAGACAACGTATACATACATACATACATACATACATATATATACGTATATATATATGTATAGGTATATAGTTAATAATCTTTTAGTTATGGTGGGAATATAATAGAAAGCATCTGATCGCAGTCGCAGCACATGGGATGGTAAGATAGGCCTTATTTCTATATTTATTATAAAATTAGCTGACCTTTTCGATTACATATATAGGCCCTTTATGCAAAGGAATTCTTTGTTTTTTTTTTTTTTTTTTTTAAATAGGAATTAGGTGTAGGGTTCACTTTACATCGAATTTTAACGATCAAAATTGTCTATTTTTTAAGTTTCGATTCATATATCATCTTTACAAAAATTTAATTCAATCTGAAACTATTTGCTTATTTAATGATTAAGATAACATTTCATTGTTTCTTATATAACAAAGTATTCGATAATTTCTTTGAACTTAATTAAATGACTTAAACATTTCTGATTTGATTAATATTTTACAAGGATGATCTATGAGGTGCAACTTGAAAAATAGACGTTTCGGATCGTTAAAGTTTGATGTGATGTGAACCTAACAACTAATTCCAATTTTTATAAAAATATGAAGATCTCTTCCCTTAAAGGTTTCCTATATATATGTATATATAACGTTGTAGGTGTTTGGATATTGTTTTTAGGGTTTTAGGTAGGGACAAGGATTGTCTACCCTTCTGTGCCTTCCTGTTTTATGTGGTCAAGGTTAAGTCACGTCAACATTTTATATTGTTTTTTATATAGAGATAATAAGACAAAAATGAATAGTAATATAACATATTGACGTGACTTAACCATGATCACACAAACAGAAGGGCACAAGAAGACACGGAAAGTGGGAAGGCAGACAATCCTTATCTTTTAGGTAGAGCAGATGCATTGCATGTCAAGAATTTTAATTTTTCTAGTGTGCTCTTCCAGACTTCCACATTCGTAATGGAGAAGAAGAGATAAGGGTATTTTTGTGTTTTCAAGCTTCAATTTATGTGTACTATAGTAAGGGTTGACGCACATTGTTTTAAAATTTCCGTCCAAACTTGTTGCAACTCACTTAAACAGAAAATAGATAACTTTTATTTTGCATTGTTTTTTAATAAATTGTAAGAGACGTTGCATACTTAAATGAACACACATTAAATGCTTGTTCCCCATGTTTTCATTATGTTTTATCACTTTATAATATATATGTTATTTTATTTTGTAGTTTATGATGAAATTATAAATATTTGAAGTATAAGTTCACACTTATTTAAATAAAATATAATAGAATTACTTAAATCTGCCTAGACGCCCTCCTAACCGTCTAGGAGCTAGGCCCCAGCCAACAGCCCGAATAGTACCTAGCGCATTTTAGAACCTTGATGACGCAATAGGTGTTTAGGATTCAAGTTTTGGTTTAGCATTAGGAAAATATAGAGAGACCATGTTTCTAATTTTTTTTAAAAACCACATGATGTGGCATTTAATAGTTGAATTCCTTATTAAAGAAAAATGCAACCATCAATCGCCATGTAATCTACAACATATGGTTTATGCATATAGTTTCTATAGCTTCACCCTTAGTATTACTTACGAACTAACGTAATAATATTGTCATCCGGTTTTGTTTAATTTAGGCTCGCACTATTAGCATAATCGAACTAAAGTAAAACCGACCTAGTAAAAAGATCGAATTCCTTCAGGACAACTGCTAATAACAAATTTCGAAAAATATAATAAATAATTAAGCTTATGTAATTTTAAAACCACGAGGAGGATCTTGAGAGGATCCTCAAATTGTGTCTATTCATCGTATATCGTGCGGTCAATTTTCGTTATATACTATTCATATTTAATTTAAAATAAAAGTATTTAAAATAATTTATAGTCGCACGATGTACGATGATCTGACATGATTTGAGGATTTCCAGGATCTTCACAAAGAAGATCTGGAAAGGATGCTCATTCATTTTAAAAGACCAATTTCAATCGAACCACAATAATTATGGTATGCTTTGGTTCAGCTTAAGATTACACTCATTTAGGATAAAAACAAATCAGTTTATTCATCTGATTATAACTGTTCATAGGATTTATTTGCTTAACCCTAATCACAATTTTAGTCATATATATATATATATATATATATATATATATATCCCTCAAGCGTTTGCTTGATTAAGTTCTTAATTAGGTTAGGCACTAAATAGTATATGCTATATATATTATTCATATGTCGAGATGAGTGGCTGTTGGAAATGGCACTATCCAGAGAGACAGTAAATATGAACCAGTTCAATGATGTGTTCCTATTCCATGTTCAATTACCAACCGCTTCGTCCCACCACAAGTAGGAGACTTATCATTTACACAAGAAAATTTTAATGAAAAATTTTCTGTACTATTTACTTTAACGAAAAATCATATTTTTATACTAAAAAATTAATTCTGGTACTATTCACTTTACCTTTTATTTTGTCTTTATCTTTAAAACACAAAGTTTTTACTTTTTAAGCTCTTTTCATTAATTTTCCTTTTAAACAAAACTTTGAGTTCAACTACCTAATCAGAAATACTTATAATTTAAACATAGCTTTGAGTAAAACAATCAAATCAGAAATTAGATCACGTAGTTAGAAAAAACGACTTACATGACATGAAATACATGCTAATAATGTATTATACATTCTTTTTTTGTATCATGTCATAAAATAGCGACGAACACCGATAGTATGGTCATATCATGTAAATTCTCATTTCGATCCACCACTGCCACTGTTTTCAACTGGCCCAGCCGTTTTGGCCGTAGAAAATTCATATTTGGTAATGCAAGCATGCTTATAACAGGGCAAAGTCCGTAAGCTTACCTAAAATAGCTAATTCATGTGGAAATTCAAGGAGTAAATACTTAAAGTTGGCGCGTAAAGGTAGAGTTCAGATCTAAAATGGAATAAAATATAAATTTTGGCTTTCTTGACAACTTGACATACAGATTTCTACGTGAGGAAAAATAACCGTGCTACTTAATTAATTAAGTTTGAATTTGGAGACGGTTTACCGTTAATTGTCATTTTCCAAATAAAGCAATCGCACTGACGTTCAATCATGCTATTTCTGTCCCTTTATTTGGCCTCCTGTTATGTATATTTAAAACTTGGTAGTCTTTTTTAAACTATAATTAGGGTTGTGATGCGTGCGAACTGCAATATAATCTGAATTAAGATTGAAGGGAGAGAAGATTAAACTATGGAGGAAGATAGTGAATGGTTGGTTTTCATTGGGGAGTGGCGGAGGGGATGAACACCCAATAATATTATTAAATATTACTATATGCATTTGTTTTCAAATTAATTTTCTATATGTGTGTGTGTGTGTGTGTGTATGTTACTTACTTACTTTCTAAACCAATTAATTATTTTGGATCAGTTTGTTTTTAAAAAATCCCTACTATGCACTCCATTTTGGCCTTATGCACATTTTCCATTGTTTCTAATTTTTAGAATTAAATAAATTATAAGAGAATTAATGGACAAAAATAAAAATTAAAACATAAGAGAAACTTGGAGTCAAAATCACTGCCCTTGAAGCATCCTCTAGCTTGTGAGCTATCATGTAAGCGATCTCAAGATCACCTTAATTTTGAATGTACGTTTTAACTCAAGCTATTTAAAACAGATAGAATGACGCAAGAGATAGTGTAACTGTAGACTTGAGACTCAAACTTTCACATAGAATAGAAATGGTTGAAATAATGTACGTCAAGTGTATGATTCATAAAACAATATAAACAAATTATATCAATCCGTTACCAGAATACACTAAAGATTTAACATATATGTTATGGGTTTGAACAACCCAATAAAAACTCACTAATCTTGCATTAACCCATCCCTAAATAAGGGTCTAAATTTCAAATCCCTGGAAATTGCAATGAGCTTGACCAAGGAATGTTGCCCTAAAAATTGTAGGGTTAAAGCTCCCATAGTAAGCATCTCTATAGAAGAACTCTTTAACTCGTGAAAGAAAAGAACTATATTGATGGAGCTAATATAATGGGAAAATTGGTCAAATCGGGACAAATTAACACTTTTCGTAGGGCCCAAAGAGTAGCTGATTCACGGAAAAGGATCATCGTCAGATCCTTTTTCTGGGGGTTCTAGGGATCTCGTGATCATGATCGTTCATCGTACATCATGCAGTCAGTTTTCATTAGGTACTATTTATATTTAATTTTAAATTTTAAAATTTGAAATGATTTCTAACCGCACGATGCACAATGAACGGTCACAATCACGAGATTCCTAGGATCCCAAGAAAAAGATTATATAAATGTTTGCATAAACTTGGGTTAGATGGACCTAGTGTGCTTTTGGTCCTCTGAGTAAAACTCTCATAACATACATGATGATACATTCTAATCCCCTACCATTTTTTTTGCATTTTTAGTGTTGGTGAATCATACTTACGAAAACATCTTGAGTGTAATTCCTTTTGTGTCCTTTTATTGGATTTGTTTTCTTCTGAAATACTGAATTAAAGTGTTTTTCTCTTAAGAATAAAGTTTCCGTTTATACAAGAAACTATCAAACATTTGCTTCCTTAAAAGTATGTTGAAATATGTTAACTGAGAATTTGTCTCGATAAATATCAGACATCTTGGATAATGAATTGAAATCGCTAGAGTACTTGTGACATCATCAGGTTGATTGCGATCTTTGACCAAGCAATTAAACAATTAAACAAAGTTAAGACATCATCAGGTTGATCGCGATCTTTGACTGAGCAATTAAACAATTCTCCCAGTCAACAATATATATAGTACATAACTCATTGCACAAAGCGAAAACCACATAATTTCTCAACAAAAATATCCGTCAAATTCTTCAAAACTAGAAAATTAATCTGATAATCCTTTTGCAATAGGCACAAAAACATTGCCAAGTTTCCTAGTGTTGGCAAGAACAGGTCTTCCATTTGCATTTCTAATGATGAAATAAACTGCAGCTTAATTACTTTTCACCGAACCATAAAAATTCATGTTCACAGTTACTGTGATATTCCTATTCACATTGACTGTAGGATAGTAACTGCTTCCAGATAATATCAGATATTGAAACAGTACTCATAAAATTCAGTTTGAATCATTGATCTTATTGACTTATAATTCTCAGAGACAAACCCGAAAGGAATGTGACTCGGCAAATATTTAGATGATTGTGCTAGAGTGGTGGCCAAAAGCAAGTTGTCTTGTAGCCCTCTCCCTTTTGGAGGGTCCCCAGATCGAGTCCACCAAGCGAGAGGGACTGCATGAGAAGGCATTGACCAGACAACGTATACATACATACATACATATATATACGTATATATATGTATAGGTATATAGTTAATAAGCTTTTAGTTATGGTGGGAATATAATAGAAAGCATCTGATCGCAGTCGCAGCAAATGGGATGGTAAGATAGGCCTTATTTCTATATTTATTATAAAATTAGCTGACCTTTTCGATTATATATATAGGCCTTTATGCAAAGGAATCCTTTTGTTTTTTTTTTTTTTTTAAATAGGAATTAGGTGTAGGGTTCACTCTACATCGAACTTTAACGATCAAAATAATTTATTTTTTAAGTCTCGATTCATATATCATCTTTACAAAAATTTAATTCCTGAAACTATTTGCTTATTTAATGATTAAGATAACATTTCATTGTTTCTTATATAATAAAGTATTCGATAATTTCTTTGAACTTAATTAGATGACTTAAATATTTCTGATTTGGTTAATATTTTACAAGGATGATCTATGAGGTGCAACTTGAAAAATAGACGTTTCGGATCGTTAAAATTTGATGTGATGTGAACCTAACAACTAATTCCAATTTTTATAAAAATATGAAGATCTCTTCCCTTAAAGGTTTCCTATATATATATATATATATATATGTATGTATATATAACGTTGCAAGTGTTTGGATATTGTTTTTAGGGTTTTAGGTAGGGACAAGGATTGTCTGCCCTTCCGTGCCTTCCTGTTTTATGTGGTCAAGGTTAAGTCACGTCAACATTTTATATTGTTTTTTATATAGAGATAATAAGACAAAAATGAATAGTAATATAACATATTGACGTGACTTAACCATGATCACACAAACAGAAGGGCACAAGAAGACACGAAAAGTGGGAAGGCAGACAATCCTTGTCTTTTAGGTAGAGTAGATGCATTGCATGTCAAGAATTTTAATTTTTCTAGCGTGCTCTTCCAGACTTCCACATTCGCAATGGAGAAGAAGAGATAAGGGTATTTTTGTGTTTTCAAGCTTCAATTTCTGTGAACTATAGTAAGGGTTGACGCACATTGTTTTAAAATTTCCGTCCAAATTCGTTGCAACTCACTTAAACAGAAAATAGATAACTTTTATTTTGTATTTTTTTTTTAATAAATTGTAAAAGACGTTGCATACTTAAATGAACACACATTAAATGCTTATTCCCCATGTTTTCATTATGTTTTATCACTTTATAATATATATGTTATTTTATTTTGTAGTTTATGATGAAATTATAAATATTTGAAGTATAAGTTCACACTTATTTAAATAAAATATAATAGAATTACTCAAATCTGCCTAGACGCCCTCCTAACCGTCTAGGAGCTAGGCCCCAGCCAGCAGCCCGAATAGTACCTAGCGCTTTTTAGAACTTGATGACGCAATAGGTGTTTAGGGTTCAAGTTTTGGTTTAGCATTAGGAAAATATAGAGAGACCATGTTTCTAAATTTTTTTAAAAACCACATGATGTGGCATTTAATAGTTGAATCCCTTATTAAAGAAAAATGCAACCATCAATCGCCATGTAATCTACAACATATGGTTTATGCATATAGTTTCTATAGCTTCACCCTTAGTATTACTGTAGTTTTACTTACGAACTAATGTAATAATATTGTCATCCGGTTTTGTTTAGTTTAGGCTCGCACGATTAACATAATCGAACTAAAGTAAAACCGACCTAGTAAAAAGATCGAATTCCTTCAGGACAACTGCTAATAACAAATTTCGAAAAATATAATAAATAATTAAGCGTATGTAATTTTAAAACCACGAGGAGGATCTGGAGAGGATTCTCAAATTGTGTCTGTTCATCGTATATCGTGCGGTCAATTTTCGTTATGTACTATTCATATTTAATTTAAAATAAAAGTATTTAAAATGATTTATAGTCGCACGATATTCGATGAACGGAAATGATTTGAGGATTTCCAGGATCTTCACAAAGAAGATCGGAAGAGGATGCTCATTCATTTTAAAAGACCAATTTCAATCAAACCACAATAATTATGGTATGCTTTGGTTCAGCTTAAGATTACACTCATTTAGGATAAAAACAAATCAGTTTATTCATCTGATTATAACTGTTCATAGGATTTATTTGCTTAACCCTAATCACAATTTTAGTCATATATATATATATATATATATATATATATATATATATATCCCTCAAGCGTTTGCTTGATTAAGTTCTTAATTAGGTTAGGCACTAAATAGTATATGCTATATATATTATTCATATGTCGAGATGAGTGGCTGTTGGAAATGGCACTATCCAGAGAGACAGTAAATATGAACCAGTTCAATGATGTGTTCCTATTCCATTTTCAATTACCAACCGCTTCGTCCCACCACAAGTAGGAGACTTATCATTTACACAAGAAAATTTTAATGAAAAATTTTCGGTACTGTTTATTTTAACGAAAAATTATATTTTTATACTAAAAAATTAATTCTGATACTATTCACTTTACCTTTTATTTTGTCTTTATCTTTAAAACACAAAGTTTTTAAGCTCTTTTCATTAGTTTTCCTTTTAAACAAAGCTTTGAATTCGACCACCTAATCAGAAATACTTATAATTTAAACAAAGCTTTGAGTAAAACGATCAAATCAGAAATTAGATCACGTAGTTAGAAAAAACGACTTACATGACATGAAATACATGCTAATAATGTATTATACATTCCTTTTTTGTATCATGTCACAAAATAGCGACGAATTCCGATAGTATGGTCATATCATGTAAATTCTCATTTCGATCCACCACTGCCACTGTTTTCAACTGGCCCAGCCGTTTTGGCCGTAGAAAATTCATATTTGGTAATGCAAGCATGCTTATAACAGGGCAAAGTCCGTAAGCTTACCTAAAATAGCTAATTCATGTGGAAATTCAAGGAGTAAATACTTAAAGTTGGCGCGTAAAGGTAGAGTTCAGATCTAAAATGGAATAAAATATAAATTTTGGCTTTCTTGACAACTTGACATACAGATTTCTACCTGAGGAAAAATAACCGTGCTACTTAATTAATTAAGTTTGAATTTGGAGACGGTTTACCGTTAATTGTCATTTTCCAAATAAAGCAATCGCACTGACGTTCAATCATGCTATTTCTGTCCCCTTATTTGGCCTCCTGTTATGTATATTTAAAACTTGGTAGTTTTTTTAAACTATAATTAGGGTTGTGATGCGTGCGAACTGCAATATAATCTGAATTAAGATTGAAGGGAGAGAAGATTAAACTATGGAGGAAGATAGTGAATGGTTGGTTTTCATTGGGGAGTGGTGGAGGGGATGAACACCCAATAATATTATTAAATATTACTATATGCATTTGTTTTCAAATTAATTTTCTATATATGTGTGTGTGTGTGTATGTATATATATGTTACTTACTTACTTACTTTCTAAACCAATTAATTATTTTGGATCAGTTTGTTTTTAAAAAATCCCTACTATGCACTCCATTTTGGCCTTATGCACATTTTCCATTGTTTCTAATTTTTAGAATTAAATAAATTATAAGAGAATTAATGGACAAAAATAAAAATTAAAACATAAGAGAAACTTGGAGTCAAAATCACTGCCCTTGAAGCATCCTCTAGCTTGTGAGCTATCATGTAAGCGATCTCAAGATCACCTTAATTTTGAATGTATGTTTTAACTCAAGCTATTTAAAACAGATAGAATGACGCAAGAGATAGTGTAACTGTAGACTTGAGACTCAAACTTTCACATAGAATAGAAATGGTTGAAATAATGTACGTCAAGTGTACGATTCATAAAACAATATAAACAAATTATATCAATCCGTTACCCGAATACACTAAAGATTTAACATATATGTTATGAGTTTGAACAACCCAATAAAAACTCACTAATCTTGCATTAACCCATCCCTAAATAAGGGTCTAAATTTCAAATCCCTGGAAATTGCAATGAGCTTGACCAAGGAATGTTGCCCTAAAAATTGTAGGGTTAAAGCTCCCATAGTAAGCATCACTATAGAAAAACTCTTTAACTCGTGAAAGAAAAGAACTATATTGATGGAGCTAATATCATGGGAAAATTGGTCAAATCGGGACAAATTAACACTTGTTGTAGGGCCCAAAGAGTAGCTGATTCACGGAAAAGGATCATCGTCAGATCCTTTTTCTGGAGATCCTAGGGATTCCGTGATCATGACCGTTCATCGTACATCATGCGGTCAGTTTCCATTAGGTACTATTTATATTTAATTTTAAATTTTAAAATTTGAAATGATTTCTAACCGCACGATACACAATGAACGGTCACAATCAAGAGATTCCTAGGATCCCCAAGAAAAGGATTATATAAATGTTTGCATAAACTTGGGTTAGATGGACCTAGTGTGCTTTTGGTCCTCTGAGTAAAACTCTCATAACATACATGATGATACATTCTAATCCCCTACCATTTTTTTTGCATTTTTAGTGTTGGTGAATCATACTTACGAAAGCATCTTGAGTGTAATTCCTTTTGTGTCCTTTTATTGGATTTGTTTTCTTCTGAAATACTGAATTAAAGTGTTTTTTTCTTAAGAATAAAGTTTCCATTTATACAAGAAACTATCAAACATTTGCTTCCTTAAAAGTATGTTGAAATATGTTAACTGAGAATTTGTCTCGATAAATATCAGACATCTTGGATAATGAATTGAAATCGCTAGAGTACTTGTGACATCATCAGGTTGATTGCGATCTTTGACCAAGCAATTAAACAATTAAACAAACTTAAGACATCATCAGGTTGATTGCGATCTTTGACTGAGCAATTAAACAATTCTCCCAGTCAACAATATATATAGTACAAACGTAACCACACTTGAGGTACATTAAACCAAAATCGATTAGTGGATGTGGATTAAGTTTAAGGGAAGTGATTTCCAATTTAAAAAAAATTGAAATTAGTTGTGGGGCTCAAACGACATCGAATTTTAACAATTTGAACTGTCTATTTTTTAAGTTGCACCTCGTAGATCATTCTTGCAAAATATCCACCAAATTGGAAATATTTGGAACATCTAATTGAGTTCAAAACATTGACGAACACTATGATATAAGAAGATTGAAATTTTATTGTGACAATTGAACGAGCAAATGATTTCGAATTGAATTGATTTTTTTGCAATGATGATCTATGAATCAAGATTTAAAACATAAACGGTTTGGATCGTAAAATTCAATGTGAAGGTAGTCCCATAACTAACCCTCATTTTTTTTTCTTCCAAAAATAGAAATCCCTCTCCATAAGGACATGTATATACATAGGGGTGTGCTATCCATACACCCCATTTTACTTCTCACACACCCCTTGATAATTTATGTCCGTTGATCTTCTTCAATTCATCGAATTAGACAGCCCAAAATTAAAAAGGTGTGTGGATATCACATCCTTATACATATATATGTTATGTTATATGTATGAATGTGTATGTATATGTAGATGAAAGAATTAAAACCTTGCCATTCGTTTTGTTGAAAAGAACAGAAAAAGACAAAGTGCAAGTGGCTTTGTGTAGCAGAAGGTGGATGTCTTTTTGCATATGTATACTCATCATCCAAGAATTCAGCCAGAAAATACTTAAAACTCCAAAGCATTTCCAAGAATATTTGTTATATTGTTCTTAATTTAACTAGTGTTCATTAAAAAATTGTTTGATTAGTCGGTCTCTTGGAGCAAAGTTTTTTTGACGTGAGATATTTCACACGCTCGCTCACGTATGATTATTGAGCTTTTATATGCAAACAAATCTGTTCTGACGCCATGAAAAAAATTTAAATTTGAAATCAATAGGTGATTGAGAAATTGCTCAACCGCTTACAAGCTGGCCGAAGTACAATTATTTTTGGGCTCTCAGAATCAAAAAGTAAATGAATTATGCAGAATTAAGGGCCTAATTACTACATTGATTAAGTGCTGATTCAAATTGGCTATCTCAGCCTACTTGGTCTACCAATTGGACGTCCTACTTTGTTCTACCAACTAGGCCCACCGGAGTTGATTCTTGCCGACGTATACTTACATCAGCGATAACCACCGGTTCGAGTTTCAAGCCAAAAAGAGTGCAGATAAGAAAAACCGACCTGAAAAAGCTATATGAACGAAGGATAGAAACCGATAGATGCAATTTCTGGTCGCGGAAAAATGCACAGTAGAAGTAGCGTTTGACTAAGGAGACAAAGTTAAAACCAAAAACTACCTGAAGGCTAAGTTTATATAGCCACATGCGCTCAATCTCGACCATCCAAAAAGAAACAGTAAAATGACCAGATCATGACACGTGGAAACCAACTTATTTTGTTTTTAAAAAAGAAGGCGCGTGAAACAACTTCGTAGCTCACGCGATCACACCTGTTTATTGTGCTTTTAATAAAGAGACGTCTTGATTAAGCCACCAACCAACAAAGCACACATATACTACATGCACTGTTCTCCCGACCGTTTCTACTTCTATCAAGGAGTTGGGTACCTAATGGAATTCCGACGAGCACTATAGAGTGAGAAAGATCCGAGCGCTAAAGAGGAAAGCAAAACCAGAGTGCTTTAAGAAAACGTATATTTCTCGTCAAGGCTCATAAACCAGGTATTATTTTAGGGTTGACTAGCCGTTACAACTCCATGCCCTAGAAGAAACCTCTAAACAAGGAGCGGGGGGACTTGTTAATGAGATGTCGTTTTAGACCCCTAAATTACTACAGGCCTAGAGAAGGCCCAATGAAAGCCCAAAGAAGATCCAAAGAAGCAGCTTCGAGCGCTATATACGACCACTCAATAGTCTGGTTTGACTATCGACAAAGAGGTCGAGTGCTATAGACGACCACTTAAACCTTGTTGGCAATCTTTTATAGTCTTTATCTCGAGCTCATCAAGTGCCGACCGTATTAATTTTTGTTGACCTTCCAATTTCAATTTTTAACAAGCTTTATTTATTGATTTATATATTGTCTCAAATTGCAATTGAAAAGCTATAACTACCCAAATAATATTCTTTTCAATGAGCGATCAACAAGAGAAAAATTACCTATAACTAGACTGCCACTTTGACGATATTTTTCACCAATCAAGTGAACTTATAAACATAAAACTAAAGAATGGTGCTATCTACACTCTTTTTTTTTACTTTCTACACTAATTTCAATTTCCGGTAGTTGGATCAAAGGAATTGGAGAAGATCAAAGGAAAAAAAATAAGGGCAATGCAAGGGAGACCAAATTTTTAAACCAAATTTTGTAAACCAAATGATGTGGTTGTTGATACTTGGATTATTACTCACATGTTGATTAACGTGCTTATTTTTTATTTGTAATATATCATTTGGTTTGCAAATTTAGTTTAAAATTTAGTATTCCTAACATTATACAAAAAATAAACAAAAAATGTATGAAAAGTACAAATAAATGTGCGAATAGCACCATCCAAACTAATACACATGAAAATATTAATTGGATTAGTTTGAAATAGGTTGCAATGAGGTTAGACTTGTAGGTAAGTTGTTTCTACTTCAAGTACAGTATGAACCATGATAGTGGTAAACCTAATAAATGGAGAGAGATTGAGTTTGAGTTTTAAGATGCTGATAATTAAGTGGGGCATTAACACGTGGAGCTTAGTTACTCATAAACATATAACATGAGATTATGGAGAGATTTTTTAGTGTGTTAGGATAGTGAAATTGCTCGGTATATTTAGCGGGAAAGTAACTCAGCAGCACATCACCTTGCTCGAGTGGGAATTGGTAGTAATCAAGAGTTGTATGGTTTGAAGAACCCTTGATTTGGTTAGGAATATTTTGTTCAAAGATGTGTTGTAAGTACCTATGTTTTGTTATTTGAGAATATGTTATCTTGTTGTGCAATACACTATTTTCTCTTCGATCGGTTTGAATTTTTTATCTAGATCCATTGTGCAAACTATTCTCAATTTGTACATTTTCTGATTTGCTTAATGAAAATCATCGCTTCCTTCAAAAAGAAAAATGTCATAAAATAATTTGTTATAAACTTAAAAAAGAACTTTAACTAATTGTATTAGACATTGGTGTATCTTACAATGTTCTGACATACCGAAAAATTTATCGAGATGATGAGAGAAATGAAAAAACAAATAAAACTTGGGAACGACACACAGTTTGCCTTCGAAGGCGTCAAAACTTCATTTCGTCCTTTTCCTTCCTATTATTTGGTATTATTCGGAGGAGAAGTCTCTCTATTCGGAGAGAGAGAGAGTTATCTGCAGACACAAAACAACATTTTTTTCGCTTGAGATTTCTCTCCATTAATTTCCCATCACCATTACCCACCTTTATTCAAGTACCGTTCTTTTGCTCTGCACCACCAGTCAGAGATTCAGAGACTCAGAGACTCAGAAACCAACTACATCCTCTGCTTCCATGGCCTGTTCAAATTTGCAGAACAAGTACCTCCTCAAAAAAAACAAAAATATTTATTTCTTGATTTATTCAAAATTATGAATTTCTGATTGGGTTTCTTTCAATTAGGCCTCAAATGAGTGGATTTCGGAACAAAAGATGAATCGGCGCGTCCCCGATTTCGAAATGGACTACGACTACTTACTTCCCACCACCTCTGCTCTGAACCGACCCAGAAAATCAACCATGTAAGTCTTTCCCCACTTGATTTATCCGATTTGGTTCGGTTCGGTTCGTTTAGCTCAAATTCGACCGCAGGCCGGAAGACGATATCATGGAGCTGCTATGGCAGAACGGCCAAGTCGTGATGCAGAGCCAGAACCAGAGGTCTTCAGTCAATAGTAAAAGATCGCACCAGTCCAAATACGACGTCGTATTGCCCGACGACGGGGGCGGCATCACCAGACCGACCCCCCAACCCCAACCCCAACCGCCGGCCCAGAACCCGCACCTGTTTATGCAAGACGATGAAATGGCCTCATGGCTTCAGTACCCTCTCGTCGACGACCCCTTCTCCGCCGGCCTCCTCTATCCCGATTCCAGCACCTCCGAGCACCGGACGCCCCAGGTTTCGGGGCCGGCGCCGCCGCCGGCGCCAGCTTCGAGGCCGCCGATCCACCGGCCGAGGAGGACCGAGCTCCAGAACTTCCTGCAGTCCGACAGGACCAACAACAACAGGCCTATGATGTCGGAAACGGCGCCGTCAAGCTCGAAGAAGAGCGTGGTAAGGGAGACAACGACGGTGGTGGATTCCAGCGACACTCCGCTGGTGGGCCCAAGCTCTAGGGCTTTGGATTCTAGGCCCGACGGCGCTTGTGGCGGCTTGGCTAATGGAGCGAGGTCGTTAACCGCTGCAACCGCTGCGACGTCGTTTCCTGGAAAAGAAGTGACCACGTGTGAGATGTCGCTGACGTCGTCTCCAGGAGGCTCCAGCGCGAGCGCTAGTGAGAGCACCGAGCCGGAGTCGGCTCCCAAGCTGCCGCTGACTGCCGATAACCGGAAGCGCCAGCGGAAAGGGAGAGAAGCCCCCGCCGCCGACGACACCGAGTTTCAAAGCAAGGTGAATCAGCACAATTTTGTTTTTACTAATTTTCATTTTCACGTTTTTTCATATAAAACAAACTTTAGTAATAAAATAGTTATTCAGAAATAATCGTTAATGATATAAAAAAAATTTCAATAACTAAAAATCGTTTGATCATCGTTAAAAAAAAATTTGAATTCAGCGAGCAATTTATTTCACTCTTTATAAGTTTTATTTTTAAAATTTGAATAAGTACATGCGATCAATTGCTAGTTACTTGGTAAGGGTAACATTTTCATAAAAATGTGAAATTTAATTAAATTAAATTTTAGTTTTCAGAAAATACAAACTGAATAGTAAATCCATTGTTCTCTTTCCCAATGTGTTTGTTGCCTGGGTATCTCGGCTAGGTTGCGCATGGCGCGGTGGTGCCGTAGGTAGGCGTGCGCACTACGCACCCACCTGCTGCCTCTCTCCTTCCTAGGTTATAACCCTATGTAAAGGCTAGAGTGTGCAGTTGTACGCCGTACACGTGGCATTTAGTAGGAGGGACATAACTTTTCTGACAATAAATTGAATGAGAGAATGAGAGATGTTTGCTAGATGACGTGCACGTGGCAGTGAAATCCTACTTGTAGTGTATAAATGGGTTCCACTGTAGGGGTGCAACGAGCATGGATGATTAGGTTTACGGAAAATAATGAATTCATATCATCCCAGGTTGGTAGGATTTAATGTTACGTAGCATGAAAAATGTTCAGCATAAATTACCAACTAAACTGATTTATTTGAAGAAAATGATGGTGTGTAATACGTGGAAAATGATTGATTTATTTGTTTTGGACTAATGATTTATTATTCATCCTAGGTTTGCTCGACACTTTCACGAGACTTGTATCTTTGTCTTGTATTAACATTCATTTTTCCCTAATGCACACATAGTTTATTTGGTGCGCATGGTGAAAAATCGTGTGCGCAAATCACTTTTGTTACTTCCTGAATTAATAGTGAAAAATAATGTGCGCAAATCACTTTAGTAGATGTAAAATTTGATTTACTTCCTGAATTAATATAGAAAATATTTTTGGTACCTGAAACCAACGGGTTATTGATATTTCTGCAACAAGTATTTTATTGAGTAGCCACCAAATTGGTGACTGAGGAAAGTTGCTGGTAAAGGGGCATAACTTGGTGTATGGGCATTGACAGATATTAGAGTCAGATGATAATTGGTTGTTTAAATTTGTTGATCTCTTGTTAATTGTTATTAGCCAATACCGATATAGAAATTTAGCGATGGTTTGATGGAAAGTTTGAATTTTTAGTTTTGGATTATCTTTGTTGATTTGGTCTAGACTCTAGAGTTGATGTACTTGCGCTACAATGCCATGCATAATTCAGTTGGTGGGATCGGTGAGGGCGTTTATCATGGACGGAGCCAATGAAAGCTCACTGGGGGCAGATGCCCCCACTCAAGTAATTCATTTGTTTAGTTGCAGACTACAATTATATAATATACACGGGTTTATCTTTGAAGAAAATATATGTATCTAATATCCAACATACATTCATTCTACTTATACTCCATATCAAATATTATATGAGCAATAGTGCTCTTGTTCTGTCATTCAAACCGAAAAAACCCTCTCCCACCTATCATGTACTTATATTTTTCTCATCACTTTGCCACTTTCCACTACTATATTGAAATTTTTGTAACATTGGAATTGTGATACATCATCATTTGAAACCATCTTTAATATCATATTACGTATAACCATACTATAATAAGGTTTTCTTAGTTGTTTTCGGTTGCCCCCACTAGAAGAAATTTCTGGCTCCGTCCCAGGCGTTCATGTTTGTAGCTTTGAGCATTAGAGTCCATCAAGACGATGATAGTTCCTGTACTTGCAATTTATACCTGTGTCTTTAATATCCTTTATGTTATTTACTATTGGATTCTGGAAAATAATTGCTCTTTTTCTTTCCTTTGTTTAAAAAGGATGTCGAGTTTGAATCTGGCAATGGAAAGAAACAAGTCCGAGGATCGACATCATCTACAAAGAGATCGCGAGCTGCAGAGGTCCACAATCTCTCCGAGAGGGTCTGTACTTCTACTTATCTATAAATCTGTTGACGATCAAAACTGGTTTTTCATTTCCTTCTTCATGTGCGGTTATTTTTCTTCAAAATGGGGCTAAATGTAGAACTCTGTGCAGAGACGTCGAGATAGAATAAATGAAAAGATGAAGGCTTTACAAGAACTAATACCTCGATGCAACAAGGTTTGTCACTAATACAATCTGTCACTGGAATTTTGAAAGAATTTTGAATTGCTTTCTCCATTAGATGTTAAGTATGTTTTATTTAATCACTTTTATTCTGTATGACCAGTCGGACAAAGCATCAATGCTGGATGAAGCAATTGTGTACTTAAAATCTCTCCAGTTACAAGTACAGGTATGCTCGTTTCTTGTTTCCAAATGCTATAGATGTCTTATCATACTTTTACGGTGGAAGAAATCTTAAGCAAAATTCTGGGAAATTGGATATATACATCCTTGGAAAATGTTTTTTTTTTTTTTTTTTTGTCAAGTTATTTTAGCAGTCTAATCTTTAACGAAAAGAGAAGAAGATTAAAACAGTGACAAATTAACGGAACATCAATCTTTTGTCAACAAAACAGTGAACTTTCTTAGAAAATAAGAATTAGGAAAGACCAGATAGCAACATTATTTGTAAGTGTTTGTGCATTGTTTATGTCAACATTAGATTGTAACCAATCTCTGCAGATGATGTCCATGGGATACGGCATGATCCCTATGATGTTACCTGGAGTTCAGCAGATGATGTCCGTGCCCATGGGGATGGGAATTGGAATGGGCATGGGCATGGGAATGGAAATGGCCGGCATCAGTCGCCCAATGATGCCATTTCCAAATGTAATAGCCGGTTCACCCATGCCAACAGCAGCTGCTGCACATATGGGACCTAGGTTCCCTATACCACCATTTCACATGCAGCCTATTCCTGCAAGTGATCCTACCGGAGTTCCAGCAGTCAACCAGACAGATCAAATGATAAACTCGCTCGGGGCACAAAATCCAAACCAATCACACATGCCAAATTTTGCAGATCCTTACCAGCAGTTTTTCAGTCCCCAACAGATGCAGTTGCCACTGCAGCACGTATGGTTGCTTCGAATATGAAATCTCAATCACAAATTTGTCTTCACATAAAACTACCTGTAATGTTTACTATTTCGTCTTCTTTTACAGAAGCAAGCAATGCCCCAGCCAACTACTGGCAAGCCGAGTTCCAATAGGAGACCTGAAACTCATGAAAACCATCAATCAGGTGAATGTCTGTTAACCTTTTATTTTATTTAGTCCAAATCATGATTTTAGGTGACATTCCACTAGATTGTTGTAGCTTCAGTTGTCCCAATATAAGTCTATAGGTTTACTAATTGTTGCATTATAAGGACAATAGCTTAATTCGGTCAAAATTTTCGACAAAATTTGCACATTAGTGACATATTTAGGGTAAACCGGTCTTAAGCGTTAAAAGCGCCACACACATGCTTCGTATATCTCGTATAATTACCAAATTCGTTTGGAAGATGGTAATAACCAGCGCTGTAACTTTTTGTGCATTGCAGGTTAAAGTTATAGGTTGAAGTTGAAGAGTAGATGGATAACAGAAGGTTCATATACCTGCTAAGTTTTGTAGTCTAAAGCTCTGAGAGTAGCTTTTCTTTTTCTGCTCTCTTTTTTTTTTTTTTAGGCTAAACTGCCATATAACTAAAAGCTAACCTGTAACTATTACAACCCCAATTGTAATATATTTTACCAGTTTCCGATTTTGTCGCCGTCGGAACTGTAAAACTGTAGAGTGTCAACAAGTTTATTAGTCAGTGAGGTGACAGAGTTGATGGGTTCTGACGGAAAATCCTAGAATGAACTGGCTCGTGTCATGATCCAGAACTCTTAGCTGTTGGATTCTTGGACAGTCTCTTTGACTAAACATCAGACGGCTAAGGATCTTCTTGGAACATGACACGAGGCAGTCCATTCTGAAAGACATGGAAGAAGATGGTGATACTTTGGTATCGTTTTCTGCTTTCATGTGATTTTGCAGAAGCACGAAAAGATAAACAAAAAGGCGTATTTGCCCATGTCTCGTGACCAAATCACAAACCTGGTCAAGTGCGCTATTGGAAAGTGAGATGTATTTCTGGTTGTATGCGGGATTCCCCCGACAAAGTCATCAGACATTGAGATATGCTTGATCAGCAAAAGATGAGGGCACATAAAATTACATATACAAAACAAATATATCGGGATTGTATTCGTTGTAGTTTTCTCCAGACAGGAGGATTGATAGCCAAACATATAACTCGGAGAGAAATTTATATTCTGACACTAACTTGTTTATATGTATAAGTGTTTTTCTTCAACTTACATTGGCGATTGCAAATTAATCTTTCCATGGTTTCAACTTTGAACCCGATTACAAAATTCTTCGGCCAACGAAGGGCTTGAAACTAGAGGAAGAAGATCAAGATGACAGCATAATATTTTCATGTGTCTGCATTTGCTGAAGACGAAGATGTCTCGATGGTAGATAGGATCTGACGACAGAAATCCAAGCAATAGGTTATTCATGTGAACTGTTGATGGTCGTATAGCCACCCAATACATTTCATAAATGTACAATACGAGGAGAATATTAGAGGGAATCACCTTGTCAGTAAATACGCGAAACACGTCCACGCCCATAGCTTTCTCAAGTTCCTGATAGTAGTATACATCACAATTAGCAAACAGTGTTCTCCATTTTAGTCGGGGACAGTCTGGTTTCAGAACGAGTATCACGTCTACATAAAAAATATTCGATAAAGAAAAGACTTCGGTGTCTCGATTGAAGTAAATGTTACTACTCACCTTCTCTGCATCTGGAGAACAATCTATACTCAAAATGAGTTTCCGAAGGTTCTCATCTTTCAAAGCACTGTGAATTTCACTGGAAGAAGCTGCGATTAAAAATCGAAGTGAGGGCTTGATAATAGGGGGAGTATTCTCATCAGCCATGAATTTAACAATAAAATTTTCAGACAAGTTGCCAAAACTCAACAATTTCTTCATACATATATAACCAATCCTTCAACCAGAGGTCTAAAGCGAAAAAACAAGGAGATGCGGGATGGGTTTCTGGAGCCAAATCACGTAGGACAACTCTGATCCAGAGTTAACTGCAGAACATTAAAATGGTGCCCCTGGCCACTTATAATCGATTGTTGTCTACACTAAATTAAACTAAACTACTGAGCTGACGGATTCACTAAAGAGAACCATCATAAGTCAACACATGGACAAATACCTCAAACGCCTGAAAAACGAGCCTTAAAGATTGTGAGGGAAAGGCAATTGCAGAATGATGGAAAGAAACAGAAAAGTGGTTACCAGATACGGTAACACCATGAACTCGTTCAGCATAAAGACCATAAACCCTGGCTTCACTTATGCCCAACCTAGTTGCAGAAACCATCCTGCAGGTTGTTCATCCTCTTATTGGTCTCTACCGATAAAACAACCTTTTGTTCTAGATTTGGCTTCAAACCAACCTCTTTCATTCTCCTAATTCACACCTTTAGAAAAAAGTAATTTGAATAAAATTTTGCAAGTGGGAACCTAGGTCTAGTATGCACCATAAGCAAGTCAACTTCTCCAAAAAGGTGAAGGGTTAATCCTCCTATTTCAATGTTCATCATTCTCGCCGCCATCCCACTTTCTAGTCATTGCTCCCCTCCCTAATTACATACCCATGGATTGCAATTTCCAGCAATCCCAATAGCACATCTTATGTAAATGAGTAAAGAAACTCTAATGCATTTCCAAGCTAGTTATGAATCCTACCTATCGCCTCGAGTTGCGGTCCTTGCAGCACTTGGCTCGGTTCCTCCACAAGTAATGGCCTCTCTACCAGTAGCTCTGGAGCTGCAGCTGAAGAGTAAGAAATAAACAAGAACGAAAATAATCAGAATCCGCAAAGCGCACAAGTCTCTTGAAAATCAGTGCATATGAAAGCAGTTTAATTAGGCTCAAATCAGAGTGCAAAAATTCTTACTTGGTGGTTTTTCCTCGGAAGAAACTGGAAGAGCACATGGGTTTTCTGCAATTTTCATAAGTAAGCTCAAAATTAAGCCCCAGATAATCATCAAATTAAGAAATTAAATAGATTTTGAAATTTAGGATCATCGTACCCTTGTGCTTCTTGAAGCAGGGCACAGAACAACTGCAAGAAAAAAGTTTCGATTTTTTTTTTTTTATAAATTATTTTATGCAAAAATAATGAGATAGCAGTCAGAAAGAATCGAAAGGAAAGATTAGGTAGCTTACTAAGGTGCGCGGCAGGAGGGGCACTTGTATTTGGATTGTGCTTCGTTGCAGACTTGGCACACTACTCGAGGACCCATTTCAAGGAAAGTTTCTGAGAAAATTACTTTCTGAGTAGCCAAACAGAAGCTAACGTGACAAAAACCCTAAACCCTTTTGTAACCTTAAAGTTAGGTTTTTTTTTTTTTTTTTTTTTTTTTTGGTAGGAAATTTTCATCTTCTTTGATAGCAAAGAGGAGGTCGAGTTAAATAAAGTTCCACTGTGTTTTTTTTTTTTTTTTTTTTTGGTAAACTGAATATTCATAGCCAGGGTAAAGATGCCAACATCAAATAGAGGGCCACCAACAAAGCAAGTAACAAGCAAAACACAAATAATCGAGCAGTGCAGGGGGTTACAAGAGAGACAGACGCCGCACCATGTGCAAAGGCGTCGCCTCCTACACTGCCAAACACAACTTAAGGAGGGCACGGTAAACCATCATTGTTAAGTACATAAACCAAAGAAGAAGAAGGTCGATTGATCCATGAAAGATCACTCATCTCCTGAAATCTCGTTGATGCTAACAGGTTTGTTGTCTGATTGGTTGATATTGGAGTCCAAGACCAACGACAGTCCTGGAAGGAAGCCCCAAGGTTTTTGACTTTCGCCACAATGGGATAAGCTTTCCAGCTGCCATTCTCCAACGAGTCATTCAAGCATGAAATAGACTCGAGAGAATCATATTCCAAAATAATCTTTCTGTAGCCCAGCAAGATGTCCAGATTGCAACCATGCAGAAGTGCCATGGCCTCAGCCTGAGCCGCCCACCGAGCCACAATTTCCTGCCTTCGAGCCGTTAAAAACTTGCCTTCCTCGTCTCGAACAACAATCCCCACAAACCCCGAACCGCTGGAAGATACCCAACTTGCATCCACATTGATTTTAATGAAAGGGAAGATCGGCGAGGTCCAACTAATTACCTCCTGAATGCTAGCAGAGCTTGCGGCAAGTTGATTCCCACTAACATGCGATATCAACATTAGGGATCGCAATGGTTGAAGATGAGGTTGCATCTTGCCTTCCAAATATGCCAACACATGAAGGCAACTAGAGTGAGCATCCAATCCTTATCCTGGTATGCCCATCGACCCGAGTTGATGAACGACTCTAACCATTGCGGCCATGAAACGATGTCGTCCCTATCAACCCTATAGTTTAGCGGTCCTTTAAACCAAATTGCTTCCACCCAAGGACATTGAAGGAAAATATGTTCAATAGATTTATCATCGTTTTGGCAAATAGGACATGTCGGGGAATGGGAAGATTTCTCTTGAAGAGATCAACCATCGTGGTAAGGGCCCTATGTATTGATTTCCACATGAAATTCTGGAGTTTTGGAGGAAAGTTCAGCCTCTAAATAACCTTCTAAACCTGCTCTGTGAAGTGCCTGATGTAGGGTGGACGCTGACCCTCACGATTGTGAGCCCTCAAGTGTGCCCAGTGGTACCCCGACTTCACCGAATATCTTCCCCGTTTGTCAAAGGGCTAGACTAGTATATCCTTTTTGGAAGTGTCCCTTATCACCATATCATGAATTGCGTTCAGCTCCTACATAGATAAAAAGGGCATTAGAAAGTCGGTATCCTAAGATCTTGAGTTTGCATATATTAGTGACTCGACTCTAGTGTTTCATGACACCGCCACATCACCCCTCGACATAGGATGTCCCACGGGAATAGAAGGGATCCATCTATCAATCCATAAGCACAAATCCCTTCCTCCCATTATTTACGAATGCGTGCCTTTCATCAGGAGATCCCGTCCCACCAATAGGCTTGACCAAACCCACGACGCACGGCTACCCCTATTCGCATCAAGAAATGAGCAATGAGGAAAATACCTGGCCTTTAAGACTCTAGCCCAAAAGGACAAGGGATCGTGGATGAGGCGCTAACACTGTTTAGCTAGGAGAACATCGTTGAAATCCTAAAAATTCCTAAATCCCATGCCTCTCATACTATTCAGTAGGCCAAGAGTTTCCTTTGCCACCTAATATATTTTCCTTTCCCACATTTTTGCTCCCACCAAAACCCCGAAATAAGAGTATCCAGCTCGTTACACACCACTGCAAGAAATTTGAATAAATTCACCGGATAGGCCGGGATAGCTTGTATCACTACCTTAATCATAACCTCATTCCCGCCTGTGATAACATGCAATGCTTTCACCCTTGAGTTTCCCCATGATTCTACCTTTCGCATAGGCCAACCTCTGTCTTTTTTATCGCCCCCAAATGGCAGGGACCTTGAGATTGATACTAGGATCATTGGCAGTCAACATCCTGAGGATATCCCTCAATTCCACCGAAGTATCCGTAGGGATGTTGGCACAAAAAAATACACTAGATTTCTGAAGATTAACTGCCTGCCCAAATGTCGAGCAGTACTCACCCAATAATTGAACAAGATTAGTAAAATTCTTCTTATCAACCTTCAGAAAGATCAAAGTGTCGTCAACAAAAAATAGATGCGAGATTACTAGGCCATTAGGGTTCATCTTCACACCATCCAAGTACCTCATATCCATCGCCGACTAAATCATACATGACAAAACCTCACTCACCAGTAGGAATAAGTATGGGGATAAAGGGTCCCCTTGTCGAAGACCGAGAGATGGAACAAACTTCTCCCCTGGTTGACCATTAAGAATGACTGTGAAGCAAACTGTGCTAACACAGCCCATAACAATCTTCCGTCATGTAGTACAAAACCCCATCTTTTCCATAATTGCATCCAGGAAGTCCCACTCCACCCGGTCATAGGCTTTGTGCATGTCAAGCTTGACGCCAAGTTCGAACTTGCCTTTTGCTTTCCTGACTTATGTGTAATCCCAATACTATCATGTATTTGTCTGCTCGCCACAAAAGCATTTTGCATGGGGGAAATGAGGTTCTGCAAAATAGGCTTCAACTTGTTCGAAAACACCTTTGATAGGACTTTGTAGGAATAGTTGCATAGACTGATCGAACGGAATTGCGAAATTGTCTCCGAGTTATGTACTTTTGGAATCAACACAAGGTGGGTGGAATTGATACGGCTAGGGCATCCGTTCTCGAACACCATAGCTCTGACCAAGTCGTTAACTTCGGCTACGATATTTTCCCAAAAAGTATGATTAAATACACCTTGAAAACCGTCTGATCTCGGAGCCTTAAGACTCTCCATTAGGTGTGCCGCTACTTTGATCTCCTTCACTGTGACCTTAGAAGTAAGAGATCCATTCATATCCATTGTGACAGTCGGGGGAATACAGTCCAAAATTGATCCCCACTCCCTATGCCCAAAGGTTTTGAAGAGGTACATAAAGTGGTTTTCAAATAAGCTTCGGACCTTCCCCGGGTTCTCCTCCCAATTACCATTCTCCTGCTTGATCTTCAACATTTTGTTTCTCATTCGCCTTTGAGGAGTAGATTGGTGAAAAAACTTGGTGTTGGCGTCACCCTCCCGGAGCCAATTAACCCGGGATCTCCGTTGCCAAAAACTCTCATCCTACTCCTATAACTTATCAACCCTTTTTGACAAATCCTTTATTTGATTGACATTCCCCTTCCCCCCATTCCCCCAACCTTTGCTACAAATCATCCAACAAGGCTAGGAGCTCACCAATTTGCTTGTCCCTCATTTTAAATTTCTTCCTACTCCATTGGATTAATTTTTTGACCAGCACACATTAATCCTCTTATGCCATTTGTCAATCGCATTCCCCTCGCAAGGTCCATGCCAACAGGATCTAACCAACTCCCTGCAATTTTCCTCCTTGGCCCAAAAGGCTTCAAACCAGAATTGATTCTTTCCCCTTTTAATGCCAGGCTCATATTGGATGATAATTGGGCAATGGTCAGAGCCCATTACCGTAGCATGGATGACAAGAGTATTTGGCCACAACTCCTGCCAGTGAAAATTGAGAAGACCCCTATCAATACGTTCCTCAATAAGATCACCATTACAGATACATCTACAAGTGAAAGCCGACCCACATCCATCAACCTCGTGCAGTTCAAGAAGTTCGCCAAGTATCTAGGTCGATTATAGAGCATCTGTGTCCCTACCCCCGGAGGACTTTTCAAAATCCCAAATAAATTCATTAAAGTCCCCACCACGCAGCCAGGGGAAAAAAGAAGGGGTAAAGTGGGAATTTATCCATCCATCCCCAAAACTCCTTTTTCCCATCTCGATACAAAGTCTCGTAGACCCCAGTAAACTTCACCTAATTTTGCTCCCCCACTTTTCTAGCCCGTGTATCAATAATGTTTTTAAGAAGTGATTTGAACTTCCAGATAGTCATCCCACCATAAGCTTAACCTACCAACTTTTCCGATCGAAGCAACATTAAAGCCATCCAAAAAACCCATACGACGTCATACCCCATCAATTCTATGATCTTTCATCTTAGTTTTAGAGAGAAAGATCATAAAGGGCCTATACTTTCTTATCACGCCATGCAGGGCTCGAACTACCGTGTCCAACCCAAGACCACGACAGTTCCAAAAAAGGTAAGTCATGGTGAACTTGCGGCTGTTAAAGGCCAGCCGCCTCCACCTTGGCAAGACTTTCCCACTCTTATCGCTAATAGTGCACTCCTTTCTTTCTCTGAGACCTCATCCATGTAGCTCCACATATCCTGGTATTCAACTGGGACTTCATGGAGTTCCTTTTCTGCATATATAGCTCTCTTCATCATCAGGCATCTTTCCTTAATACTCATTTTCCGAAGCCTCTCAACAACTTTCCCTTTTCAAATGGCAATCTGTGGCCTCAAGGCCGCTGCCTTGCTCTAACTCCTTGTCATGTGTCTCAGCCTGAGCCGCCAAAAGGACATCCAATGTTGTAAGCTACTCTATGTTTGTGCCTATCCCCATGCTTAACTGTGGAAGCAGTTGACTGATTATCAAGCTAGGAGAAACTCCAGCCATAAGCCATTGTATAGGATTGTTCCCCATCCCCATCCTTCTACTTTCCAGCATGTCTCTTCTCTTTCTTCTACTTTTTGCCTCCTGAATCTCTTCTGTTTGCAATGGGTCCAAAGGGTTGGTGTCATGTTCCCCCTTCACACCCTGTTTTGATATTTCTACATTCCGCTGCAGTGTGGACGTGGCCCCTAACCTTACAGCACCAGCAAGCCTTCTTTCCCCTTACCAAATGATATGGCTTAAGGCAGATCCACCACTTCACGCATTGGCCCCGTTTTTGTCCATTCCCCATAACCGGTAGCCCCTCTTTATTCGGATCAAAAGAGCACTCATTATTTGTATGCCCTATTCTCCCACACCTATAAAAGAAGTCTTGCAGCCTCTCATACCTGAACTCTATCCAAGTATCCTTATTGCTCTCCCTTGGTAGCCAACAACCTGTGATCAAGGGTTCAGACGTATTTACCATGACTCTTACACGAAGGAAACCTCTGGCCTTGGAAGGATCTTCAAACTTCATGAACTCCCCAATTTTTGTAGCGAGGCGCCTGATGTTGGCTTCTGAGATCAGAAATAATGGCACTCCCCTAATTTGGACCCAGAATGGGACCGTTTCCACTTTTACTTCCTCTAAGGCAAGCTCCTGGGACCACATTTTGACCGAAAAATTGTGTTTCATCACTGCCCAAGGAACCTGGTTCAGAATTTTTGTAGCCGTACTTTCATCTTGGACGGTTATGATGAAGGTGTTGTCCTAAATCCATTTGACTTCAATCTCCCCTATCTTTTTCCAAGCAGATCGAAGAATATTCCTGATCCCCCATTTGTTTAAAGTTCGGGAGCTGCTCCCACCAACTTAATCCCATGTTCCATTGTCAACAAATCCATAGACCCTTCCAAATGGACCACCAACTCCTCTACCTCTGGTTGCGCCATTTGTCTCCTGGCGTGACTTAGAGCACTCTGTTTTGCTTGACTTGAAACCCTCCCACTGTTAATTTCCGACTTGCTGGTGGTTGCAGCTATCCTCCACTGTGTTTTGTGAGCGCTTGTGACAAGTTTGATAGGACGGGGTCAAATTTATTTTATCTTCCCACATTTTGTAGAGACTTTCCCAAGTAAACGAAAGAGTACTCACTTTCATATTCGAAGTCTTAGATTCGGGTTCCTCTTGTATGCGATGTCCTGAACATGATTCTTGATTCCTAAATCTAAACACCCAAAAATTAAGTGTTCAAGTTGAGCGTTAATAAGTTGTATTGATAATGTCTTGGACCAATTAATTAACTGGTCGTGTTCGTGCCAACCCGTTGCCAAGAAAACAATATACATTTATGGTGACATTGAAGAACATGAAGTAGAAGAAAGGATGTTCAGGAACAAGATAATGTTGCTTCCTGGCATTGGCGGTAGCAGTACACATCTTGGATACATCCAGGAAAATTAACGAGTTTCAAACAATCTGAATTTTCGTTTTACAAGGTAAATACATCCGACGTTTTTCTTTCAGTTAAAGAAACCCGAGTTTAAGTGCATCTTTACAGGCGTCAAGAGATATGGCAAGCTGCGAAATATGGCGTAAACAGAAGTATGACAATCTCCATCTTCCAGTTAAGGACGCGAGTCATCATATAATAACGAATCCAAAACACAAATCAACTTGAAACAGAATTTAAGTTGTAATACAGAACACACAGAAAATTGTATCCTCAAAGTACACGCAGGCTGATTTTCCTCACATATAAAGCCCTTCTGGAACCCCTTCTTTCTTCTTGAACATCACCTTTTCCTTTGCCTTCTTGAAGTCCGCATGCATCACCTGATGATGCCCACAATTTAAACATATATGATATGGTACCCCAGTTAATTTCAATGATTAATCAAACAGCTGGATATAATGTGTTAACGACACTAAGTAAGAACAAAGTTTTGGAGACAAAAGATGGGGAGGGGAGGTTTGAAGATCTCCCATGCCATTGCCTTCAGTTTGAGAAAGGAATTCCACTTAAAGATCGAATTAGCTATATCTCACCTTCATGCGGCGCTCTCTTAAAGCAAGCAAGCCAGCTTCAGTACATATAGCCTTGATATCAGCCCCGGAAAACTCATCCTTGGTCATAACAAACTCTTCCAAGTTGACATCATCAGCCAACGTCATCCTTGATGTGTGAATCTGCAATCAATAGATCCAAACATTGTTAGTCACAAGGAAAAGAACTTATAGCACATTTGAAGTTTAGTTTGTTTTTCTTATACACTGTCATGTCAATTTACCTGGAAAATGCGCCTCCTTGTTTTGATATCAGGAAGAGGGAATTCAATCTTCCTATCTATTCGGCCAGGACGAAGCAAGGCTGGGTCAAGGCTTTCAATTCTGTTTGTTGCCAAAATCACCTTGACATCTCCCCTTGAATCAAAACCATCCAACTGGTTCAATAACTCCAACATGGTCCTCTGAATTTCACGTTCACCACCCGAATGGGCATCATACCTGCAGACAAAATAATCACAAGGAACATTGAATTAACAGGAAAAGGCATTCGTGAATATTTTCATCAATGATCAGGGGCTCGCCACCCACCTCTTTGTACCAATTGCATCAATTTCGTCAATGAAGACAATGGCAGGTGAGAGGTCATCAGCAACCCTAAAGAGTTCCCTAACTAATTTTGGACCATCTCCCAAGTACTTCTGAATCAACTCACTACCAACAACACGCAAGAAAGTTGCTGATGTTGAGTTTGCCACTGCCTGAAAAATGTGAGAATATGGTTACAAGCTAGGAGATAGATAATAAACATGCAGGTAGAATATATATAGAGTATGCAAACATCACAGAAAGAAACTATGTCGAGCATGCATATTCTCATAATTGTTAAGGTTAAAGAGAACTCTTTAACCACACACATCTTTGCAACAAATTTTATGTGTGCATGCTCTCAAAGCAAGGTGTACTGTGTATATGCTATCAGTTGAGGTGCACCCAAGAGACATAGGAAAACTAGCCAAAGCAATTGTTACACCCTTTAATATGCAAAATAATGACAGAAATAAAGAACCAACTATAACGTATCAGGTGCAGTGAGCTTTAAGGAAGGAAAAGAATAGTTAGATGATATCTGACATCCAACAAACGACATCAAAATCTCTATGGCATGTTGTATATAGGATACAATACGGATTGAAAACTAATGACATCGAAAACATAAAAAATATTGTGACTCGCAACATGAAGCAAGTTCCTGCAACCATATTTCTTTTATAACATATGTCCAGTGCGGAGTATATTACTAATGTATACAGAAAGAGGAAAAAGTTACAAAAATATACCAACAAAATGTAAACCAACAGGCTGTCGCTCAGTGGGAAGAAAAATACGCATTCATACCTTTGCAAGCAAGGTCTTGCCGGTTCCTGGCTCACCATACAATATGACTCCCTTAGGTGGCCTGATACCAATGTCTTCATATAGCTCGGGATGAGTCAGTGGGAGCTCAACAGCTTCTTTAATTTCCTGTATCTGGGCATCCAATCCACCAATGTCAGCATAAGACTCCAACGGAGCTTTCTCGACCTTCATCACTGACACCATAGGATCAACTTCATCTTGAAGAAGCCCAACAACAGAAAGCACCTGGCAACAAACATCATTTAACACATTACCAATCAACAAACACACAAATGGATAAATCGAACAACAATAAGTGAAGTACATCGCCCACAAACATATAGAGTTTTGTTCATAAGCATCGGTAGAACCATAATTGTATCAATTTCATATATACCTGCTGGCATTTTGATAGCATAAACCCTAAACCCTAGCTAGCACTCTAAAAATCAATCAAGGTCTCGACTTTAGCACCCAAATAGAAACCGTCAATGCAACTAATTATCATCAGCCTGATGAGGTTACAAACACAAAAAACTCAACCGCAATCTCAATTTCACATTCGGTTTCCTAAAATCAGATTCCACATATATAAAAACTATACCTTCTATTCCTTTTATCCAATCCCTAACAATTTCTCATCAAAGTTTCTCAAAGTTTCAATTTTTGAACCAACAAAAGCTAAACATTAACAGAACAAGCAGCAACAACCAATTAATTTAAACCCAATAAAAAACCCTAAGAACCCAGAACCCCAAGTACCTTATTATGCATCAAAATGGCACACCCAGGCTCCAATTGGTCCTTATCGACAAAGGACAATATCCCAACGTAGTACTCAGGACCGACGGAGGACGAAACAATAGCGTGATTCTCATCAATCAGTTCTTCCAAATTCCCCACGCTCATTGGTGAGCCTCGGAGATCGTCGACTTTAGATCTGTCCTCCTCAGCTTTCTCCTCCTGCGGCTTGAGCCGCTCCTGATTCGTCACGAACTCCTCCTCCATGAGCAGATAGTCCTTGATTCTCTCAAGCTTCAGCAGCCGAAGCTTACACTTGGTCAGCGGCGTCACGGTAGGGAGCCGAGCCGCAGCTTCGGGACCCTTCTGCTTGCGCTGTTTCCGGCCGACTCGGGCAGGCGGAGCCGCCGGCTCGAACTTCTTCTCCTTCTTGTCGTTGCCATCGGGCTTCCGATCGCCCGGTAGGCCTTGTCGGTTCAACCCGCCAGGAGTTCCCTGACCCATTTTCTTGTCGCCGTCTGAGAGGAGAGAGTGTGAAAGCGTTGAAGGGAGAGAGATGTTGTCTTTGGAAACAAGTCACTTGAATTTGTGAGGGCGAGCGATGCAATGCGGCCAACATATATAGACAATGGGCCGAGTTTTATTGGGCTTTGACATTCAATTAGTTTTATTGGGCTTTTGGCCTTTTATCCGATGAGTTTTCAAGGTGACTACCAATATGAAATGAAAATACAACTATATTTAAATCTAGGATCCAATTTTTGGCTAATTGCAAACAGGAATATAAATGATTTCGCGAAAGTTTAGAAGAAATTTTTCAGTGTATTGGCTTTGTTCTGGACATATGAAAAAATCTATCTCCAATTAAGATTGAAGGAGTTTATAAAATTCATAGAAATTCTAATGTATTTAATAAGAATTTTAAAGAAATTTATACAATTAGAGGTGTATTCGATTATGAAATTATTTTAAGAAACTATAAAGGTGAAGAGTTTTGATAAACTAGGAATTTTATGGTGTATTTTAGGTTTTAGTCTTTTCTTCCCTGCCCCCTCTAAAATTCGAATGAGTTCACCTAAAATTTTCTAACAAGCTCTCTTTGTCTTGAATTCTGTTGAATTCTGTCATTTTTAATTTCCCATATGAACTTTTTCCTTATGATTGTGTCTGATTGATTGAATGTGAGTTCTAAGGATTGATTGTCATTCAATATTTTTTTCATGCCTTTCAACATTATACAGACTGCCAGAATGAAAACTGAAAGTAAGTATGAAGGCACGATTCACAAGTTGCTTATGAAGAATAACTAGAGTTATATGTGATTAAAAAGAAGTCCTCTTACACGACGACCACTTGTGAAACATACATAAAATAAAACAAATATTTGTAAGAAACCAAACAAAAGAGTACTCAAAAGAGGATAAAATAAAATAAAACATACTCCTCATGAAAAATATGATTTTAACATCAACTAAAAGATCTTCAGGCGCGCATAGGCATAGCGCCTGTAATAATAAAAGGATATTTTGCATGCGCAGGTGTGTGCGGAAAAGCTAGTATTTTATATTGAATTTTTTTTTATCCCATTCATAGAGCTTCGGAATATACATGAATGAAAATCTTCATTCCGATTTCCTAGAGTTACATGCATGATTGATCTCTCATTGATGCTAAGCCACCTAATTATTCTGACCACACACTAAGAGTAATTTTTCCCAACACCATGGTATATCCTGGTTCGCATATTAATTAAGTTTAGAGCATCAAAACATGGCTCCTCAAACTTCATGCTTGTTTTGAAGCATTTGTAGCCAAATTATGTAATGCTGTTTTTGAGCTAAACAGTAATGGAATATACAAATATATAGAATTAATCTTCACGATCGTCATAGTTTATTGATTGTGTCCCTTAATGTTTCGACCTAATAAGTTGTCTGTCATCTACAATTGTATATCTCGGTCAGAATAGATAGATGATATAAAATACGAACAATCATATAACATAACAAATGTTTTGAAATTTATTTTGTTTTGACATAAAAGTTGGGAAACAAGAGCATATAATATAATATATATATATATATATATATATATATATATATATATATATATATAAAAAAAAGGGCCAATGAGCTATATCTCAAGTGGCACTGTGGCACCACAAAGAAAAATAACAATTCTGCTAGCTTACAACCATATATAAATATAAATATATGGTTTTATTCCTACTAATTAAGTCCTCTTGTAGGACAAGGATTAATTAATTCCATCATATTACGTCTGCCAGTGATAATATTTCAAATCTTGTAATTCATCAAGATCATGCAAATATATCCCATCATCCTTAACCTTCCAAGTGCAGTCCTGGAAACCACATGACTCGAGAAACGACTTGTCGCAATTGAAGAAGCGATAGTTGCCGCCATGACTCTTGGATTTGGAGTACTCCCAGCTTAACTTGCACCAGTACTCAGTTGAGACACATTTGTCATTGTGGAAACGTACGGTGAAACGCTCACCGCTGCTGATCCAATGGCTACCCAAGTCTCCTCCACCATTGGATTTGCAATGGACCTTCAAAATGGTGGCGGTGCCACTCAACTCGTTTCGAATTTGCACAAGGTAGTCGCCGGAATGAGGACCAACAGGGGCAGCGGAGGACGGAGAAGACATAACAAGTGTTGAGATTGCAAGTAACAAGAAAATGGTGTGGCTTAAGAAGGCTCTCATCATGGTTTGGAAATTGGGATTCCTAGTTCAGAATGTGAATATGCATATTCTTCTCAGAAGCTTTTTTTTTATAGGCACATATACATTAATTGTTAAGACTTAATGAGTGTGGCAGGTGGAGATGAATTGGGGTTTAATTAGAGAATTTGATTAGGTCAATTGGGTTTGGCAGCATGGTTTATTATGAAGTGCTGAAATTGTCGAATTAGTAATTAAGGCATCAATAGAATAGTGAAAGAGAGGAAAGAGTAGGTGACAGTTGTAATATTAAAAGGGAAGCATTTTTGCTCACCATCATAAACTATGATGTATGCTCAACATACACCTCATCATTTATCACGTGTCTTTTCATCTAATTTTAATTAATTTTAATATCAAATGTTCATTTTCAACAGAAGTTACATGGTTGCAATAACACAGGCCCTCAACTATATACATTCTTTGTGCGGAAAATTATATAAAGTATATTCCATCATTTGTGCAAGGAAGGTCTACACAGGGAATTCTGGGATCTTTTATCTTGGGAATGGCGTGGCATTGAGATTGCTTGCACATCTTAGGTAAAACATCTTAAAGAACGCGATATTGTTCGTAGTTCAACCTAAGACACTTTTGCATTCATCCGTTTTCATTCACTAGTAACATTGTTCTTGTTTTGGTTATATTGCTTTAACAGTTCCAAATTATCGCTCTTGGATTTACGATGGATACTAATATGCACAACTACAATGGATCATAAGGCGTTTAGTTTTGAATTAGTACAACTTCTCACTTTTCTCCTTAGACTATGAGTTTTATCCTACTTTGGTTTTACCATAGCCAGGTTTTGTGAGGGAGAAAAACTTGTGTGGGGCTTTGCTTGCCACTGGATTTTGTTGAGTGGCACTACAATCCAATCAAAACTTGCCACATGGCAAGTCTTAAATATTATTTTTTATCATTCTTTTATATTTAAAATTCTCATAATTATTTTTCCTACTAATTAATATACATCATGAGATTAATTTGATGTATATTTTTCTTCTCCCCCTCCCTCTTTTTCTTCCCAAATTTTCCCTTTGTTACTTTTATGTTTTGCCATAGAAGTCTTCAGTTTCTTCTCTCTCTCCCACTTCCACCATCATGTTAAAGATGGATAATCAACCAAAATAGTTGTACTTCAACCAAAATAAAGTGAAGGATAACCACGAAATTGTGAAACGATCAACTCGATAGTATGGAGTGAGTCTGCAAGATTGTATTTAGAGTTTGCTACAAAATATTCTAATCCTAGGAGAAACATAAACATGCAAATTACAACTCAGAGATATATAAAACAGGACGAGCTGTTGGGCAATGAAATTGTGCTTATAATTGAAAAAAATTAATAAACAGCTTTTGTAAAAATAAAAAATAAAAAATAAAAAAAGGAAAAAAGAAGTATAGGTTTGGATTTTCCTTTTTTTTTTTTTTTTTTCATTTCATGATAGTTGGAGAAGATGACTTTGTTTTTGCCCCATATTCTTATGAAGGAAGGAAATGCACAAAGTGAGGAAGAAGCCGGCAGAGAGAAAATTTGAGAAGAAAAAGGGAAGACAGAGGAGATCAGAGGAAAAATGAAATCTTGAATTAATCTTATATCAATTAATAGGAAATACAATTATGAAAGTTTTAAATATTAAAGAAAAAAATAAAAGATAATATTTAAGACTTGCCACGTGGCAAGTTTTGATTGGATTGTAGTGCCACTCAGCAAAATCCAGTGGTAAGTAAAGTCTCACACAAGTTTTTCTCTTTGTGAGGTTTGCTACTTATGCATTTATCTGTTTATTTATTAGACTCGCATTTGCTCATTGTGCCGACTAGACGAGACGACTTCATGAACTATTTTTACATCATTATATAAAGATCTAATGCATTATTTACTTGAGTATTTACACACTCAAGGGGAGTATTGCAGTCATAATTCCATTAGAAGTGTGATTGTGTAAATTATAGTAAGATTATGTGTAGGATTCTACAATATTTTTTAGATAGTGTCCTAGTGTAAATGTATTACTTGGAGAACAAGGATTCTCTCTCCCTTTAGTACATAAATAAAGGTACAAGAAATGAAAAATATCACACACAGAAATCTTCAAGCCCTTCTCTTCTTTGTTTGTTTGGCATCGAGCCTTTACCTCTCTTTTACCTTAGTAAATTAGGCCAACAACATAAAATCATTAGTTCTCACTAATTTTATGAAAATTTGAGAAGTAATGAATTAATTACATTTAATGGATGGCAGAAAGTTTATTCGAAATTATAAGAAAATAGTAAAATAGTGACATGTCATGTTTTAAATGCAAATATGTTGATGTGTAGAGAGTCAAAAACTTTGATAAAAAATTTAAAATCAAATAAGTTTTCAGTCAAAAGATATTAGTAGCTGCGGATTGCATCCAATTTCTCCAAATAAAAATGTAGTATATATGAATGTGTTTATGTTAGAAAATCTGGTTCAAAATCTCTAATTTTCTGGCTTAAAATATCCATTAATTAATCCTGAAAATATAAGATAATTAGTCAAGATGGTTAAAATTAATCTCTTTCATTGAAATTTTTTTGTCGAAATTTCTTTCACCGAGTGGAAAATTCAGCATAAGCCCTTCTCTTCTCTCTTTGTCTGCCGCCGACCCTCTACTTCTCTTTTTCCTCAGTAAATAAGTTGACCACAGAAAGTGATTTGTTCTCACTAATCTTATGAAAATGTGAGAAGTAATGAATTAATTAGCTATGTTAAGAATTTGACATGTATACTCTAAAAAATAAACCATCAGATGCATCAGTACTGACCAATAAATGTAATACATGTACGCTTCACATAATTTCTTGAGCTCTCTTCTTTTGAATCAGAATGCAGAGGAATTTAACAACTAAATTCCTTTACACCATGCATAGAGCATAACTATGGAAAGTACAACTAAAAACATTTGTAACAGATTTATTGTTGCGAGAATGGAGAAAAATTCATATGAGAAATTCCAAATGTTTGGTTTAATAATCATAAGCTTCACCTTCTACCACCCCGGCTCCCATTTGTGAATCAACTCATCACGTTTTTCAGGAATAATTCGTATATAAAACCCATCATCCTTTGCAATCCAAAAGCATTCCTTATAGTTGCATCTGTAACGCAGCCAATTATGTTTACTCTCCTCCCAATACACATCGAACGCCGTATGCTCATGGTCCGTGCGCGTGTAACACCAATACAGCGTCGTCCCGAAGAAGTTCGGCTTGAAGCTCCAAGTGATCTCAGCCCCCGGTGCTATGGTATGGTTTCCGATATCGTCATTCTTGGACTGACAATGGGCGAACAATGTTTTTCTGGCGCCCAAGTTATTTACCACGTGTACATGCCATCTCTCAGGACGAAGCTCCCAATTGTCTTCATGGAAATTTGCTAGGCATGGGGCACTTAGGGCTAGTGATGCACACACAAAGAGAAACGCATGACGATTGAAATCATTCATTGTTTCGCAGATTATATGTAATGTTGGACTCGTTTTCTTCTTGTATACATATACATACATGTGTGTGTGTGTGTGTATATATATAAGCTATACATACTATCTATTTAAATTGTAAACCATATGACGTGATTATTGATGAATGAATTATTACTTAAAAGTTTGTTTAACGTGCATATTTTGTATTGATAACACATTATACGGTTTACAAATATGGTATAAAAAGAAATTTACCTAGCATTTTCCTAAGATGGCGAAATTGTGGTCCATTAAATTAAGGATTTTTTCTACGTTTTTTCAGTTATGAAAATTCTTTACCTCTTTTCCGGCTTTGCACAATTTCAGAAAAGGGAGCAAATTAATTAGATTGCACTATGTGTTTTATTTTTGAACTTAATCCCATTTTATAGTTTTTTTTTTTATAGAAGCTTCATTATACTCATTAGAAAATATTATTTTTAAATTAATTCCTTAAACTAAGATTAAAAATTAAATTCATCCCTTAACCTATGTCCATGTTAGCATGCATATTCCACCTCATATTTTATTTGGTATGTTTATGAAACTTACTACCATATACTGCATAAGGACAACAACTAGCATACATTGGATAAAGACAACCACTATTTGTTTCACAACAGAAACTTATTTACTCATTAAAAAAAAAAAAAGGTTTACACACATTCATTTTACCACTAATTTATACATGCCATAATGGGTGAAATATGAAATAAGTACAAAAAAAAAAAATGTAAGGAAAAAAAAAGAAATTTGTTTTGCTTGGTGCCAAAGTATATTTAATGCAAGAGTTCTATTTTGTGGAAGTTAGGGGTAGGCATGGGCCTGACCCAAAATTAGAAAGACCGGACCAGAATACGCCTATTTGGTAATAAAAAGAGGGCAAGGCAAGATGAATCGTATTAATTTAAAAATGGAACTGGATCTAATCCGGCCATTTTTTAAACCAATCCTTAATGATTTTATCTCATCTAATTTTGTATTTTAACACATTGAATATTAAATTTTCATTGAATTTTAATTCCATACATCATATGCTACATTGTATATCACAAAACGTAGTAAATGTTAATTACTCGTTTCAGAAAGTACTTTTATAACCTAAAAACGATTTTAATTTTTTTTTATCAAACATAATCATGATATTTTTGATAGTCATAAAGCATTTAGCCCTTACGAAATCTAAAAAAATAAAAAATAAAAACCATTCTCAACTCGAATTTTCTACAACCCTTTTATAAAATCACCCAAAATTCGTGTTAAAACGAATGGGCTTACCCAGAGCTTGCTAAAATTGCAATAAATATGAATATATATAATTGCAAGGATATCTCCAACCCAAGAATTAAAGGATAAGAATTATAAAGTATATTTGACATTAGGTTCGATTCTCGTTAAAGGCGAATTAAAACCATATTATTACTAGCTCATTATGAGGCTAAGTTCACTTTCTTCCTATTGGTGTAGATGATAAAAAAAAAAACTTTTATGTGTTGAAATATAACTTGACATTTAAAATTATACATATACTAAAACCCAACAGAAAAAACACTGTTCATTAACAGTGTTCTTCCGTTTTCACCCCTGTTTCTTTTTTGTTATTCGAACTTTGCCCCTGCTTTGCTGTTGAATGAGTAACAGTTTTGTGACGCGTGGGATCCTCGACCGCTTGCTTCCTTCTTGCCCCTCCATCCTCACCTCATCTGGAAAACCTTCATCCCTCTTCATCTCTTTTGTCGCTCACCGCTTCATCACAGAAAAACTTAAACCACATCTCTGTCATGTTTCAATCACCGCTGCCATGCACCAGTTCACCCAGACCTCATCTCTCAGCTTTGTGATTTGTAGACTGCTATAGAAGCTTCATTTGTTCAAGTCGGCAATAACTGCAGAGGTAATCTCTCTGATAAATCTTCTAATTTCACTCTTTATTTCCACTGCTGGCGATGCCGATCGAATCCAACTAGAGAGCCTGCACCATCCCCTATAGATTCCCCTCCGACAATCCTCGAAAGCCCACGCCCACTGAGCTCTCCTCGATCGACCTCTTCTACAACTCCACCCCTTCCTTCAAGTGATAATCCTCATCCTCTCCCTAACCTCCATCATAAACCTTAATTTCTTGGGTTTTTCGTTAATGGGTTTGATTGGTTTTCGGTAGGAAACGAGCTGAATCTGACGCTTCGGTTCCCAACGCTTCGGCTAGAGCTGAGAAATTTGCTCAAAGGTACACACTTTACTGATTGTTTTGCGATGTGTGAATTGGGCTTTCAGAAATGCCCGCAATTTGTTTGTGTTTTTACCTGAAAGGACTTGAAGAATGATCCTGAGAGTCACACGGGCCCGCCAAATTGCATTGTAAGTTCGAAATTTTGATTTGAGTTGATTTCTCACTTTCTATATATAGCTATATATCTATATATGTTACTGACGTGCACGTACTTTCACTTTGTTAGTTTAGCGAAGTCCATGATGTGGATGTTTCCGTTGCACGCACTTGTTTGACACTAAAGTCGTATTTTAACTATAGTCATACTCAATGTTTAATATAACTTGACATTCATAGCTCTCCCCTGGGTCCAATAATCAACGACATCCGTGCGTTTGTCAGTGACTTTTCGCAGACAAAGCTCCATCATGTCAGACGGGAGGAAAACCAGGTGGCTCACAGGCTTGCCCGCGCTGGAGTTGGAAGCTTTCAGGAGCCAATATGGTTGACCGAAGTTCCGGAATTAATTTTGGATGCTTTATGTGACGATAGTAAACATTAGTTTATTTGTGCGGGGCGTTTTTTTTTTTTTTTTTTATTGGGTTGAATGTCTCTACAAAGTTTTTATTGAGGCTTATATTAACTAACACTTTGTATGTATTCCTTTTTTATCAATGAATATCGTACTTTTAAAAAAAAAAAATATAACTTGATATTTAACACTAAAGTCATATATGATTCCAAATATGACTTTTAACTCTAAACATTTTTGGTGCGAGATACATTTCACATAATTATTTAGGCTTTATTACATAATAATTAACGGCAGTACCTTGCATCTTCCTTTATATGTGATGCATAGTTATACATAGGGCAAATCAAAGCATGCTCATGATTAATAATTTAATCATGACGATTAAGCCTCAAAGTACTTAATTACCACCCTGGTTCCCATTTAATTAAGTTGAAACTCATCACGACTTTCAGGAATGACTCGTAGATAAATCCCATCATCTTTCGCAATCCAAAAGCACTCTTTATAGTTGCATCTGTAGCGAAGCCAACTGTGATTACTCTCTGGCCAAAACACCTTAAAAGGAAGCGTGCTGGTGGTCGTTGTGCATGTCGCACCAGTACAACGTACTTCCAGAGAGGTTCTCTCTGAAACTCCAATTGAATTCATTCCCATCTGAAATGTCTCGAATTCCGAGGTCATCGTCTAGGGATTCACAATGAGCTACCAATGTTCTTGAAGCGCCCATTTGATTAACAACATGCAAAGTATATTTAAGCAGTGGAAAACCCCTGTCGTTGGTCTGATTAGTTGGATTTCCCGAACATGGGTGGATCAAGGCTAGTAATGCTGCAAACAGAGAGAGAACCACATAATGTGGTTTGAATTTGAAAGCAGTACTCATTGTGTTGCAGCGTTTGGCTACCTCATTTTCTTCTTGGTTTGTATAGCCAAATTCTGGTATAAATCACTAATGGAAGTTTGTACTATTCATTTAATTATTTAATCAGTTACGTCCTCCTTTTGTGCGTTGGCAAACATGCATGCATTTAGAAAAATAAGATGTTGGCACTCTCATAAACTTCTTTGACTCCATTAAAGTTTGAATGGAAAATTTGGTTACGGTCTTTTACTTGCTATTAATTCGATTGCCCTTTCGCTCAAGGTTTATATTAAACGTGATACAACACATTAAGATTAAAATTAAGATTTTTGAGAACGATTTTCTATAACTAGCATTCACAAGATTTATTTGTTTCCATCCAACTTAGGTTCTTTTCAAACACGAAATTGATACATTGTAAGCCCTGATAACATGAAAACATTCACTATGATGCATATCCTCTAATTTATTTTTGCTTTATATATTGCCTTATACTGCATGTATTGTTATATATATGTGTGTGTGTGTGTATATATATATATCATGTTCATCCATACACAATATTAATGTTTTTTTTATTGGATATTGCTATGGTCAATTCTGTGAGTACAAAGAAAAAGAAGAAAAATTCGTTTTTTTTTTTTTTTTTTTTTTTTCCTTTCAAGAAACGCACTGAGTCGAGGCTCAAAGCAACGCCAAGTCGCCAAGCCAGTGGAGCTAGCAGCTTCTGGCCCCTACACCCAGTGAAACGATGACATTTCAGTCATCCCCTTCCTCTAGTCTATGCAACTCGATGTAATCAAGAACCACCGTGCCTGAAGCTGTGTCTCATCACCAATTCTCGGTGATTGAACGATAATGGTGTCGCCATCAGTCGTCCACCACGGTCCATTAGAACAAATATATAAAATACTTTGTTACTTGATTCTTCGTCTAGGTTTACTACTAAATCCTAAAGATTATAGATCATATTCCTACCTAAAATAGGACTCCAAGAATATTTACATTAAGATTTTGATCGAGCAAGGATGACACCGCATAAATCAAGAAATGATCTAAATTTTGTAATCACTTAGTACTACAGTTTAGTGATTTTTTTTTTCTCACTTATAATGAGAGGTCTTAGGTTTTTGTCAAATGTGAGTTTGAGCCAAATTATTTTGGCTAATCCACAATGTGGCTTAACCTAAGTTCTCGACCCCCTTAGTGTAAATATATTGTTGTATAAATATTAAATATATTATGGTTAAGCTTTTTATAAAATTATCTCACTCCACCACCACTTAGTATAAATATCAAATATATTAAAAAAAAAAGGAAGTGTTATTGGTACTCCAAAAATTTCATTCTACACTCCTCACAAGTGTATTTTTCTTTCATAATATAGAAAGTTTGGAGTGTAGAATGAGATTTTTGAAATGCTAATAACAATTCCCTAAAAAAAAAACTATGATAAGGCAATGCGTTTAAATTAGATAGTTCTTAGGAAAATAATAATTAAATAAACTTACCATTCATTATCTCATATTAAATAATATTAATTAAAATCTTGAATATCCCATTTTTTCTTAATTACGTCATTAAACTACCTGCACCCATAGAAAAGAAAAAAGAATCATATGGACTGAAAAAGATGGTTGGCTTAGGTTCTGAACATTTGATTATTTTTATTTTTTCTGATAATTAATTAATGTATACATTAATCATGTTAGTCTTTCGACGTGGCTCATGAAGACTCATAAAATTGTTGATGAATTCAAGAGCTTCAGTCCTTATGCAAGTTCCGGAAAGGGTGAGTCCGCCAAGATGGTTGGCTTAGGTTCTGAACTTAAAGTAATGTGTACAATAAATGAAAATTTTCAAAACGAAAAAATAAACTTAAAAAACGCACGCATCAAATAATGTTTTATTGTACACATTACTTTAAGTTTATTTTTTCGTTTTGAAAATTTTCATTTATTAAAAGTGTCAAATACCAGGGGGATGATGATCCATCTACTGGTGGATTGCATTAAGAAATAGGGTTTTCTCCTTTAATTCACTGCATTTTGATTTGAAACCCGCATCACTCCAACTTTTAGATAAATTAGAGTAAATTATCTTACCATTTGCAAAAACAAAACGTACACATCAGATAATGTTATTAGATAATGTTTGATTAATTGTACACATTATTTTAAGTTTTATTTTATTCATTTTGGAAAATTTCATTTATTTTATCTGATCAAATACCGGGGAGGGAGAGCGACATTAGATTCAATTGCACTTACAAAAATTAAGATGTAATACAAAAACTGTATAAACAAATAACAAAATAAAATATGTAACTATGCAAGAGATAACAACAAATCAAACAAGTAATGAGAAAATGTTTTATTAGATACTCTTTGGGGAGCTTGAATAACCTCTCAACCATACATCAGATCACTATGGTTCCCATTTATACTTTTGAACATATACTTTGTGCTTAAGAATAAACAAGTATATTCCATCATCTGTTGCTCTCCACCTACAATCACTTTCTTCACACTCATCAGTTATTGCAGAGCTATATGCATCAAAACTTTTATGTCCTCCCTTCCACGACAGATTGCAAAAGAAAAGTGTACTATCCCAAAAGTTCAACCTAAATTTCCATGAATATTCTTCATTCACTGAGACATCGTGACTTCCCATATCGTCGTCCTTGGATTGACAATGGACATTAAGGGTCTCCTTTGTCAACCCATTTATAACATGCACCCGCATCTTGTCGAAAATTGAATTTGAGATTTGGGTTTGGCACAGGCAGATAAGAAGGACAAGGAACAATAGGCATGGTTTCATTGTCCTCATATTGTTCTCTGTACTTGGTTGCTGGGTTGAACATTTCTCGTTGTATAGGAGCTTAAATAGGCATTCATATTTCTTAGTCCTACCTGTGGATATCGACCTTCCTTCTAGGGTGTGCCATCCACACACCCTTTTTGACTTCTCACACACCCCTTGTTAATTTTTGTCCCTTGATCTTCTTGAATTCATCCGATCCAATGGCTGAAAATTAAAAAAGGTGTGTGAGAAGTAAAAAGGGGAGTGTGAATATCACATCCATTCAATTATCACCACTAAACAGAAGGAAAAGCTTTACATTCTACATTCCAAGTATTATCCTATATTAATTGTTTGATTTCAATTACTTACCACAAAAGGGAATTAATTGTTTGACTTCTCACATACCCTTTATTAATTTCTGTCTCTTGATATTCTTTAATTTATTTGATTCAACGGCCGAAAATTAGAAAAGTGTGTGAGAAATAAAAAGAGAAGTGTAGATATCACACATTCCATTCAATTATTACCGCTAAACAGAAGGAAAAGGTTTACATTCTACATTCCAAGTATTATCCTATATTCATTGTTCGATTTCAATTACTTACCACAAAAGAGAAGGAATTTTTTCTGCCTCTCTTTAGTTATGGAATTTTCTACCTCTTTTCCGGCTTTGCAAAATTTCAGAAACGGGAGAAAATTAATTAGATTCACTATGTGTTTATATTTAATGAATAAAAACTTATTATTTACTTCTTCGTCCAAATCCTTATAAAGATTTGACACTCCTATCTGTATGGGCCCGTTTATTGGGCCGGATGGAATTGGGCTTAGGAATATGATTGAGTTGGTAATGACTTCTATCTATATGTTCTAATACTTCATAATATATATGTCATTTTATTTTGCAGTTTATGATGAAATTATATATATTTTATGTATAAACATACATTTATTTACATGAAATATAATGAAATTAGTTAAATCCACATAATCTGCCTAATTCGCTTAGTCCGGCTCGTCTTTCACAATCCAAAAGCACTCTTTATGGTTGCATCTGTTGCGAAGAGAACTGTGATTACTCTCTGGCCAAAACACCTTAAAAGAAGCGTGCTGGTGGTCGTTGTGCATGTCGCACCAGTACAACGTACTTTCAGAGAGGTTCTCTCTGAAACTCCAATTGAATTCATTCCCAGCTGAAATGTCTCGAATTCCGAGGTCATCGTCTAGGGATTCACAATGAGCTACCAATGTTCTTGAAGCCCCCATTTGATTAACAACATGCAAAGTATATTTGAGCAGTGGAAAACCCCGGTCGTTGGTCTGATTAGTTGGATTTCCCGAACATGGGTGGCTCGAAGCTAGTAAACGCTAGGCGCTAGTATAACTATGCATCACATATAAAGGAAGATGCAAAGTATTGCCCTTAATTATTATGTAATAAAGCCTAAATAATTATGTGAAATGTATCTCGCACCAAAAATGTTTAGAGTTAAAAGTTATATTTGGAATCATATATGACTTTAGTGTCAAAATGTCAAGTTTTTATTTTTATTTTTAAAGAAAGTACGATATTCATTGATAAAAAAGGAATACGTACAAAGTATGGATAATATGCTAATATGAGTCTCGATAAAAACTTTATCGAGACATTCAACACAGTCAAAGAAAAAAAGAGCATCCCGTACAAATAAACAAATATTTACTATCGTGACATTGCCAGGCAAATACAAATTAATTTGATGCATCTTCAAATAAAGCATCCAAAATTAAATCCGGAAGTTCGGTCAACCATATTAGCTCCTGAAAGCTTCCAACTCCAGCGCGAGCAAGCCTGTGAGCCACCTGGTTTTCCTCCCGTCCGACATGGTGGAGCTTTGTCTGCGAAAAGTCACTGAGAAACGCACGGATGTCGTTGATTATTGGACCCAGGGGAGAGCTATCAATGTCAAGTTATATTAAACATTGAGTATGACTATAGTTAAAATACGACTTTAGTGTCAAATGTTAAATGTCAAGTTATATTTCAACACATAAGAGTTTTTTTTTTATCATCTACAACAATATGAAAATGGTGGACTTAATCTTATAATGAGCTAGTAATAATATGGTTTTAATTCGTCTTTAACGAGAATCGAACATAATGTCAAATATACTTTATAATTCTCATCTTTTAATTCTTGGATTGGAGATATCCTTACGATTATATATATTCATATTTATTGCAATTTTAGCAAGCTCTGGGTAAGCCCATTCGTTTTAACACGAAATTTGGGTGATTTTATAAAAGGGTTGTAGAAAATTCGAGTTGAGAATGGTTTTTTATTTTTTATTTTTTATTTTTTTAGATTTCGTAAGGGCTAAATGCTTTATGACTATCAAAAATATCATGATTATGTTTGATAAAAAAAAAAAAATTAAAATCGTTTTTAGGTTATAGAAGTACTTTCTGAAAAGAGTAATTAACATTTACTACGTTTTGTGATATACAATGTAGCATATGATGTATGGAATTAAAATTCAATGAAAATTTAATATTCAATGTGTTAAAATACAAAATTTGATGAGATAAAATCATTAAGGATTGGTTTAAAAAATGGCTGGATTAGATCCAGTTCCATTTTTAAATTAATACGATTCATCTTGCCCCACCTCTTTTTATTACCAAATAGGCGTATTCTCGTCCGATCTCTCCAATTTTAGGTCAGGCCCATGCCTACCCCTAGCTTCCACATAATAGAACTCTTGCATTAAATATACTTTGGCACCAAGCAAAACAATTTTTTTTTTTGGTACTTATTCCATATTTCACCCATTATGGCATGTATAAATTAGTGGTAAAATGAATGTGTGTAAACCTTTTTTTTATGAGTAAATAAGTTTCTGTTGTGAAACAAATAGTCGTTGTCTTTATCCAATGTATGATAGTTGTTGTCCTTATGCAATATATGGTAGTAAGTTTCATAAACATACCAAATAAAATATGAGGTGGAATATGCATGCTAACATGGACATAGGTTAAGGGATGAATTTAATTTTTAATCTTAATTAAGGAATTAATTTAAAAATAATCTTTTCTAATGAGTATAATGAAGCTTCTATTAAAAAAAATAAAAAACTATAAAATGGGATTAAGTGCAAAAATAAAACACATAGTGCAATCTAATAAATTTGCTCCCTTTTCTGAAATTGTGCAAAGCCAGAAAAGGGGTAAAGAATTTTCATAACTGAAAAAACGTAGAAAAAATCCTTAATTTAATGGACCACAATTTCGCCAGCTTAGGAATTAAATGCTAGGAAAATTTCTTTTTATACCATATTTGTAAATCGTATAATGTGTTATCAATACAAAATAAGCACGTTAAACAAACTTTTAAGTAATAATTCATTTATCAATAATCACGTCATATGGTTTACAATTTAAATAGATAGTATGTATAGCTTATATATACACACACACACATGTATGTATACGTATACAAGAAGAAAACGAGTCCAACATTACATATAATCTGCGAAACAATGAATGATTTCAATCGTCATGCGTTTCTCTTTGTGTGTGCATCACTAGCCCTAAGTGCCCCATGCCTAGCAAATTTCCATGAAGACAATTGGGAGCTTCGTCCTGAGAGATGGCATGTACACGTGGTAAATAACTTGGGCGCCAGAAAAACATTGTTCGCCCATTGTCAGTCCAAGAATGACGATATCGGAAACCATACCATAGCACCGGGGGCTGAGATCACTTGGAGCTTCAAGCCGAACTTCTTCGGGACGACGCTGTATTGGTGTTACACGCGCACGGACCATGAGCATACGGCGTTCGATGTGTATTGGGAGGAGAGTAAACATAATTGGCTGCGTTACAGATGCAACTATAAGGAATGCTTTTGGATTGCAAAGGATGATGGGTTTTATATACGAATTATTCCTGAAAAACGTGATGAGTTGATTCACAAATGGGAGCCGGGGTGGTAGAAGGTGAAGCTTATGATTATTAAACCAAACATTTGGAATTTCTCATATGAATTTTTCTCCATTCTCGCAACAATAAATCTGTTACAAATGTTTTTAGTTGTACTTTCCATAGTTATGCTCTATGCATGGTGTAAAGGAATTTAGTTGTTAAATTCCTCTGCATTCTGATTCAAAAGAAAAGAGCTCAAGAAATTATGTGAAGCGTACATGTATTACATTTATTGGTCAGTACTGATGCATCTGATGGTTTATTTTTTAGAGTATACATGTCAAATTCTTAACATAGCTAATTAATTCATTACTTCTCACATTTTCATAAGATTAGTGAGAACAAATCACTTTCTGTGGTCAACTTATTTACTGAGGAAAAAGAGAAGTAGAGGGTCGGCGGCAGACAAAGAGAGAAGAGAAGGGCTTATGCTGAATTTTCCACTCGGTGAAAGAAATTTCGACAAAAAAATTTCAATGAAAGAGATTAATTTTAACCATCTTGACTAATTATCTTATATTTTCAGGATTAATTAATGGTTATTTTAAGCCAGAAAATTAGAGATTTTGAACCAGATTTTCTAACATAAACACATTCATATATACTACATTTTTATTTGGAGAAATTGGGATGCAATCCGCAGCTACTAATATCTTTTGACTGAAAACTTATTTGATTTTAAATTTTTTATCAAAGTTTTTGACTCTCTACACATCAACATATTTGCATTTAAAACATGACATGTCACTATGTTACTATTTTCTTATAATTTCGAATAAACTTTGTGCCATCCATTAAATGTAATTAATTCATTACTTCTCAAATTTTCATAAAATTAGAGAGAACTAATGATTTTCTGTTGTTGGCCTAATTTACTAAGGGAAAAGAGAGGTAAAGGCTCGATGCCAGACAAACAGAGAAGAGAAGGGCTTGAAGATTTCTGTATGTGATATTTTTCATTCCTTGTACCTTTATTTATGTACTAATAAGGGAGAGAGAATCCTTGTTCTCCAAGTAATACATTTACACTAAGAAACTATCTAATAAAAGATATTGTAGAATCCTACACATAATCTTACTATAATTTACACCATCACATTTCTAATGGAATTATGACTGCAATACTCTCCTTGAGTGTGTAAATATTCAAGTAAATAACGCATTAGATTTTTATATAATGATGTAAAAATAGTTGATGAAGTCGTCTCGTCTAGTCGGCACAATGAGCAAATGTGAGTCTAATAAATAAACAGATAAATGCATATAAATAGGTGCTTATATGTCGATACATAAATATATATGTATTTAATTGTTTGAGTACAAAAAATAGATATGTATATATGTGCATATAAATATATGTGTACGCAACTATATGTGAGAAAAAGGTGTGTTCCACACGGCACGTTCTGGAGTCAATTTCTAGAGTTGGTGAATTGTACGATGGTGATCAGGGAGAAGTTGAAATGGCTCTGTGAGTCTTCCTGACTCCTGGAAGAGTGGACTACTGTGACAAAAACACTAGCTAGTCGCCTTTTTGAAAGAAAAAAAAAACTATTTTTTTTAATAAATACAAATATGATACTAATTAATAGCACAATTTAATTATTTATTGGTATTGAATGCAAATTAAAGTAAAAATCTTCTCTTTTTTAATACGTATTATATAGGAAATGTTGAGGTGGATATAAAGTCAAAGGATCAAAATTATTTAATCTCATACCCAACTTTTTTGAAAAAAAATATATTTAAAGATTACAATCTAATTTCCTATAAAAATAAAACTGTAACGGGATAATTATTTAGAATGATAACAGAGAAAAAAAAAAAAAAAAAAAAAAAAACAACCACGATTGTGGTATGCTTTTTTTATTTTTTATATCAAGGCATACATCAGAAGGAAAAAAATAATTGAATTATCTGATGGGAACTGAATCAGAACCCCCACATAAGGGCGCCCCCCACCCCCCGGCGCCCCAAAAAAAAAAATTTGTTACGTACACTCTAAATACCAGGATATGCATACCAACGTACATATTTATTTATAAGAATGTCTTGCAAATATATTCCATCTTCCCTAACATCCCAATTGCACTCTCTGAAATCGCACCATAGTCACAACCAAATACGCGGTAGATGCCGAGAGGAACGTTCGATCTTGATATATGGCCGAAATACTGGTGTGGAAACTGATAGTGAAACTCTCTCCATTGCGGACTGATTTCTCACCCAAATCATCGTCCATTGATGAACATTGGAGCTTCAATATGTTGTTGCCACTGAAGCCATTTCGAATACGTATTTTGTGGTCACCAAAATAATAGGGAAAAAGATTGAAAGCATTACATTGGGCAGCCATGGCTAATAATGTCATTGCAAGTAACAGAATCGTGTAGCTGAAAAAGGTTCTCATGGTTTGATTTGATTTGTCTTATTATTTCATATGTATTATGGGTTTTCATAGGGAGAACAGATTTATATGTCAATTGTACGTTCATTAAGAGGTTATTGTAACATATAATTGATCAGGTATAACTAGCAGAAGTAGTAACATTCGTAATAGATATTATCATATGTCACCACCTCCATAAATAGATTACAAGTACCAGATATATTTATTTGATGTTATTCGTAAACAGATAATTTAGGGAGATGAACAAGATTACAAGAATGAGCCTCACAGCCAGGGACTAATGGTGAAGAAGTATGGTGATGCTGGGGAAATTACAGTTTGAATACAAAAAACATTGGGGAGGGAGTTTGAACACAGGACCTCAATTAAGTATCTACTTGGTTAGTAACTCAATATCAATTTTTTGGTTGACACAACAATACTTTACATCAAAAAGATTGGGAATATATATAGTACGTCTAAGCCACATGATAAATTCACCACAATAATGCACTATCGAACTCAATATTAATTCTTAAAACAAAAAGAAAGTAATGTTGTTTACACGAATGGGCGTGGGCACCGTTGCTATAGTGCATACATCTTTCTATTCGAATTCCAATCTCCCTCTTTGTAGTTAATATTTTTAATGTATGATCTGGCGCGCAGACATAAAAAATAGTAGTTCTATTTTAAGCACATTAGTTAACTAAAAAAAAATAATCCAATAATCTAGAAGTGGACGACCAGATCATCACTTGCGTCATGATGAAAGCTGGGTGGTTGAGTAAAATTGGAGGTCAATGTGCAAAATTGTTTTCGTAAATTCAAATAGAACACATCAAAAGGCACCAAAAAAAAAAAGGTTTTTATCATAAATGGTCTTTGAAATTGTCCATCACCATCAAGATAGTCTTTGAAATTAAAAATCAATCAACGTAGTCTCTGAAAATAGGTGTCGCAAATCAATGTGGTCCTTCCATCACAATTTTATTAAAAATTCCGCTAAATGCTGATGTGGCATAAAAATGGGCCCTACAAGATTTATAGGTTTTTATCACAAATGGTCCTTGAAATTGACCCACACCATCACGATGGTATTTGAAATTGAAAATCGATCAATGTAGTTCTTGAAAGTAGGTGTTGCAAATTAATATGATCATTTTGCCACAATTCTGTAAATAAAAATTGTTATGTGTTGATGTGAGTTTAATAATTATTTAAAAAAGTTGTCTAAATACCCTTTAGCACAATGTAATTTTTTTTTTTTATTGTAGGGCCTACTCCGAAGAGAGATTCCTTCCATAAATTCTCAAAGGCACAAGGCTAAACCAAGGCCTAAAATGGGGTGTGGAAATAGTTTTCAACCAACAATAGATGCACCTTGGTTATAATTAACCTCATTATCTTTAAGCAGACCTCGTCGTTCTTAGTATCACCAAACCATCAAGGAAGCACCGAACAAGCTCTCCAAGATTAAGGTTGTGAGGATGTTGATCGCCTAAATGTTAATGGTGATGTCTCAAAAGTCTTTGCCAATCAGCCAAGCCGTTACCACATGTGATCTCAATCCAGGTTCAATTCGGTAAAAAGTGTCGAAGTGTGTAAAGATGGGTGTATTGAGATATTTTATAAAGAATAGAGAGCGAATATGGTAGAGAAATGTGGATTGGGATCAGAGGATTGCAGGACTGGGTTTTTGGGTTGACAATTTTTTTATTAATTATTAAATTATTAAACCTATTTGTAATTTTTTTTAATTTAATTAGACTTGTGTGACCCATTTATGTGTCACATCAGCACATAACAGAATTTTTGACAAAATTTTGATGGAAGGAATGCATTGATTTGAGACACTTGAGAGGCTACATTGATCAATTTTCAATTTTATGGACTATTTTGATGTCGCGTGTCAATTTTAGGGACCATTTTGATATCTCCGGTCAATTTCAATGACTATTTGTGAGAAAAAAAATTACTTATGTGGCTCATTTATATGCCACATCAGCATTTAACAGAATTTTTAATAGAATTGTGACGGAATGATCACATTGATTTGCAACACCTATTTTCACAGACTACATGGATTGATTTTCAATTTTAGGGACCATCTTGATGGTGCTGATCAATTTTAGGGACCATTCGTAAGAATTGGAACCCCTTCAGAAAACGACGAATGAGGTGAACTCCATATTATGCGTTCATCGAATGATCAGTCTTGTTGATTAACATCACCATCCTTCTTCCCATTGATAAGAAAACTCATCACGGTCGTTAGCAAATTTTTTTTATGTAAATTCCATCATCTTTAGCTATCCAAATGCAGTTTTTCCAGTTGCATTTCTCAAAGAGATAAATGTCTTGCCAAAAGACCTTTAGAGCAGCATG